>NC_086374.1:26601583-27217637 GCF_036588685.1 Mytilus trossulus | reverse complement strand
CAAGATGACAGAGAGTTAGATTGTATGTACTCTAAAAGATCTTTGGAATTTTTAAGTATCCACATCTGATTCACGCCGCTTCTAGAATAGGCAGTTTCACAATAACTTTGAAGCCTGTATTTGATTGCTGATAAAATACATGTTAATAATTTAGAAAGAGGTTTCGTGGAGCACTTGGAAGACCCAGCAATATACCGTTGTTTGTAAGGACACTTATGTAGTTTAGATATCCAATACAGTGATGATAGATCCAGTTCTTCATCTTTGGTTGAAATTCCAAAGGAACACAGAACAGACCTTTGATTATCCAGGATTTCCTCTTTAGTAAGTGTCGTGAGGGTATATGTTGAGTTTCCATATGAATTGTCAATACCTAAATCGTTTATCAAGCTGTTAATGTAATGAGTTTTACACACAAAAACGATGTTGTTTGGGGCTTTATCTGCGAGGACAACAACATATTTGTCATGGAGGTAGGATAGGTGTTTTCAACATTTAGGTCTTTAAAGATTGACGTAGCATTAGCATTGATAGACCCATTACGTCTTCCTTCTCCCGCTTAGCTCATTGCCTGGCATAATCCTCGACTGAATCCATCCAAATTTTAAAGTTGTATTTCCAATTGATGGATTTAGGCTCACGATATTTCGAACCTTTCGATAAAACATTTCGAATAGAAGTGCTATAACAATGTTGAGGTCACCGGTAATAGCGTGGCCAGCAAGATAATATGTGAATGTGCAAAACGTGTTTGTAATTGAAAATCTTAGTTGCAATAGCATTGGTAAAGGTATTAGAAATGATTGCTACAGACTGGTCTTTGAAATACAGAGGTATTTTCGATTGAACTAATTTATTATAAAGGATATAGCCTAAGTTGATGCCATCGAGACCTTTGTTGGCAAAGGAAAGATTAAGGAAAGATCTTTTCTCTTTTTCATCTTTTCCAACGCGGACTGGCTTGAAAAGTCGGTGACTTGCAATATCCGAAATTATAGCTTCCAGTTTGTATAGGGTTTGCAACAGTCTTTTATATACCAGTAACTGGTAAGCATTATTTTAAAAAGAATCAAAAATCTTTATTGGCCAACGATAGATTTATCTGCATGGATGCGGAATGATTTTGATTTTTCAAGGATAATTCAACTTAAACCATTGTATGTAATACACGGTTTATGTCTGATTGTACAAATTTACCTAAAATAATTGAATTGATTATTACAAAACTTCAAACTTATATATTCAAAATAAGAAGTTTTACCAAAGGAAATAATCACAAGAAAATTTGTTATCAAAGTAAGAGTTCTAATGAACCAGTCAATTAAATAGTTTAAGGATATAATTTCAGACTGATAAAACACTGTTTTCATTTTTTTGAAAAGCACTAATTACTATATTGTAGCCAGTTGAATTACTGCACACCGAACAGCAACAAGAACTTCAAGGACCTATGACGCCCGAGGTAATGAATTACCTTCATTTATTAGATTTGATTTCGTTTAACGTATATAATCAGTACGATATTTTACGTTTGAAGTTAGATTCAAAACAAACCGGACATAGCTTTATAATATAGTTAATTGCTACCTTAGTTTGCTATTAATAAGTATTGAAATGTGCTTTGTTATTGAATGCAATATCAGTATTTAGTTCAAATATATAATTTTAAATCAATCCTAATTCTATCTTATTCATTCTCATGTTACGTCATTTTTTCTCTCTCTTTTTTTCAAGTTTTAAATATGGCGTCACTTGGCGTTGGGGTTTAATCTTATTCGGATGTGTCTGCTTTTGTGTTTCAAATGTCTGGTTATGTAATGTATTTCAGTTGTTTCCTGTAATTAGTAAAGACTTCAGTTTTATCATGTACATCTTTTGTATAGTCATTTTATGAAATTTACTGTTTGGAAAAGTATAAATTATTCTAAATAATAGAGATGTTCTGGTAATTAACAGAAAACCCTTGCCATTTTTGGCACAACTTTTTTTTTATCTTTGTTATCCTTTAAAATTGCCCTGTACCAAGTCAGGAATATGGCCGTTGTTATATTATAATTCGTTTCTGTGTGTATTACATTTTAACGTTGTGTAGTTTGTTTTCTCTTATTTTTTTAGTGTAAATTCACATTGCGATAAGACGTGTCACTGTACTTGTCTATCCCAAATTCATGTACTTTAGTATTTTGTTTTGATGTTATCTTTGTTAATGCGTTTCCCTCGGTTTTAGTTTGTTACCCCGATTTTGCTTTTTGTCCATGGATTTATGAGTTTTGAACAGCGGTATACTACTGTTGCCTTTATTTAGGAAGATCAAATCGTCACAAAAATGAACGAGAAAATAATCCGCAAATGTATTGCTTTATGTCAAGTATTAGCAAAATATTGAAAATTCAACAATGTCACAAAAACCAGCTGTGATATGTGTGCTATTAATTCATCTTGATTGCTTAAAAGTAGGGCGAAAGATACCAGAGGGACAGTCAAAGTCATAAATCGAAAATAAACTGACAACGCCATGGCTAAAAATGAAAGAGACAAACAGACAACAAATAGTACCTTAAGTAAGATACCTTCATAATGAGAAAAGTGAGAAGTGAAGAGATAATTGAAATCTAAATACGTTGTGCCTTTTATTTTAATATTTGTGCTTTTTTTCTATTGAAACCATTTAAGAAGCTTGTTAGTTGTTATCCAAGTAAGAGTTCTAATGAACCAGTCAATTAGATAGTTTAAGGATATAATTTCAGACTGATAAAACACTGTTTTCATTTTTTTGAAAAGCACTAATTACTATATTGTAGCCAGTTGAATTACTGCACACCGAACAGCAACAAGAATGTCAAGGACGTATGACGCCCGAGGTAATGAATTACCTTCATTTATTAGATTTGATTTCGTTTAACGTATATAATCAGTACGATATTTTACGTTTGAAGTTAGATTCAAAACAAACCGGACATAGCTTTATAATATAGTTAATTGCTACCTTAGTTTGCTATTAATAAGTATTGAAATGTGCTTTGTTATTGAATGCAATATCAGTATTTAGTTCAAATATATAATTTTAAATCAATCCTAATTCTATCTTATTCATTCTCATGTTACGTCATTTTTTCTCTCTCTTTTTTGCAAGTTTTAAATATGGCGTCACTTGGCGTTGGGGTTTAAACTTATTCGAATGTGTCTGCTTTAAAATAATTTGTGTTTCAAATGTCTGGTTATGTAATGTATTTCAGTTGTTTCCTGTAATTAGTAAAGACTTCAGTTTTATCATGTACATCTTTTGTATAGTCATTTTATGAAATTTACTGTTTGGAAAAGTATAAATTATTCTAAATAATAGAGATGTTCTGGTAATTAACAGAAAACCCTTGCCATTTTTGGCACAACTTTTTTTTTATCTTTGTTATCCTTTAAAATTGCCCTGTACCAAGTCAGGAATATGGCCGTTGTTATATTATAATTCGTTTCTGTGTGTATTACATTTTAACGTTGTGTAGTTTGTTTTCTCTTATTTTTTTAGTGTAAATTCACATTGCGATAAGACGTGTCACTGTACTTGTCTATCCCAAATTCATGTACTTTAGTATTTTGTTTTGATGTTATCTTTGTTATTCTCGTTGGATTTTGTCTAAAGCTCGGTCCGTTTCTGTGTGTGTTACATTTTAGTCTTATGTCGTTGTTCTCCTGTTATATTTAAGGAGGCTCGCGGGTATAAGATTTTCAGAAAAAAATAAACATTTATTTTTCACTACAAATTTTATTGATTACCTTTAGTAGTTGTTACTTTATCATATGGTACAAAAATTATTCCAAAAAATTAATTCGTGTTCGCCCCAGGTGATTTTTAAAATGTAGATATCATTGAAAAAGCTCTAAATTATCTCCCTTTGGTGCAAAAATGCCTTTCTTTGGCATTAAAATTGAAATATTTTTTTTAACTCATCGGTGACCTATATTTTTTATTGTTGTTTTCGAATAAGCTGTACATAAACTAAATAATTGTAAAATTTTATCGATTTCTGTAATTTAGTTCCTTTTTTTATTTCGATATTAACTCTTTTTCTCCTATCAGTTCAACAGAAAATAAGTACTTTTACAAAAATGTATACTTCTTTCGAAAGCAGATTGTGAGAGTAAATGGACGGTGACCCCATCTTTTTATTTTATTTTTCTATTAGATATAAGATAAAGTTCATTTATAGAAAAATATAGCGAAATCTTATATTAAATAAAAAAAATGATTTAGACCCGCGAGCCCCCTTAATGCGTTTCCCTCGGTTTTGCTTTTTGTCAATGGATTTATGAGTTTTGAACAGCGGTATACTACTGTTGCCTTTATTTACGAAGATCAAATCGTCACAAAAATGAAAGAGAAAATAATCCGCAAATGTATTGCTTTATGTCAAGTTATAAGTCAAGTATTAGCAAAATATTGAAAATTCAACAATGTCACAAAAACCAGCTGTGATATGTGTGCTATTAATTCATCTTGATTGCTTAAAAGTAGGGCGAAAGATACCAGGAGGACAGTCAAAGTCATAAATCGAAAATAAATTGACAACGCCATGGCTAAAAATGAAAGAGACAAACAGACAACAAATAGTACCTTAAGTAAGATACCTTCATAATGAGAAAAGTGAGAAGTGAAGGGATAATTGAAATCTAAATATGTTGTGCCTTTTATTTTAATATTTGTGCTTTTTTCTATTGAAACCATTTAAGAAGCCAAATTGTTTACCCATGTGGAATGAAATAAATAAAGATTAGAAAGATATACCGAACAGCAAGTGAAATGCCACGAAGAATAAATATTAATAAAAAGCATATACAATATCGAATATTGTCAAATATAACTTATTGGCTTCAAAATAACCATTCTGTTTTCCTATATGGAACGAACGGAATATTAAGTTTGAAGTTTTAACTTATGGTTACTTTTATGGGGTTATTTCACTTTCACAAAGAATCATATTTTACCCTTTTAATGTGTCTGGTATAAGTATTTCATCTTTATTGACCATCAACAATAGCTTTATGTGGATGCGGAATGATTTTCATTTTCAAGGATAATTCAACTTAAACCATTGTATGTAATACACGGTCTATGTCTCATTATACGAATTTGCCTAAAATTATTGAATTGATTATTACAAAATCTGAAACTAATTTAAAAAAAAATGTTTTTTACATAGGAAATAAACACAAGAAAATTTGTTTTCCAAGTAGGAAATTCTAACGGACCAGTCACATTAAAACATTTTTAGATCTTGATATAATTTAGGCTTATACAACACTGTTTTCATTATTTTAAAAAAAGAATCAATTACTACATTGTAGCCAAAGGAATTACCGCCCACCGGTCAGCAACAAGAACCAACTGCTGATCTTCGAAAGCGTGTGATATTAAAGTTGTATGGCAAATTGTTTGATACGATTGAAACTAGAGACGACATTCCAGAGATAAGGAGTTTGGCAAAAGAAATGATTGCAGACATAGACGAAATACTCCACAAATGTATTGTTTTATCGTTCAGGATCGAGACAGTAGAGAAATTAGATGCTTTCTGGAATTTATATCACTCAGGAGGACTCGTATCGGCTTTAGCACGAGATATTCTTACACAACAGAGGCGCCAACAGATGATTATAGAGGCACAAAGTAACGGCATAGAACTGTCAGATGAGGACTTTCAAATTCAAGTTTATATCAAAGAAAGTGACTACATATTTGTACGTGATATTCTGACTCACAAAAATGGTAAGATAACATCGAATGCTCAAAGTCGTATTCTATTCTACTATTTAAATGCAGTGGATACGAATGTTCGAGGTTACTTTTAACAACATACGGAATGATTTCCGAATAAATTCAACTCAAATCGCAGTTCGACATGGTCATACGTTATCCTAATGCTAGGAAAACCTCAGTGTCCATAGTTTAGCAACAAGCTTCCTTTGCATATATTCGAAAGCTTGTGATATTGAAGATGTTTGTCAAGCTATTTGAATTCAGTCCATAAGGGTAGAGGGAGGTCAATCTTTAAATCGATACAATATTTCAATAATTAGCCAAAATGTAGTTTCTAAGTGCGTCACTGTTTGTGATGTCAATTGGTGTCTGTCGTTGTTCTGCGGTTGTGTCGACCATTATCTCTATTGTTTGTGCGTTTTTCTGTGATGTGTGTTTTTGCTTGTATTAATAGTGCTGTTATGTTGTCATTTTAGTAATTTTTTTTAACATGGTAATATAAGTTGGAGGTTTGGCTAGCCACAAGACCAGGTACAACCGACCCTTATTTTTTAAATGTCATGTACCAAGTCAGGAATATGGCAGCTGTTATCAAATGGTTCGTTTCTATGTATGTTGGCGTTTGTTTTTGCTACGTCTCAGTGTTCCTGTTGTTATTTGTTTTCCTTATAGTTGATGTCTTTCCATCGGTTTTACTTTGTAACCCGAATATGTTTTATCTCAATCGATTAATGACTTTTGAACATCGGTGTACTACTTTTTTTTTTTTTATTTCAAGCCCTTTAATTTTTTTTTAGCAGTGATTGTTTTAGGGAAATAAAGAACTTATAAAACTTTGTTACAATGGATTTGAAATAACAATAGTAAGTTATCATATATGACACTATATAACATCTCCCTTCTTTATTCATGAGGTTTTCTTTATTCTGATTTTTTTTTTAAATTTTCCTGAAATTCTATACAGCTTTAATGTTTTCAGATTTTCATTATTGCAGTTTAATAATCGTTGACCATTTGAATCATTTAGCTACTGTTTTAATCTTGTTAAAAAAAAACAGCCCGTCAAGATAGAAAGATGAACTTAAAAGCAATATAATATGTTAGTAATAAGTCAAAATATAGTTTATATATTCTTTTTTTCAAATTTGTACAAATATCGGTTAAGCAAAAGAAAATGCAAAATTATTCTAAATATGTTTTCAGAAAATAAAGAACGCATTTAACAAGTAACATTATCTGAGATATTTCCTTATAAAGCGAAAAAAAAAAAACCATTCAAACAAAAAATATTCTGTTTATGTTAACACAGTTGTAAAATTAGATATAACACATCAACTTTTAACATTATGTAGGACTCGGAGGTGCGATGGGGACGCTGAAGTACGATGGCCACGCTGAAGTGCGATGGTCCGCGCCGAAGTACGATGGTCCTTTCGCTGAAGTCCGATGGTTTTGTGTATGACGTTTGAATAATATTACGTTTTCAAAATACAACATGAATTCGCAGGCAGGAAAATAAGGTTTTGTAGATGAAGGTTTCATGCCAACAAAGAAAAGTAAGGAAAGAAGAAAGAAACAAACAATTCAAGTCCCGAACAGTTTTAAGCATTACATATTGAGGTTAAATAAATAGGTTAAAACATTTGAGGCAGCAAAGCGGCTGAAAGATGAACTTGGTCACCAAATGGGCTAACCAGTATTCTGAATTATGTCACAGACTTTTTTTACGATAAATACAGTATACTAATCTAAATATTAATCTTTATTTATCTTATGGTAAGCGTCACATGATTTTATGTGGGCAATTTAAAGTTAAAAAAAAAATATGATAGTATTTGCAAAGTTTCAATGAATTTGCTATATCAAGTTCATACAATGTTGATTTATACCCGATATATTTTCGTTTTACATGTTTACATGTTTAACATGTCAGACAGAAACTAACCTGACTAAACCCTACGTGTACTTCCCAATTTATCATCCTCATCTTTTTTTTCGTGAAATAATTGACAAGCTTCGTTATTAGTAAAGAATAAATTTACTTGTCGGTATTATTACTTCGTGGATACCATTCCGACATTCAAGGTACAACATGTAAATATAAATTGAAGAAGAATGTGAGCAATTACTAAGTTTTATCATAATATTTTAGTAAATGAGACACCTTATTCCATACTTTTGCGTGTTAAAAGAATAATTGGAGACTTGGAAAATTAGATTAAAACAAAAATTTAAGTCTTTGGTTTGGTCTAAACAGAAATCAAAACATCTTCCAAATAAGAGGCTAGCAGCCAAATATTAATGGTGTTATTTTATTACAACAGCCCAGGTGCATTTTGCTTTTACTCAAAGTCTTAAGTTGGCCATCGCACTATTGCGTAACCACCATCGCACTTCAGCGTAAATATCAACAGGTAAACGTCACAATGTAACCATCGCACTTCAGCGTGACCATTTTGAATTAGATTCAACAGCTAAGCATGTAAGTCAAATTATTACTGAAAGCAATCAGAATATCTTTTCAGGTCCTAAATATGAATTACATTTTTCTCTCAAAAACTCACACATTGCATTAAGGATCTAGACCTATAGTTTTCTGTTAAATACGCTAGAATATGGCATCTTATTTTAAAGTTGCATTTAAGTTTCTACATTCATGACCTTTTAGAGAGGAAGTTGTTCTTAGTTTGCGTTTGCTAACATATTTTTATTTTTTTCCAGCACCATTGGGACCAAGAAATACAATGGAATCTGTCATTCTTCATGGGACAGGCAGTTCTTTTCAAACACAACACGACAAAAACAAAGCACTGAGAGAATACCAAAGAATGTTATCTTCTAGAATGCTTCAAATGTTCGATGATCCATTTGTTCGAGATTCCATACCTGAATATTTAGTACAGCTGGCGAAGTTAGGTGCATTTGAGGCGGTGCAGCTTTTTTATCAGTCAATTATTGACAAGTTAGAAACCGAGTTCAAGAGTGATTTAGGAAACCTTAAGGTATATAATCTGGCATACATTCTTGGCTGCACTGACAATTATGAATGTCAATTTACTTATAATGGCGACAATGTGGAACTTCTGGTAGAAGATCAGCGTATTAGCTTTGATAAAGCTGAATGGAAGACTTGTTTGAACTATTTGATGGTAATTTCCAACAGAATTAGATTCAACAGTACGCTAGTTATGACTTACCTTGCTGTTAAGCTTGTAAGTCAAATTATTACTGAAAGCAATCAGAATGTTACATGGTTGAAGTTGTCAAAAATAGAGATGTTCCCTATAATTGCAGGGGCACTTTTGGAACCATACCGAATATCAAGCCTGGCTGAAAACGACGATTTGACGCATTCAGCTATTTTTGAATACATGTTCTACAAGCTACTTTTATGTGACAAGATACATCATGAGTCATTTGGAAATTTGGATTGTCTCAATTTTGAGCTAGAGAAGGAAACGGTATATCTCCTTAACCGTATCATGAGGGAAGGAACCACATTCAAAACATTACTGTACGCACCAGAAAAGGCAAGCATAATCAAGAAATCCAATTCAGAGCCTGTCAAACATGCATCAGAAAACACAGGTGGTAAGGTTATTAATAAATTTCCAACAATTACTTTGAATAAGACATCCAGAGATATTGATAAAATTGAAATATTCTGGTTTAATGATAACAAAATCATTGCAAACCGCATCTGTTTACCTGAGTATACAGACACTACCATGCCTTTCATGTTAGCCATAGCACAAGGAATCAACTTGCATGGATCGGGAGAACTTAAAGGAGAAATCTGTATAGATCCAGCAAGAATTGAAAGAAAATCAACAAAATTGTCACTAACACATGAACACTTTAGACAAGTGTTTGTTGTCAGCTATCGTGTCGTCTGTCATGACGTCAATGGCATTACTGGGTCCGTGCCATCTAAGGATGAGTCTGAGGATAAGTCGTCTAGCAAAAAGTCCGAATATTCTACAAGAAGCACTTTCAAACCGGTCGGTCCGTTAATGATGGATTTTACTTCTGTTCCGGTGAGAGACGCAGATATTGTATCACTGCAGAATGCATTTATAAATGGACTAGACGTCAATGAACTGAATCTGTCTGAAACTGGAATTGATGTTTTACAAGCTTACCCGTTATGCAAAGCTCTTATGTCAAGTAATATCACTCAGCTGATTCTAAATGATAATAAACTTTTTACAAGAAAAATTGATTATAACAAAGAATTGGGTTTAAGGAACCTAACAAGTCTTGAGATGTTGGAAATGCGCAACTGCGAGTTAGGGGATGAAGGTATGGCGGCAATGAAACCAGAGCTTGCACAGTTGAGGAAACTGAGAAGCATAGACGTTTCAAAAAATGATTTAACTGATGTAGGACTTAAAACTTTATGCCAGTCATTGCTGAATAACACTGGCATCAGAGCCTTGAGAATTCACGAAAACAATTTTGGTCCTAATGGTGGATTGATTCTCTCAATGTTAGTTGAAGGTTTGCATTTCCTTGAGATAATCAATGTGTGTTATTGTGGATTAGGGGATGACGGTACTGAGGATCTAGCAAATGCCCTACAAAGTAAACCGTTGAAAAAAATAAATATTCGATGTAACAATGTAAGTCAAAAAGGCGCTATAAAGTTCTTCAGGTTAATCAAAGAAAGCAGACATTTGAATCATTTCGAATTCGGTAAAAACGAAGTTGGGATAGTACATCGACAGATAGGAACAGGAGCCGTTGCAGTTCCGGTTGATGAATCAGATGAAGTTAGTGAAGTATTTGTAGACATGTTGAAGTCCTGTGCAAAGTCAATCGAATATTTAGGTCTATGGCAGTGTGGCATCGGTAACACAAGCATCTTCGATAATCAGAAAGTACTGTCAGATTTTACTGAGCTCACTGAAATAATTTTACAGGCAAACGAATTGCAAGATAAACATGCAACTGCAATTGGCCAGTCAATGTCATCATTACCAAGGCTTCAGTCTCTCATGCTACGCTCAAATAACATCGGACCGAAAGGTGCAGCCGATTTGATAGATGGGATTGCGAAATGTCCATCTCTACGAACAATTATTTTGGATCGGAACAAAATCAATGACTTTGACACTTTGAAAAAAATGGTAGAAGTTGCAACAAAATCTCTTCCATATTTACAAAAGCTTGATGTGTCTTACAATGTTGAAATGCTTGTTACTGCTAGAGAAGATGTTAAGTATAAAATGTTACTAGAAACGGCAAGAACATGTCTACACGATGCAGATGTTGAAGAAGGAGAGATGCAAACAAGAATCGAGGGTACAAGTTCGTTAATGTTGACGCAAGAAGAACCAAAAAGAAGTAAAACTACAATTATTGTGATATGAATGAACACAATTAACATTGTTTGTTGTTTGTCTTTAAACCCCATTGTGCTGATTTTGAGTAGTTTAGTTCTTTTTATTTATAATCAATAATATGTTCTGTAACTCATTTTCATATTTTACACAAATGCAAGAAGGGAACGTGTATGACGAAATACCAGAGTTGCACATGCACATTAAAGCCCGGCGATAAGTTTTATCAAATAGGTCACGTTCAGGATCAAGCTAGGGAACGGGGTTGGGATTACGAAAATTAGAACATAGAACTGTGAAACAGATATTGCATAAGGGTCAACTAACTTATGATTGCTTCCATGAAATTAACAAAAGAGATGATTTCAACTTCGACACATGGAACTCTTGGTTTTATATCTTCTTTGAGAGCAGCAACCCTCTATCAAGGAAATCATAATAGGAAGTACAATCCCTTGAAAATCTATTCAATGCGAGATATATAATTTGTACTTAGGCGTATAAGACGTGCAGTATTTCAGGATAAGGAATGAGATAAGCAAACGTTTTAAAACCGCAAAATACTGTCTGATTGGAAACACACTTGGAATCAAATTGGAGAGCCTGAACTGAGATCACTGGACGATTTGTTGTAGGGTCTTGTGGGATCTATATTCTAAGTTACTGCAGTCAGTACGTTATTTTTTGATTTTGATTGTCGAATGTTCATTTTATTCAAGCATTTAAAAACATTTTGCACTTGAGGTTTTTGCCTAAAGGCTCTATTATAAAACTAAATCTAACGCTGAAGGTAATATGAGTCGACCAAACAGCATTATACTAATAATGTACAAATATGCAATCTAGGAAACATTAAAAATAACATTGAGGTACCAAATTTAGAAGTAACAAATCTCCTTCGTGGAAGTCTCGAATTTCTTGTCAGGATTTGGCTATTAGTTTTATCCTATTTGGTTTGATATTGAATAGTCATATCATTTGGCCACGAGTGTCACTGAAGCGACATAAATTGTCGAACTGCGCATCTGGTGTATTTAAATTTGCTTTTTTTTATGTTATTTTCAAATATACTAGAACACACCCGCGAAATCGCGGGCATTCAGAACGTAGTTTAAAGTATGTAAATACGCGTTGTTGAAAGAATTTTGTAAAATACTGAATGACTGGAGAATTTCAGCAAAAGTATCATGAGTCATAGGTTATTGGGGACAGGAAAATGCTTTTTTTTATCCCTCCTCCTTTATTTCCAATATTCCCATTTTTTGGTTTACTATCAATTTCAATATGAACATACATTAAGTATGTTATGAACATTCAAGTAAGGAGCCTGTAATTCAGTGGTTGTTGTTTGTTTATGTGTTACATATTTGTTTATCGTTCATTTTTTGTACATGAATAAGGCCGCTAGTTTTCTGCTTTGGATTGTTTTACATTGTCAGTTCGGGGCCTTTTAAAGCTGTGTATATATTCGGTATGGGCTTTGCTCGTTGTTGAAGGTCGTACGGTAACCTATAGTTGTTAATATCTGTGTCATATTGGTCTC
This sequence comes from Mytilus trossulus, assembly GCF_036588685.1. Taxonomy (NCBI): domain Eukaryota; kingdom Metazoa; phylum Mollusca; class Bivalvia; order Mytilida; family Mytilidae; genus Mytilus; species Mytilus trossulus. The sequence continues at coordinate 27,205,000 of NC_086374.1, read as the reverse complement.
TTAATTGTGGAGAGTTGTCTCAACATGGCCATCATACCACATCATTTTTTTTTTGTAATCAATGAATTTTGTAATTGATTTTAAATGACTGGAGAATTTCAGAAAAGGTATCAAAAGTTCACATGAATATTTTTAGCGATTATCTGTTATTATGAACATTCATTACTATATAAATATAGCCTGTATTATCTTTCAATTCTAAGTTTACTAATCGATCCATTCTTTGTATATGTATGTTCAAAGTATACAGAAAAACGCAAACCGGAAGTCTAATCTGACTTAAAATTTCGTCCAATGACTGGACAATATCCGGATGCCTTTTTTCTCGTTTTTCTCCAAAAATAACTCAATCTGAATATTCATATGAATGGATGACAAATGGCACTATGCACTGTACCTATAGGACACAGAGGCGTGTTGATTAATTTATTGTGGAAAGAAGAGAAGCGACACCCAAAATGAGGTCTTCTTGTTTAATAGTATAGATATGTATACAGAATGTATATAATATATCTAAATATAGTTTTGATGATATAGTTTATTAGTGATATGTTATCATGCATATAAAATAAAAGTTAAATACATCTTTAATACGTTATGCTCATTATAAACACGTTGATGACAGTTTTCGAAGTGATGGATGAATTTAGAACCTTATTTTACTTCCTGGTATTTCACAACCAAGGTACAACAACGGAATCAACATAAGGATACTTATCAATAATTTGATTACATATTTGTTGAGTTACTAACCATAGCAAGTAATATAATATTTACAAAAATAGATGCTGTTACAATTGATCAAACTATACTAAATAATTGACTTTCGCTCCCATTATTATATTTGCAAAATCATGCAAAAATCGCCAAAACAATTAATTCATAAAATCGTGGAACTTACACTTTATGTATTTGGTTTAGATTTGCATCGTTTCAACTTTAGAATAGTCACACATGCAAATGTTTCACCTCGTAACAATGCAGTAAAATAAAATGCAAGTAAGATCCTTATCGTATCCTCTTCTTTGCCTTTTCTCTAACTATACATAGCTTTTGTTTTCTAATCGAATATTCAGCCTTAAACCAGTATTGTCCATCAGCATGATTTGAATTTTAAAATAGAGATAAAAACTTAATCAAAGTTTTTCACATGTGACATTATCTATGCCGTCTGTTTGAGTTTCAATCTTTTCCTTCTTTAAATTGTTTTTGCGACAGTTGCATTGTAAAGGTGTATATGTTGGACAGAATGGTAAGTGTCTCAGAAATGAGATTTTATCCAAAAATGGTTGAATAAAAGGAAGATCGTATGTTGGGTCACGTTTCGAATCATCTACATCAACATCATGCTTTCTCATCTTATGGATTCCTCTTTCTTCAACTGTACCTAAAAGAAAAAAAATAAAGATCTTTTTCGAAACTGCCAAATTAATTTGTTTGTAACTGATACCAGGTTAATTGTTTCCGCTCATACACATGATGCAGGTATTTTCATTGAATTGTGTCAGTCTTTGACTGCTATTTTGGCCTTTGATAGAGCAGTGAAATATAATATTTGTTAATAATTTGCGTATTATGAACTTAAAATCACTTTTCAGTAATTGATACTATAGATTTGATTTTCCAAATAATTTGATTTTAATATCAATCAATAGAAATCGATTTTGGATAATCATGTAGTCATTTGGTTTATGTTCGTATTACATTAATATCCAGTACACATATTTTGAATTTTGCAAGAATGGCAAAATCGGCCATATATTTTTTACTTCATTAATTCATTACCATTTTTAACCAAAACATTTTTTCCCATGTTCCTTTCAATATAAAATAGAATAGCCACATACAATAAACAGATATGTTTAATAATCAGACATATATTTTGACATTAGTATAAGGAACATGGTGGAATATGAAACCTAGTAAAAAGGAAAATATCAAAATACCGAACGTCGAGAAATTTTAATAATGAAAAATCCCTAATCAAATGGCAAAATCAAAAGCTCAAACACATTTAATGAATGGATAACAACTGTCATATTCCTGACTTGGAACAGGCATTTTCAAATGAAAAAAAGTGATGGAAAAAAATAGTTTTTATAGGTAGCTTAACCTCTCACTTGTATGACAGTAACATAAAATTCCATCAAAAGTATACTAGTAATAAGTTCTGTAGACCGTATTGACATGATAAATAACAAGTCCATTACAGTTATTTAAATAATTATAAAAAAAACTCCATCAGACAAAGTTGACCCTAGATAGCTATATTTATATTTTTAAGTCCTTTTTGGTTATACACCTCTTCAATAGTCTAGTTTCTTATACATCCTAGGATTTCAGATATTTGGCATTGGGCGAAATCCTGATTGAAATAGATCATGTAAAAGTGTAACGTTTGATTTGTTTTATCAGTTTATTTTGCAATTTGATTAGGGACTTACCGTTTTGAATTTCAGTCTTGTTCAGTTTAGTATTTTTGTGATTTAACTCTTTTTTTTTTAACGTTTATAATGTATGCAGTGGATTTTTTTTTCTCAGAAAAACGTACCGGAAAAGGTGAGCCAGACCCTTTCCGTGCTTAAGTTTACAAGATAATAGTTTATGGCTTCTTTCCGACCAATTTTTGCTTTAACGCCTTTCAACCGAAAGCTTAGCGACGAAGAACCATGTAACAATTTTAAAGCCTTTGGTTTGACCCCACCGGGTCTTGAACCCATGCCCTTCGCACTTGTAGCGAACACACTATCAGCATACCACAGAGGTGGTTCAAGTCAGTGAAGAATTAAGGAAAACGATCTTATAAATGTATAGCTTATAAACTAAATTATATTACCTGGAATTGTTACGTCCAACACAAAACCAACAACCCCACCAACAAACATACTTGTACTAAGTAAAACTGCTAATATTTGGTCAAAGATTTCACTACCTGAAGATAGTAATTAATAGATAATATAAATGTTGGAATGAATCATTCACTTTCATTTTGTATAGTCTTTAAAAAGTAATATTACAATCTCCTGTTGCATCATCCCAGCCAAAAATGATAATTAATTTCATAAATACTAAACTTATGATCCTCTTGAAAGTTACAGTGAATATACTATTAAGGTTGAATATCATATGTTACACAAAGTCATTACGAATTGAACAACTCCTTAGTTCCAGAATTAAGGGCAAAGAAAAAAGGCATTTTTCAGTTGTTCAATACACTTTTAGTAATGCAACTATGTGTGTGTTTTTACTGTTTGGCTTTGCTAAGTGTTATTTAGATAAGGACGCCTTTTTTAATGATGACAAATTTGACACATATTTTTATGTTCTACCTTAAAATTCTAGGATTCATGCTTACTTAAGACACATTCAAAACATCACAGGACTTAGTCATTTCCTTATATTATCTTATGACATGTTAAATATTATTTTGCCATACTTGGATGTATTTTTCTGGTTTATCTGTCACAAAATGTACTGTACTACAAGTGTTACCTGTGTTAATCTTATCTTGGTTTGCGGACATCCATGATGGAAAGCATAATCCAAAAAATAAGGAAACTCCCAAGATAAATATGTTTCTTGAAGATCTCATGTCGACATACTGTAAGTTAGACAGACCAACAGCTGTAATCATACCTGTGTTAAGGAAAATATTCATGTTTAGTTAAAATATTTCACAGAATTGAAAAATGTAGACAAATGTGATGCTAGACTGAGTCCATTTGAAGTAGAGAATTTAAAGAAGTACTGTATTCGTGCTACACATAATATAAATATATGATTACCATTACATTTGTATTGCATTTTATAGTCATGAAAAAAAACTAACTCAAAAGCACTGAACAACATTTCTTTAACCTTTATTGATTTCTTTTAACTGAGTTTATAAATAAATCATTCATATATAATTTTCTTCCATTGTAAATACTTACCAAACATAACAAGAAACATTCCCCCTACAACAGGCTTGGGAATAGTTACAAACAATGCTCCAAATTTCCCAAGGCATCCCAACAAAATCATAATTATTCCACCTACTTGGACAACTCTCCTGCTTCCTACCTATCAAAAGATAAAAAGATATATATATATATATCAGGCTTCCTAATGCGCTTTATCAGAAGCGTCTAATAAATGACGTATTGCCAATTTCACTCGAATTAACTTTAATCAAGGGCCATTTGTAAAATTTCTTATAATCTTTACTTACAAAATTCATAGTATAACAGTTTCATGTGTGTTGTTTTAAGGTATGAAAAACATGACGACCTTGTTATACACTGAACAACATGACAACCTTATTATACACATGACAAAAAGTAAAATAACAAAAATACCGAGCTCCGACTATTCTAAAATAAAATTCAATAAGCAAATTGCAGAATAAAATGCTCAAACACATCAAACGAATGGATAACAACTGTCATATTCCTGACGTGGTACAGGCATTTTCTTATGTAGAAAATGATAGATAAAACCTTGTTATATTATAGCTAGCTTAACCTCTCACTTGTGTGACAGTCGCATAAAAGTCCATTAGATTACCAATGTGCGAACAAAACAAACAGACATAATAGCTTAAAATGTCAAAAATTGGAGTACAACAGTCAACATTGTGTTATCATCCTAATCAATTTTAAAAACAAGCAAATATTTCAACAAAGATAAACAAGAAGGCATATAGACAAAGAAAATTAGCAAAAAAGAAAGACAAGAATACAAAATTTTACCATACTACAATAACACAATGACGGGAAGTACAAGTACCTTTGACATACCCCTGGTTCATCAACTGCTCAGACACTAGTGAGTGAGTAGAAAGTTACCTAAATTTAGATTTTTTAAAACTTATTCCAAATGTTCAATGTCTCCTTTGAGAAGAGCTATAAAATGTTATTGTATAGTTTATTTCAACAATAAATTAATTCATGTTGGGTCCTTCAACATTTTTTTTTACAAACTCACGTTAAGTTGTTAAAATTATTGCAGACTTTTTTAACCAGTAATATGTAGCGCAAAATCACATTTTCATATCATGTACAATTGTTGATAATCCTTTAAACATTTAGTTTAGGACTTTAGTATTTAAATAACAGTATTGGAATTTGCACATATACATCTTTTAACGTGACTTGGAGGTTTGTTAATTTACTTATACTGTCAATCTATTAGAGATTCGTTAAAAATCTACCTTAACGTTTCAATTTTGTTTTAAGCATATGCACTAGATAAAATACGTTTTACTTAAAATTCATAAATTACAAATTATACAGAAATCTTCTAAGACAATTCTTACCTTTGTAATGCCAATTGCTCCTATATTCTCACTATATGACGTAGTTCCATTACCAGATCCCCAAGCACCTGCTAATACACAGGCTATTCCTTCCATGCCAATACCTAAAATACATGACTGTTTGTTATTTTTTGTTGAACTTACTCACAAGGAAAACACATACTTATCCATTGTGCTATTGCACTTAATATCAAACTGTAACTTCAACAAGGCATGTTTGCTCTTCACAAAGGTTTTTTTCGCAAAATTAGGGAATACATTTGTTTGAAAAACTCTGATCATAAAGCTATAGCATACTGGTTCTACACAAGTAACAATTTAATATTCCATTCTATGAATTTGGAAAAAGGAGACACCTTCATGCACTTTACCCCCATCCTATCAGGTCAACGATTTCTAGAAATATGCAGAATTCACGATTTTCTGTCAAGGCGAAAGACAATTTTAAAGCTTAAAACCGAAAAAAACTAAATGCCATTCTTATGGAAAAAGTAAAATCACAAAAATACTGAACTCAGAGGAAAATCAATACGGAAAGTCCATAATCAAATGGCAAAATCAAATAACAAAAACGCATCAAAAACGAATAGACAAGAACTGTCACTTTCCTGACTTGGTACAGGCATTTTCAAATATAGAAAATGGTGGATTAAATGAAATTGTCTCATTTAGTCAAAAGACAACTGTAAAAGTGTTCATACAAAAACTCAGCACAAACGTAAGTTTTTGAAATAATATTTCTGAAAAGATTTTAGAACATGACACTGATAAAATTTATATATAAAACATTTATTAACTGATATATGCTAAAAAACGTTAAAGGTGTTTAAGTAGTCAACACCATTGATATGTGAAATGTTTACCTCTATTTATTGCATGCACTGGTGGTGGTCGTGCGCCTGATATCTTTGCACATGCATAATAGTCTCCTACTGATTCTATCATAGATGCCAATACACCAGCAAGCATTCCAAATACTCCTGCAACACTAGCCGTTGGAGTTCCCCATTGGCCTAAATAAACATCATAATTTTTGAGTAAAAGTTTTAAAATATGATTTAAAAAGCTATAACCAAAAGTGGTGATATCGACATTGGAGGTTATCCCGTAAATGAATCATCTAAATCATGTTAAAGGACATGTTCAAAAATGTTCACTTTCTTCATAAGTGAATCAAATTTATAGAATTAGACTATTTACCGGATTTGTAGTTGTATATTCATTGCGCACATTGAATATGCAATAAATAACTATATTTTCGATCATGCCAATTCATTCATTTATTTACCTGGATAAGGGAATCTAAACCATTGTGCATCTGAAAGGACACCAGGATTAGTATCTGTTCGAGCTAAGTATCCCCATCCGTTCACATCATCAGTTAGAACATTTGTCACTGTCAAAATGTAACACAATAACCAAGAAAGGAGCATGGCCAACAACACCTGAACATAAAATAATAGTAACTGGTTTTAAAAAACGTATAACCGTTATTATTTATATATTAATAAAAGGAGTAAACGGAATTGTCGGGTTTAGATGTAAAAAAAAACCATAGCAACAAAACAAGAGAAACCGAACTAGAAGAGTGAAAAGGAATATACAAGTTAATTACTTCAAAACATAATTATTTTCGAAAACTAACATTATTATATGAAATCATATTGAAATGCCATTATGACCTTGCTCCTAGAATTGTGGTGAAAATGGAATCAAGAGTTTGCGATGGGCTTAGTAGCAGAATTTGCATATCAACGAACAAAACATAATGCAACTGCTTTAAGTAGTGAGGCATGTCTTGTCAAATTTCGAACGAATATTGTATGCATCACGCGCTTGTATGTCATAAATGCCAGTTAGTATTGTTTGTTAGCACATTTTTGGTTGTTTTTGTATTAACTATGACTGAAAATGAAAGGTGTACCCTTCCTAGGAACCGAATATGGTTTGTTTTATAAACAATTTGTTTATTTTTTCGTATTTTTGTATTATAATTGTGTTGACTTCTTCTTCTCAACAAATAAAGGTACCAGTAGTATACAGCTGTTTAAAATTCATAAATCAATAGAGAAAAAAATAAAATCGGGGTTTATACAAACTAAAACTGAGGGAATTGTATCAAATGTAAGAGAACAACGACAAAACAGAGACACAACACCGAAACGTAACGCACATAGAAACGAACTATAATGTAACAATGGCCATTTTCCTCACTTGGTACAGGGCATTTTATGAGAAAAAAAATGGTGGGTTAAACCTGGTTTTGTGGCATGCCAAACCTCTCGCTTTAATGGCAGTGTTAATTATAACATTAAAATAACAACATTACACGACAGGGTTACAATAAATAATCAGATAAATGGGAGAAAATAAAAGACAAAGAAACAAACGAATAATAGCTATCAAAATGTAATAAGTTACAAAATATGTTTATACTCCAGACGCGCGCTACGTCCACACAAAACTACGCTCAGATGTAAAAATTGTAAAAGCCAGACCGACTAAAAAGTTGAAGATCGCCAAGGACCAAAAGTTCAAAAAAGTTGTGAGGCCAGATTTATCGCAATAAAAAGATATTAAAGCGTGTTCACAGTTCAGAGACTAATGACTGTATAAGGGGGAAATGCCCTTCAACCATATTTCACTATTCTCTCCAGCCATGTATCTTTTTATGTGGCTTTATTTATGTAATATTAAATTCATTTTTTTGCATTACTTCTTACATATTTGTTTATAAAGTTCACAATGTTTTACTTCAACTTTCAAAATGTACATGGAGGGATTTTTCAAGATAGACAAATTCAATAAAAGTATTGTAGCATGCCTTTACTTTTCTGATTTGAGAAAGTACTTTTGATCAAGCCTGAAGGTTTTCATTTACCATCAATTTCTTGCAAAAAATATAAGCAAGAGAAGCTTACGTTGTCGACGAACCTGGTCTCGTTATTTTCAGAATTTATTAGTATCCCTGATTTTTTTTCTTTTTATTATATCTTAATTTGTATTTTCCTGAAGGAATTACTAAGTTTGAGAATTGGTACACTGCTGTTGCAATAAAATTCTAAAATAATGATATAATGTACAAACAATTGAGATATAAGAAAATTAAACCAAAGTGAAAGCGTATGAAGCAAAGCTGGGAGTTACAAGTGATATTTTTGGGCATCGTTAGTAACATTTTTTGTTTCAAAACGTACGACGGAGTTATTAAGAGCACAACGAACGAAAGAAAAAAGAAAAGAAAAATGCCAAGTGCAAACGAAATGATAAAAATTCAACAACGAAGCTATAAACACTCACATTGAAGCTGCTTATATTTTTTCTTGGATACCAGATATTGACTAATGATGAAAATAATATGTGAATTTTTAAAAATGTACTGAAAACTGCAGCATAATATATCTCCATAATATAAACATAATTACCAAGTCATTTGGGAAATCCTTATATTTTCATGTATCTTATTTTAGAAAAATATTTGTGTTTGCGAGGTTTGGCATGCCACAAAACCAGGTTCAACCCACCATTTTTACTCCCCTTTAAAAATGTCCTGTACCAAGTCAGGAAGGTGGCCATTGTTATACTATTGTTCGTTTCTGTGTGTGTTGCATTTTAATGTTGTGTCGTTTGTTTTCTCTTTTTTTGAGATATTAAGATAAGACGTGGCACAGTACTTGTTTATCCCAAATTCATGTATTTGGTTTAGATGTTATATTTGTTATTCTCGTGGGATTTTGCCTGATGCTTGGTCCGTTTCTGTGTGTGTTGCGTTTCGGTGTTGTGTCGTTGTTCTCCTCTCATATTTAATGCGTTTCCCTCGGTTTTAGTTTGTTACCCCGATTTTGTTTTTTGTCCATGGATTTAAGAGTTTTGAACAACGGTATACTACTGTTGCCTTTATTTATGTATTGTTTAAATTGTCAGCAATTGAACAAAAATGTAACCCTGATAAAAAAAAATGCGAAACAATGACTTTTACTTTAAATCTAAAAGCATCTCAAGTTTCCAAAAGGTTACCATACTATCAGCTGGGCAATTTTATCATCCAAATACTTCCAAAAATTTTAAAGAAGTATGTTCATAAATCAAAATATACATGTATTAGTTATATAACCATTATTAAAGTTTGATTTCTCTAATGACAGTAATGCACAAAGATGATTATTTCATATGATGGAAGTTACTTACCGGAAATAGTTTGAAGATGAACAGTTTTTGCTTCTTACAACCATTTTGTCTGTTATAGTTAAAGATAGGAATACTAACATTCTGCAAGTACTGGGAAAACAGGGTTATGAAAAATACCGTCCTGTAACGTAAAACGGCATTAATGAAGGATAATATAATTTTTTTTTTATTAAAAAATATCTTACAAAACATTTTTGCTACCAATGATCTGAAATCATAACTGAAATTGCAGTTAAGGTATTTTCAATGAAACACAAGACTGAGTAATTTATCTTAGGTTTAACAGTTTAAATAAAGTACTCACGTAAGAGCAATGTACCACTGAGTGGAGGCAAAGTCATATGCTGCTGGAAATAATGCTAATCCGATCAAACTAATGGTTGGAGCAATGGCCAAAGGACCAATATGAGGTAGTAAAAGACCCATGACTCCACTGAAACCAATTATAATTTGTGTCAAAGAGGCAATCATTATAGCACCCTGAACCTGAAAATTTTAAAACGGTTTGTTATCTATGATTTATTAAATCATGCTATACGTTGTGCTAAAATGATAAAAAAATAAGGAAATAGTAAATTAACATAAAAATAATAATGCATTCGTGATGGCGATGATTTTTTTCTAGACTTATCTAAAGATAAACAATCTTGAGTATTCTGGGATGGCGGCAGTTTACAGGATTACCTTAAGTCTATGAAGACTTGGTTACAAAAAAAAAAAAACTAGCTGAGATCTTAAATTTTCCAAGAGTTAAAGAAACTAGAAATTTCAAGAGATAAAATAAAACAAAAGTGCACACGCTGTAATGTCTCGCCTTCTGTACTAATCATTGATATTATGTTGGTAGTCCTAAGTATAAAGCTTTATTACAACTGTCACATAAACTTAACATTAATCAAGATAACTAAACAAAGACCAATGAACCTTGAAATTGAGGTCAAGGTCAGATGAACCAAGCCAGGCAGACATGTACAGCTAACAATGCTTCTATACAACATATATAGTTGACCTATTACTTATAGTTGAAGAAAAATAGACCAAAACACGAAAAACTTAACACTGTGCAATGAACCGTGAAAATGATGTCACGGTCAAATAAAACCTGCACGACTGACATAAAGATCATCAAATATTTCCATACACCAAATATAGTTGACCTATGGCATATACTATTAGATAAAAGACCAAAACTCAAAAACTTCACTTTGACCACTGAACCATGAAAATGAGGTCAAGGTCACATAACATCTGACCGCTAGACATGTACACCTTACAATCATTCCATACAACAAATATAGTAGACCTGTTGCATTTAGTATGAGAAAAACACACCAAAACACAAAAACTTAACTATAACCACTGAACCATGAAAATGAGGTCAAGGTCAGATGACACCTGCCAGTTAGACATGTACACCTTACAGTCCTTTCATACACCGAATATACAAGCCCTATTGCTTATAGTATCTGAGATATGGACTTGACCACCAAAACTTAACCTTGTTCACTGATCCATGAAATGAGATCGAGGTCAAGTGAAAACTGTCTGACAGACATGAGGACCTTGCAAGGTACGCACATATCAAATATAGTTATCCTATTACTTATAATAAGAGAGAATTCAACATTACAAAAAATCTGAACTTTTTTTTCAAGTGGTCACTGAACCATGAAAATGAGGTCAAGGACATTGGACATGTGACTGACGGAAACTTCGTAACATGAAGCATCTATATGCAAAGTTTGAAGCACCCAAGTCTTCCACCTTCTGAAATATAAAGCATTTAAGAAGTGAGCTAACGCCGCCGCCGCCGGATCACTATCCCTATGTCGAGCTTTCTGCAACAAAGTTGCAGGCTCGACAATAAAACTATCCAACACAATTATTATAAAGCAAAAGACAATTTAATTATATAGAAATCATAAAATAATCAAAAGACATACTTCTCTCAATCGCCCATGCCAGATTTCTCTGTGCTCATCACTACCAACAGCTATGGTCACGTTGTTGTCTAAAACAAACATCCTTTATTTGAGTATGGACAAGCAATAACAAAGGTAATTTAAGTACAGACGGTTACTCAGATAACAATAAACGGATACACAACAAAAAAAAGTATCGTTTGTTTAATACTATCCGTGTTAATTGTTGATATATAGAATCATGTAAAGTGATATGTAGATTGATCTAAGGAAACGTTGTATGATCGCGTGGCAATAGTCCACCAGAGTGCACATGTCATCCATCGTGAACTTAATATGGTAGTGCTTTGAATGGCAGAAAACGTCTTAATCTCATATTCGTATCTTGAGCAGTAAAAGTGGTTTCTTTAACTTAATTTACATAGATCCCAAAAAAACGCACACCAATAAAAAGTGGGGGTATGATCGAATGATCTTGACAATCAAGTGGAAGCTTTATTACAGTTTCTTTATTTCGGAAGTGTTTGGTATTATGTTAAAATTCCTAATATGAATGTTGTTATATAATAGTTCGTTGCACAGTTGTTTGTTTTTGTTGCACTTCAGTGTTTCCGTTGTTTCGTTGTTTCCCTCGGTTTTAGTTTTTAACCCAGATTTGTGATCTCTCAATCGATTTCAATTTTGAACAACGGTATACCACTGTGGCCTTCATAGAGTTGTACCATGCATCTACTTGTTAGCGATTTTTAAATAGGCTAGTTCTCCGATACTTTTATATTTTAACATCAACTGAGCGTGGAATTTTCCGCCAATGTCTTATAACGATAGTGAGTATACTTTACGCGGCACTGTATAAAAAATACGTTTTTTTCAAAATATACCGATGTCACCAATGATATATACATTGATTGATTGATTGTTGGTTGCTTAACGTCCAGTAGCAAATATTTCATGCATATTCAGGACGAGAACAAGTTAACAATTAATACAATAGGTAGGTTGTTATAATAGAGGACGTTGGTCTGAGAAATTTGGACTGCCACTGGAAAATGAGGGTATATTGGATAGAGACAGAAATTTTGCCTTGCAACAGGCCACCTACGGACCCCTCAAAGAGTTGTTGTAAGGGTTCTTAATGTGCAAAGAGCGTGGCACTCTCTTTACACGAGGCATCGGATTTAACGTCCCCCTTCTGACCGGACGTGACTGCGAACTTGATACATCCCGCACAGCCAAACGGACGCCCCACTTCGGCAAGCGTTATACTGCCGGTCGGGAGAAGACCAAGTGACCATATTTCTATACCCCAGTCACCCTTGGGGATCCAATGATATATACAGTGTAGCTTATTATTAAGTTACTTCATTCATAGATAAAAGTTATCATTGTGATTTTCTTAAATTTGATAAAAAGTATCATCACAAATATATATGTATTTACTGTAGAAGTATTTATTGATCTTTATTGACAAGCCGGAATTTAACAAAAGGTATGCTTTGGATAATAATATTACTTTCTAATCAAAACGACAGTATCAGAAGTATTTTCTCTTCCTTTCGCCATTTATTTTTCGGAAGGCATTTTTATTTAGGAAAATTAAAACAATTTTGCGGGAGATTTTTCAATTTATTCGATGTTTGTCTTGATTCAAAGTGATTTAGATTGTGTCATTCAAGCACTTGTGTCTGTGTGTTGATTTCGTGATTTTTTTTCCATGACTGTGAATATTTGGAAAATAAATATTTTAACACCATTCAGTATTTTATCATAAGGTATGTGTTCTTCCAATTAAATAATGCCTGTCACCTTTTATCATAGAGCATTCTCCCATTTGTTCAAGTATAGCTGTGGTGGGAGCCAAAAACGCAAATGTAGCTCCCTGAATTATAGGCAACCTGTAAATTGATAAAAACTTTGATATACTATATGTTTACATATTAATATGAAATGTGAAAATATGAAAACATTATTACATCTAAAATGAACTTACAACAAAGATGTAGTATGTAGAAGTTAAATTTCTGCATAAGCGCATATTAGATGACATTTTTATGTCAATTTCCATTTGTTAATGACTTCACAATAACATTACAAATTACATTACGTCCCTCTGAGTAGATATAGGAAGATGTGGTGTGAGTGCCAATAAGTGTTCAGATTTTATCTTTAATTGAATAATAATAATAGAATTCACATGATTTTTTTTAAAGAATGTTATTATCTTTTTATAATTTCGGGGAACCAAAGAAGACCTTAATCATAGAAATTCTACATTACCAAAGTTTATTAAAATTGAAGTCACATGCCACATGTGAGTCCTTTGAAGTTTACTTATATAGTTACATTCATGTATTTATCTTTTATTTATATTTCCGTTATGGTTTCGGTTAAATAATTTGTTACGTATTATAGTGAGGTGTCCAAATAATTATAAAATTGCCTTTCAAAACTATGATCGTCTTATTCCCCAAAATGACATGTATGTCGTACATCCAAATTCATGTATTTATTTTTGATGCTGTCTTTTATGGTTTTGGTTTGTATAATCTGTTATTTCTTATCGTTTGATGTCCAAAAAATTATAAAATTGCCTTTCCAATCATTGTCTTGAAAATTTTGGATTTCATGTGACGTTTGTCGTTGAAACGTCAGACAAAAAACTTGATTTCTACATTCAACTAGTTCGTTTTTATGTAGTCGTCTTTTGATTTTGTTCACTCAAGTGTTCCTGTTGTTTTTCTGTTTTCCTCTTATAGTTGATGTGTTTTCCTCAGTCTTAGTTTGTAACCCGGCTTTGTTTTCTCTCAATCGATTTATGACTTATGAACACTGATATACTCCTGTTGCATCTACACATACTATTATTTTGAAATATCTCAAAGTACACATTGGAAGCTTTTACACTGTAAATTGCAGGTACTATTCAAGTACTTTTTTGAGTATGTATTTAATTAGGGAGAATTTGGACATGGTGTGAAAAAGCGTTGCGACGAAGTGAGCCTTCCTCGTTCAATGAAATTATGCAGCAACTATCATTGTCACTATCTTCGATTTGTCCTTATTCGATTTGCTTATTTGATTTATCTTATACATATGTATATCGCTTAATATTTACTTCTACTGGCTGCTTTACTGTAAATGTCTATGCAGTACTATTCACCCTATTCACCAGCCAGTGAGTCGTACTTGAGTGGCTTTGGTAACAACATTCAGTTTATAGATCTAATTTTTTTTGGCGGTGGAGAATTCAGGATTTTGAGGAAAAGACCAATATAACACAATAAGCAAAGGAATAGACGGAAATAATATTACGATAAACATGTTTGCATTTAACATTTGTATATAAAGGAATCCATTACTGAATTGTATAAAGGTCCATGCAGAGAAAGCACAAAAAATCAGCTTCCATCGTGGAATACATATTTGATATTCACAGAGCAAATGCAAAGGAATGTTATAAGATCTTATAATGAGAAAGTCAAATCGCATACGGATACTTGCCTTATACCAAATGTGGTTTGTAAGAGGGTACTCAACCCAGACATAAAGAATATCGTATTGATAAGCTGACTGAGTCCAACACCGTCTTCACCGATACATAATGCTTGATACAGAACAAATGGAACTGTTATAGTTGATCCAAAAGCTGTTAAGTAGTGCTGAAAATGAATATGGCTTTATTATTATAATATAAGTGAGTATGGTCGATTCCTGGTAAAATAACAGACAAATAATGTTAGGGAGGAAATGGGATTATGATTAATATATGACTAAAGAGATATGTAACCAACGAGAGAAGATGCAAAGGAAGCAATGAAACACTTGTTGTGAAATACCGGCATCACTATGGCCATAACGAAAAACGACTACATGGAAACTATCATGACAAGACAGTACATAGACAACTACTGATTTAGCACTGATAACTCTTTCAGATATATGGAGTGAACTTAGGCGCTCTTGGACGGTAAACATTTCAACTGAAAATATGGTGATAAGTAGCATCCATCTGTGTCATCAATATTTATCAAACAAATCATGATAATGTATGTAAATGAAATTAAAAATGAAAATGGAGATGGTGAATTTAAAAAAAAAAATACAACAACCAAGCCAAACAGTTGAAGACAACCAATGGGTCCTCAACACAGCTAGAATGCCACACCCGGAGGCGGGCTTCAGCTGGCCCCTTTGCAAAATGTGCACTAGTTCGATGAAAATTGACGTCACACTAAACCCCAAAACATATAAATTAACTAAAATTAAAAACAAAACACGTAAAAGCAAAGGGAAGACTATATTGTATACATTAGGAGCCCTTGACGCATTTGGTCCTTGACATGTGTCACATTTGGAGCAAGATCTGCATACACTTCCGGATCACCTGAAATTCATCCGATTTTTAGTCAAATTTGTGTTGCTCAGTTTTAGTATTCTATGTTGTGTTTCTTACACTGTTATCTGTCTTTTAGTAGTTTTATGGTTTTGCCATGACATTGTCAGTTCGTTTTCAATTATTCTGTTATACTATTCCGCCTCTTGTTTGTATGCAGTATCCCTCCATAATAGAAGTCATGATAAAAACCGCCAGACCTGGAATATCATAAATCCAGGAATGCTGATACACAGAAATGGAAAATTCATAATGGGAAAATGTGTTGTAAATTTAGGTCTACACCAAACCATCACTGTCAGTTCAGGAATGAAAAGCAGACTAAACTGTAACTGTGGTATTTTAAGTTAATAATACGTTTGGTTCGATGCTATCAAAAGTTATCAAACTTCGAGTAATGACATTTCGAGGTTATCATCAATTAAAGCTGATTTAAAAATCGTAATGCTAGATTCTTTTCTTTTTTTCTTGAAAAGAACCTGTATGAAGTATAAATATATAATATATTTGTAAGAAACAAGAATTGTTCGGTGTTATTATTTGTTTTGACCTATATATACGGATTACCGTTTATTATTAAACTAACTGCACTACAAACCTGGAATCCTAATAATATACAGAGATACCATGGTGGAACATCTTCTACGCCATACACTGGTTTATAGCTGTCAACCACGGTCACATCCTGTTCTTTACTGTCATTTGGTTGGATCTGCAATTCTACTTTCTCTACGACCGACTTCAAAATACAAAAAAAAAACACATTTTAGCGTTAAAAAAACAACATTTTAAGACTTATGCTTTTATATGTTACGATAAAAAAATTGTAAGGGTTCCGCGGAACCCAGTGTCTCGCCTACTTTTGCTGAAAATCACAGGCTCAACAAAAATGAGGAAAAAATTCAATAAAAATTATTCTCTTGATACTATCTTTTGATTGTAAGAAGCTTCTGTCATAGTTTGGTAAAAATCCAGGATAGTTTATGAATCTAATAAATGTTTAAAAACTTTAACTGCATACTGTATGTAATGTTAACTGGAAGAAAGTCCATTTATAAGTAAAATACAGATACACAGGTACAAAATATTAACAAAATTTCCTTCTAAATACTAGCTTTTGATCATTACCAAGCTTCTGTCTAAGTTTGGTACAAATTAAAAGTAGTATAAGAAAGTTATTAGTTTTTAAAAAAATTTAACCACAGAGTGAATGTGTTGTTTCCTGGTAGAAAATTTAAGTCCATTTTAAAGTAAAATACGGAAAAAACGGATTTATTTTTTCACAAAAACTTCTGTATATTATCTTTTGATCATAAACAAGCTTCTGTCCAAGTTTGGTACAAACCCAGGATATTTTAAGAAAGTAATTAAAATTTTAAAAACTTTAACCACAGAGTGAATGTAACGTTTCCCCGCAGAAAAACAAAGTCCATTTATCAGTAAAATACGGAAAAAATGGAATTTTATTTTTACGAAATTTACTTCTGGATACTATCTTATGATCATAAACAAGCTTCTGTCCAAGTTTGGTACAAACCCAGGATAGTTTAAGAAAGTTCTTAAAATTTTAAAAACTTTAACCACAGAGTGAATGTAATGTTTCCCCACAAAAAAACTAAGTCCATTTATAGGTAAATACGGAAAAAATGGAATTTTATTTTTACAAAATGTACTTCTGGATACTATCTTATGATCATAAACAAGCTTCTGTCCACTTTTGGAAGTAATCCAGCATAGTTTAAGAAAGTTATTAAAATTTCAAAAACTTTAACCACAGAGTGCCGAATATTTGTGGACGCCGCCGCCGACGACGACAACAACGACGACGACAGAATGTTGGATCGCTTAGTCTCGCTTTTTCGACAAAAGTCGAAGGCTCGACAAAAAAACATTACACTACTATATTCCAATTGGTGAGACGAATTATGAACAGGAAACATGCAGGATTTTTACTTAAAAAGCTACAATTTGGACAGTCACTGATAAAATACATGTCGCGATGTCCAGATGTTTCAGAACTGCAAAATCTTGATAAACAGTGCCAAAAATGTCGTCAAAAATAGAAAGCACATAAAATCGGCGAAAAAGTTCCGAATTTATCTTTAAATCATAAAATTTCCAATTTCAAATATATAGATTTTTCTTATACAACTATAAGTCAATTGTTGATACATAAACTTTCATTTTAAAGATATAAAGTAATCATATACCGTCATCGTTTTTTTTTGTGTTGGGGGAGGGGGTTGTGTGTATCAATCAATCTGTTATATAGTTGTCGAAAAAAAAAATCGACGTTTTACAACCTACCTTTGATTATTTTGACCATAGATTTCCCTAGATCGCCACCTCTAATTATATATGTACCATTTAAACGAAATTAATTTAAAGTATTAAAACGGAAACGTATACCTACAACATAAAAAATCTAAAGAAATAAAATAGTATGGATTTGTAATTTGCGATTTCGGTCACGGGTTTTAAACAAGAAAATCGAATAGAACAAATTTAGGAACATCAGTGATATGTTCCAGCTGAGTCATCTCAATAGATCTTTTCAACAACAGTAACTGTCTCTACACCTACATATATCCCTGTGCATCAAAATATCCATAAAAGCAAAGAAGATTAAAAGTAAAGAATTATGTTTTTTTCATAGCACATATCTTTCTTTATCAAAGAAATATTTAAATGTTACATCGATAAAAGAGAATCCAAGTGGATTATTTATATTCAAACGTTTCTTTTAAAATGTTCAAAGGTAATTCGATCATGTATATGTCTAATGTAACTTGTTTAGTATAACGTGCACAGAATACTCTCCCTATACATGCTATATGCCCATGAATTTGTACAGCATTGTTTACAATACAAGTCATGTACCGAAAAGTACTGAAAACCGTCATAAAAAACCCTCTGAAGTCCAACTGTACCTACGTATAAATTTTGTTGTCGTCTTATTTTATTATACATTGCTCAGTTACAGGTTTCGTACTGACCAATTTCAACAAGTGAGATAATGTATGTTTCATGGGCCCCCTTTTCCCTAAAACTATATATTTATATAAAAAAACTCACCATTTTTACTTCTTCAGGTGCAAGGTTATCTACAAAGAGTAAACAGGTGAAACGTGTATTTATATTTATAGACGTACACTTTGTTTACATGTATACAGCACCGGCGGCTATATATAACAAAATAACCAAATATGTCAGGTGTAAAATTGACCTATTAACTTTAGAGCAAGGGACAGTTTTCAAAAGGCTCTTTGTTATAAATGATATAAATACTGTCAAGTTTT
The DNA here is from genome assembly GCF_036588685.1 of Mytilus trossulus. Taxonomy (NCBI): domain Eukaryota; kingdom Metazoa; phylum Mollusca; class Bivalvia; order Mytilida; family Mytilidae; genus Mytilus; species Mytilus trossulus. Next base: position 27,185,902 of record NC_086374.1, on the reverse strand, counting down.
GTTTTTCTTCATCCTTTTTAGAAGAGATTATTATTTATATATCAAGTTATTCTTATAATATTCCTCTTGCATTGCCTTATAAAGTATATAGAAATCATTTTCCCTGGAATTCTTTAAACATGTGCTGTTTATTTAGAACACATTATAAATAGTTTGGTTAGTGACTGCTTACCTCTCGTCTTATACGTTTATCTTATTCTTATTGATCAGACGAAGAATAAAACAAAAATCCGCCCTTGATCTTTGATTTTGATTTGAAGGAAATTACACGGTACGATTCGTCTACTAGAAGCATAGATAATCAGCTTTCGATTTATAAATAAAATAAGACATATAACTGTTTGCTAGGTTGGATGCATTTAAATCAAATTTTATGGTTAAATATTACTCATCTATCTCAATATACATATGAAGAAAGGGATAGTTATATTCATTTACGTAAATCTTTAAAAACAAATTGAATTTTCGATCCAATAAAATTGTAGGATTACATGTTTTTTTTAAGAATGTGTGTAAAACGTGATCTCAATATTGTTGGGATTGTCCTATTTTTTACTTACAATACAATACAACTATTCTTTAAAGGATGAGTTACAACTATCTTCAATCACTTATATACCATGTATGCAGGCCGCAGTATTAACTTGACCGGTTACTTATACAAATCGCTTTAATAGCTGGATTCTGAAACAAACAAACAATATTTTTTGCTGAAGACATAGTGAATACCATAGATATAAGGTGTATACATCTATAATAACACTTTATAATATACATAGATATTTCCGATTCAATCAAGAACTCTAAATACAAACAATTGCAACAATCGAGATCATTTTCCCCTATTTGGTTTTACCATTTTTTAGACAGTGATTTTCCGTTGGTCCTTTTGTATTTTTGTATGGTTATAATTCCCAAATTCGTTCTCTTGTAAAAAATAAGATAACATTAATATCGAATAAGTCTATACATAATTTCGTGTTTGCATCACAGCTGAAGATTGACCAATCAGATAATTAGATTGTGTTTATCTATTTGAATATTGGAGTTGAAGCGGTGACAAATCCTCGGGTTTTACCATATATAGGTACACAAACTTAAAACTCAATTTATTTTTTGTTGAATCATTAAAATTAAATTTGAGATCGGTTTTTTTCAAATCTCCTTATCATATTAGACATGTGTTTTTAAAATCTTTGTGATATCTTTTACCGTTTGCTTTTAAATTGGAATTAAAAATTCCCGAGAATTTCACCTCCTAGAAATTTAAAGTGCCAGGATGTTCGAAAATATGTATAGAATATTCAATTAATTATGAGAAAAAAACAGATAACATGCAGCGATTACTCTAAGATCGACAATTTATGTCTATTGTCATTTTGTTAGTAGAATCAATGAGGTTATATAACCTCCTTGCAAGAATTGAAACCAAAGAGAAACATAATTGAACTGAAGCACATGTGTACGGGATTTCTGAATGAAATCGTCTAAATGTTGCATAATTTCAAAACATGTTTACGGGATGAACATTCATACTCACATTTAAGAAACTCCTATCGTTTCATCTTCTAATATTTTAAACTTAATTTATCAAAATTGCCAGATATATAGGAACTTTCAATCCTCGTTTCAATCATCCCTACGTCTACAAACCATGTAACTGATATGTCAGATATCTGAATACAAAATCAATTGTTGAATAAAACCAATCAAGAGGTTACTTGAGAGTTGACCTCGATCTTATCATGTAGAGAGGGATATCATTCCCTAATTATTAACATATGTGCAAACTTAATTATGGCCTATTCATAATGACAGCGTCTCTAATTCAAATTCGTCTATGATGGTTATAACACCAACTGCCATATGAATGTTTTCAATATAGACTACAAAAAACAAAACTTTTGTCTTAGAATGTGACTCAATTGAGTGGAGAGGTCACCTAGCTTGACCAAATGAATTTCCATTAAATAATGACAGAATATGCTATTTGAACAATTCGTGCCGTTATCATACTGAATATCGCATCTATGTTTCGTTTATTGTTTTGTATATAAATCAGTCCGTTATCATTTTCTTATTTAAGTTGTCTAACATTTTTCATATCAGCTAGGGCCTTTTATAGTATTTCATGCGATATGGGGTTTGCTCATTGTTCAAGATCTTAAAGGCCATACGGTGACTTTAAATAGCTGTTTTAAACTTCCATGTCATTTGGTCTCTGTTGAAAAGTTGTAACATTATCAATCATACCACGTGCGGATCCAGACATTTATAAAAGGGGGTTCCCACGTCCACTGTTTTTTTGTTAGATGTATTTCTATTTGTGTCCATCTGATATATAGGTTAAGCCTTTTTCAGCTGATTTTTATAATTCGTTCTTATGGTGTACTGTTACACCCCTGTCCAATGTTAGGAGTGGGTTTAGATCCTGCTAACATGTTTAACCCCGCCACTTTATGTATGTATGTGCCTGTCCCTACCCAGGAGCCTGTAATTCAGTGGTTGTCGTTTGTTGATGTGCTATATATCTGTTTTTCGTTCATTTTTTGTACATACATTATACCGTTAGTTTTCTCGTTTGAATTGTTTTACATTTGTCATGTCAGGGCCTTTTATAGCTGACTATGTGGTGTAGGCTTTGCTCATTGTTGAAAGCCGTACGATGACCTATAGCTGTTAATTTCTGTGTCATTTGATCTCTTGTAGAGATTTGTCTCATTGGCAATCATATATACCACATCTTCTTTTTTATATTCCATTCATGAGTCCCCATTCAAATGCATTGATCGTATTGAAAAGGGGGTGTTCCAACCCCCGGAACCCCATAGATCCGCCACTGGTTTTACATATTATTCAACTCCTTTGCCGACATAAATTGGAAAACAGAATCTAGTTAGTTTTCATAATAACTGAAACAGACCAGGTTGAACATTAAGATGAATTATATTATCTGCGTTAGATGCAGTCAGTGCATGTAAGACGTCAAGACTTGTGATGTATTATGTGGAGCCCAAAACCTCCAAATATAAATATGATATATTAATAGTAAATACAAAATCCATAAGCAATACATGGTTATATTACTCATAGAATTAAAAAAAAATATGAGGGGATATAAGCATGGTTGATTTTAAATATTATAATGTTCTTCATAAGTTGGGGAAAATAATTCATAAATTGAACGTAAGTAAACTTTAGACTGTTTTCAGATAGTTCCTTCATTTTAATCTAGATTCAATTGAATGGATGTTTAATAGTTGTTTCGAAGTATTTATTGAAAATGTATAACACTTTGCTTTAGTTACATAAATCTGAAGAAAAGTGAAAAATACTTTATCCTGCATAAATGTATCAGCAAGTTTTCTAAGGGTTAGAAATTCAAAATTATCTCTATTAGAGTTTATACAGTCCTGTACTCATCATCAAATTATAATAAGATTATTATTAATAATTAAATACCGGGCAACGTTTCAAATGCATCGATGTGTTAAACCGAGCATATTTGATGTGTCATTTTGTAAACAACTTCTGAAACTGTTACGCTTAACATCATACATGTATGTGTGGTAAACTGTTAAAAATTAAATACCAAAAAATATTGAAAAAATTTACTACTTAATACTAATAAAAGCTTCTGTTAAGTTAAATGTTAAACAAATTTCATTGCACATTCTGTATAAATAATGTTTCAAGTACATACAGAAATAGACTCATCACACTTTCATTTCATAGGCTGATCCAAGGAGGGGGCTGTTGACCCGAGTTCCCCTTTTGTTGGAAAATGTGTTTTGTTATATATGGAATCACTGAAGTTGGTCCCCCATTAGGTCAGTCATTTGGGTCCACCCTTATAAAAAGTTCTGGATCCGTCCTTGCATTTCCACAATTTTGTCATAAGTGTGACTTTTTCTTTCAGTCTGAAACTACTATAATCTCAGTTTCAGTATGTAAGAAGGTCAATTTTGCCCGAGGGAGTTAAATGTTGGCAGTATATTGAAGATTGTCGAAGCTTTTAATGGACCGTTGCTGTTTGCATAATTGAAGACATATACGAATCTCAGTGACATCTTTGCTACGAAATAGGGTTACTATGGTTCTATGTCATTGAATCTCAATTTTGATATGACGAGTCGAGCCTTTTCTAACCGATTTTCTAAAAGAAAACATCGGGTGATATACGGTAATAGTACCCCCCCCCCTAAAAAAAGTTCCATATATATCAAGTATATACTCTCCACAGATTATTCGACCATGGTGATGTAACTGTTTATTTGAATAAAAGTCTACAAATTGATGAACAATTGATACCTTCAATATATGAAGTGGTAAATACAGTATTCTGTAAAAAATGGCGATGGTCATGGTTTTTATTTTTCAGTAAACATCATTAAATTTGTAGTTGGTTACTCCTTCGAATCGGAATACCTAGCAACCTATTAAGTTATTCTTTTGGTATATATATCTATATGAAGAAACAGTTAATTTTATTTCAGAGACCATCACACAAGTAACGGTACGTAATAAGCAAATAGGTATAGACTTTTATCTCATATCTTTGTGTGACATGTGCATATAAAAATATTCATTTACCTTTACGATTACACGACTGTGTATAATCCAAATAAAAGACATATTTAACGCCATAAATATTTACAAACCATTTCAAATCATAATATAATATGCATCATGATGCATGTCATGTTGACCGCAAGAATAATCCCCAGTTGTTCAATGATATGTTTGCATGTAAACAATTTTCTAATCGGTGTGTGCAATTTTTTAAGGAAAATACCTCTTTTGATCTGTTATCTTAAAAATAATACACCTAGTAATACACTGTATGTGCGCTATATAGCAGTGCTCACTTCGTTGGTTTGTTTTATTTTATATGAGTATATTGATTCTGTATTCTACTGGCGTATTTTTCAGAGTTTCTAAAAGAGTCGTGTCACGCTTTAACACTGAAAACTGCAAGAATTGTACGATATTTTAATGAATTCCTAGTATTAAAAAATATCCTGTACAAAGGAGATGTCCAATGGACTTCTGACAAAAGTAACAATATAAATCAGCCAGCCTTATCAGCAGTTGAAAATAAATAATCTGTCAGAATACACACACATATATATATGCAACCGTTAGGTAGAAACACAAGACACGCAGCGATAAATCGAGGCTATAATTTTAATATATATAATTAGAGGCAGAATCTTAACCAAAAGTTAATCCACAACTGTCACTCCTCCTACTTCGGACATTCGAAAATATATTCAACACTATAAATTTGGAAATTGTATACCTTGTAAGCAATTTTATCAAATGTGGTTCTATTGGAATGCTGAGGACATGATCTGTATTATTAGATAATCATACACAAACACTTGTCTCTGAAAAAAAACACCACGTCATATAGGTATATAAGATGGGTTGTTTTCCTAAACAAATGCCTGTTGTGTGCTCATAAGTAAAAATCAAACCTGTTTAAAAGACCCAAAAGGTGTCTTAAACTTCTTTAGTGTCGGTCAAAAGAAATGAGTATCCCCTTGTACTTCTGTTATTCACAAAAGTTGTTTAAGCCTACTTGAATTTGAATATCACATGTAAAGCATTTTGAACAATTATCAGTACAAAAGCCTGTATATTCTGATGAAATCGAATTATTTTGACCGTGCAACATACTGATGTTGATTAATTTCAGTTCTATACTTCTGAAAACTGATTCTGATCCCACTCACATGATTAACTCTGCAACATTCTGTAGGTATGAACCTGTCCCAAGTCAGGAGTTTTCAGCGGTTTTCGTTTTGTTGACGTGTTACAGATTTGTTTCGCTTTCATTTGTGTACGTATTAAAATTAGGCCGTAAGTTTTCTCGTTTTACGTTTACATTGTGTTACATTTGTCATTTCGGGGCCTTTTATAGGGGACTATGCGGTATGGGTTCTGCTCATTGTTGAAGGACGTACGGTGACCTATAGTTGTTAATTTCTGTGTCATGTGTGCCCTTGTGGAGAGTTGTCTCATTGACATTAATACCACATCTTCTTTTTTTAGTTTGCTTAGCCCAAAGGGCTTTACTCATCACATGGGGCCGTCGTCCATCGTCGTCTGTTAACTTATACAAAACTCTTCTCCTCTGAAACAGCTAGATTAAATTTAACCAAACTTTGCCACAATCATCACTAAAAATGTGTCTGATCACCCTGTCCGATAACCAAGATGGCCGACATGGCTAAACATGTACAGAAGGGTAAAATGCAGTTTTTGCTCATATCTCTGAACCCAATTAAAGCATATAGAGCAAATCTGACGGGGTAAAATTGTTCATAAATGCTCTTTAATTTTCAGACAAATCAGGCAATCCGTTATTGGGTTGGTACCCCTGAAAACGACATTTAAATAAAATCCATTAGTTTCTTTTTTTATTATCCTCAATATTATTACAGATAGAAAAAAACCTGTAAACAGTATTGTTGTACAGCAAAGTAAGATCTACAAATAAGTCAACATGACCAAAATGGTCAATTGACCCCTTAAAGGCATACGATACAGTTTTGAACCTGTATTTACAAGTTGATGAAAATTTGCATATAGGCTATTTTTTACCTGATTAAATTACATATGTAATTAAAAATATACCTTATGATGTGCTACTTTTTGAGTAAAATGAGGTCGAAATTTTGTATATTTGTTCAAAATTCAGATTTGTGACCGTATTTTCTTTTTCGAAAGAAAGACATAACTTTTTTGTTTTAAAAGATAAACACAAATTGTTTTTTTGTTAAATAATCGGTGATGTCTGTTTTTTATAAGTATCATTAAAAATTCTGCAATTTTTTTTTTCAGAAATAACTCATATTTATCAAATGTTCATGAATAGAGGAAAAAACGTCATTTTTTGCTGCATGTTTATCAAAATTAAAAAAATGTGCTATTTACAGTTTTATAAAATTTGGGTCACATAATCTCCCTGCAAAATGAAACAAAATGTCATTTGAAAAATAGGGGTCCATGTACTCGTTTTCAAATTAAATCAGTTTGAATGATAAAAATCAGTCAAAATATGCATCTTTTCCCGATATGTCATAGTTTGATACTAAATTTATTCAATTTCATAAACTTGAATAGTGAATAGTGCAAAAAAAACCACCACAGTTCACTATTCATGAATTTTGAATAGTGAATAGTGAATAGTGACCGTACTTCAGCCCGGTTGTAACTGTATCGTATGCCCTTAAGAAGTTAATGCCCTTTACAGACATTTTTTAATAATTTTCGTAAAATTGTTAAATTTTAGCAAAACATTTTGGCCAATTATAGATAGAGATAATTGTAAGCAGCAAGAATGTGCAGTAAAGTAACTTGAGATCTACAAACTCATCACCATCATCAAAACGCAATATAGTCATGCATTCGTGCGTGTCCTTTGTTTAATATGCACATAAACCAAAGTGAGCGACACTCGAGCTCTAAACACAGAGTCTTTAGAGCCTCTAGTTATACTTATGATATACTAATTCATCAGTTTACAATTATACAATTCATACAATTTCTTTATATATAAGATATTTTCTTGTTTAGAAAACGTAGATTTGTTTACCTCCATGCATTCATATATGACTTTTAACAGATGTGGCATAATCTTTTGGACCCTTTGCCAATTGGTTTTCTTTTACTTCGTTATTTATTTGAACTTCGAAATGTTTCAAATGCACTACGTTTCGGTCAATCAAAAAATGTCATTTCAAAGTCACGCTCTCATCATTTCAGTTTTGAAATTGCTCACACATTCTTGGTCAATGCATGTTAGATCGAGTCCCATAACATTTACAGTTTACGACGATCAGGAATAATTTGAATTTTCCTTATATTTCTTAGAAAAACAACAGTGGTTAATTGTGGAGAGAAGCTTTTAAAATCGGGAAACATATTTGATGGTATAATGCCACTTCTAAGCACTGCTTTATTTTTTATTTTTCCCGGCGGCCAGTTTTTTATTGATGGAGGAAGCAGGGGTGTCCGGAGAAAACCGTTATGAAAACTGACAATCCTAGCAAATTAAGCCGGCTTGGAGTCGATAGCACGAGCAGGTTTCGAAGTAACCTCAGTGTTGACTAGCGAGGGATTACAGTATAACTACTTTAAACCACTCGGCCACCCGAGGCCCCTGCCTTTCGGAGATAAACGCCTTTAACAATAATCTATTTATACGTTGTATAAAATTTCGTATGGTCATTAACACGTTTTTGCCTTCATATGTCACGAACTATAATATAGTGTAGGTTCCATAGAACACAAGTTTCTTAAAGGGTAAACAAATGAAGTGCGTGTATCTATACTCGTAGGGACAGTTGGTTTTAATAAAATGCTGATTAGATGTTATACAAATACTACATAAATATAAAGTAACCAGAGTGGTACAATGACAACGCTAGGAGTGGCAATTCAAAAAATGTCTATGCATTTATCATAGATGTAGCTGCCCCCTAAAATAAATGAAGCTGAGAAACATAATATATAAAGTGAAAAAGTATATCAATCATTTACATATTTAAAACTGTTTTCCGACGGTTCCTTCAATTGAATAAGTTATTGTGAAAAAAAGATAAACACTTTACCTTGGCTTCTTTTTAGCTTGTACTTAACTAAACATCCGTTACTAATTCTGATGATGTTTTACGTTACTGTTTGAAGTGAAAAATATTTTAATCTACATAATTCATATGAAATCATTAAAATAAAAAATAAATAAAAAAAAAAACAATCAAAATTCTATGCTCTACAGATTTTTTACAAATGGAGTCTAAAGTATTTCATCATGAATGCACCGTTTCAAATGCATATATGAGTGACAATCAAATAAATGTGTTATACGCTTCGCATGCTATGAGGTATAGACTGATATACATCATAACTTAAATCAAAATTAAAGTAATATGAAACGAATCAGTGTACGAAAAGACAGTTATTCAATAGCAGTATATAATTTATGAAGATTTTGATAATAAAAGTGAGTTTCTTTTGCTAGAAAGTCACGTACACCTAGCCGTTCAAGTATATAAAATTTATTCAACTTTTACATATTTTTACATTATTTCATATGACTTTAAACATGTTAAAGGAGAAATTAAAAAAAATCTGTAAGCTGTCTTTGGCAATTTTTTTATAGTAACTTCATTACTAGTTTTTATAACATATTTTTCTAAAAAGAGGGCAAAAATCTGATTGTTATGTAGCAAAGTTGTTTCATTTGAAACATGTATCACAAAATACAATGCTGTCATTGCTAATATATGATACCGTGAATAATTTTGCATATTTAAGTGCCATCGATAATAGAATGTCGTCATCGAATATTCTCGTTACGCCGTATTCAAATAGACTCGTACGTTTCATTGTTCTTACAAAATATAGGTCACTATAGAAAATCTATATGAAAGAGTGTTTTGTTTCACTATATATGTACTGGATAATTATGCAAAACGCCTATTTCAGACAAGGTACCCGCAGAAGCCCAGAAATATCTTCGTTAGTTGCATATATATTATGTGTGTTTGTGTTTTACCTCCAATCTTCTTGGCAAGTTTAGAGGATTACTTTTCTATTATATCGTGAATCGAATTTAGCATTTCCCTAAAATGATTATGATCTATCTCTAAGTCTAAAAGCTTTTTACATACATATATTGATGAACTTTCTCTCCAAAGTGCGTTTTACGTATCCTTTTTAAAAATGAATGAAAGTTGAGACTACCATATGCATGTATTGTTTCAGATATAAGTAAACCACAAACTGAATCACGGCAATACACACCACAGGGATTAACTGTATACAACCATGTGCCACTTGTGTCTAATCCGGAATATTAATACACTGTACTTGTATTGCGGTCAGTATGTTCAATATACAGTTCACATTATTAGTTCTTCATTGTTAAGATTTTATATGGTCTGCCTCTTCATGCCTCTTGTAAATGTGTATGTATAATTGACAAATGATGTATATCTTTGTGTAGAGACATCGCCGCAGTTTTTAAGATCTATAGAGGATGCCATTAATAATAAAATATATTTGACCTGCGATTTCAATAATGACCACTTTAGCCAGATCTTTATCGTAACATTTAATGTAATGAAGTCTAAAGATTTAATTAAAACTACGCTTGTGATCTCATCAAAGAATCATCTAAGTTAACTGAACATTCATCTTGACCTAAGCGGAGTATGAAGGGAGATGTAGATGTATACATATTTCATTACGCCGTTCGCGGTGCCTTGAATAGAGCAGAATAATCAATAAGCATGATCAAATTTATAAATAATCAAAATATTTTGTTCTATGATTGAATATTAAAGATGATGGAGTAGAAATACTACAAACCAATGTTATCTTCAAATATGTGCATCTCTACCAGTAGAAGGAGAGACAACTCATACTCCACACTAGCATTGGTAACTTGTGCATCTCTACCAGTAGTAGGGAAGATAACTCATACTCTGCACTAGCATTGGTAACTTGGGCATCTTTACCAGTAGTAGGGAAGACAACTCATACTGCACGATATCATTGGTAACTTGTGCATCTCTACCAGTAGTAGGAGAGACAACTCATACTCCACACTAGCAATCTCTACCAGTAGAAGGAGAGACAACTCATACTCCACTCTAGCATAGGTAACTTGTGCATCTCTACCAGTAGTAGGGAAGATAACTCATACTCTGCACTAGCATTGGTAACTTGAGCATCTCTACCAGTAGTAGGGAAGACAACTCATACTGCACGATATCATTGGTAACTTGTGCATCTCTACCAGTAGTAGGGAAGACAACTCATACTGCACGATATCATTGGTAACTTGTGCATCTCTACCAGTAGTAGGGAAGATAACTCATACTCTGCACTAGCATTGGTAACTTGAGCATCTCTACCAGTAGTAGGGAAGACAACTCATACTGCACGATATCATTGGTAACTTGTGCATCTCTACCAGTAGTAGGAGAGACAACTCATACTCCACACTAGCAATCTCTACCAGTAGAAGGAGAGACAACTCATACTGCACACTAGCATTGGTAACTTGTGCATCTCTACCAGTAGAAGGAGAGACAACTCATACTGCACACTAGCATTGGTAACTTGTGCATCTCTACCAGTAGTAGGAGAGACAACTCATACCCCACACTAGCATTGGTAACTTGTGCATCTCTGCCAGTAGTAGGGAAGATAACTCATACTCCACACTAGCATTGGTAACTTGTGCATCTCTACCAGTAGTAGGAGAGACAACTCATACTCCACACTAGCAATCTCTACCAGTAGTAGGAGAGACAACTCATACTCCACACTAGCATTGGTAACTTGTGCATCTCTACCAGTAGAAGGGAAGACAACTCATACTCCACACTAGCATTGGTAACTTGATCATCTCTACCAGTAGTAGGGAAGACAACTCATACTGCACACTAGCATTGTTAACTTGTGCATCTCTACCAGTAGTAGGGGGGACAACTCATACTCCACACTAGCATTGGTAACTTGTGCATCTCTACCAGTAGTAGGGAAGACAACTCATACTCCACACTAGCATTGGTAACTTGTGCATCTCTACCAGTAGTAGGGAAGATAACTCATACTGATCATTGGATACTTGTGCATCTCTATCAGGAGTAGGAGAGACAACTCATTCTCCACACTAGCATTGGTAACTTGTGCATCTCTACCAGTAGTAGGGAAGACAACTCATACTGATCATTGGATACTTGTGCATCTCTACCAGGAGTAGGAGAGACAACTCATACTCCACACTAGCATTGGTAACTTGTGCATCTCTACCAGTAGAAGGGAAGAGAACTCATACTGCACGATATCATTGGTAACTTGTGCATCTCTACCAGTAGTAGGAGAGACAACTCATACTCCGCACTAGCATTGGTAACTTGAATATCTCTACCAGTAGAAGGGAAGACAACTCTCACTCCACACTAGCATTGGTAACTTGTGCATCTCTACCAGTAGAAGGGAAGAGAACTCATACTACACGATATCATTGGATACTTGTGCATCTCTACCAGTAGTAGGAGAGACAACTCATACTCCGCACTAGCATTGGTAACTTGAATATCTCTACCAGTAGAAGGGAAGACAACTCTCACTCCACACTAGCATTGGTAACTTGTACATCTCTACCAGTAGTAGGAGAGACAACTCTCACGCCACACTAGCATTGGTAACTTGTGCATCTCTACTAGTAGTAGGGAAGATAACTCATACTCCACACTAGCAATCTCTACCAGTTGTAGGAGAGACAACTCATACTCCACACTAGCATTGGTAACTTGTGCATCTCTACCAGTAGAAGGGAAGAGAACTCATACTGCACACTAGCATTGGTAACTTGTGCATCTCTACCAGTAGTAGGAGAGACAACTCATACTCCACACTAGCATTTTTTACATGTGCATCTCTACCAGTAGTAGGGAAGACAACTCATACTCCACACTAGCATTGGTAACTTAAGCATCTCTACCAGTAGTAGGAGAGACAACTCATTCTCCACACTAGCATTGGTAACTTGTGCATCTCTACCAGTAGAAGGGAAGAGAACTCATACTGCACACTAGCATTGGTAACTTGTGCATCTCTAACAGTAGTAGGAGAGACAACTCATACTCCACACTAGCATTTTTAACATGTGCATCTCTACCAGTAGTAGGGAAGACAACTCATACTCCACACTAGCATTAGTAACTTGTGCATCTCTACCAGTAGTAGGGAAGACAACTCATACTCCACACTAGCATTTGTAACTTGTGCATCTCTACCAGTAGTAGGAGAGACAACTCATACTCCACACTAGCATTTTTAACATGTGCATCTCTACCAGTAGTAGGGAAGACAACTCATACTCCACACTAGCATTGGTAACTTGTGCATCTCTACCAGTAGTAGGGAAGACAACTCATACTAAAACACTAGCATTGGTAACTTTTGCATCTCTACCAGTAGTAGGAGAGACAACTCATACGCCGCACTAGCATTTTTAACATGTGCATCTCTACCAGTAGTAGGGAAGACAATTCATACTGCACACTAGCATTGGTAACTTAAGCATCTCTACCAGTAGTAGGAGAGACAACTCATACTCCACACTAGCATTGGTAACTTGTGCATCTCTACCAGTAGTAGGGAAGATAACTCATACTGCACACTAGCATTGGTAACTTGTGCATCTCTACCAGTAGTAGGAGAGACAACTCATACTCCACACTAGCATTGGTAACTTGTGTATCTCTACCAGTAGAAGGGAAGACAACTCATACTCCACACTAGCATAGGTAACTTGTGCATCTCTACCAGTAGTAGGGAAGATAACTCATACTCTGCACTAGCATTGGTAACTTGAGCATCTCTACCAGTAGTAGGGAAGACAACTCATACTGCACGATATCATTGGTAACTTGTGCATCTCTACCAGTAGTAGGGAAGACAACTCATACTGCACGATATCATTGGTAACTTGTGCATCTCTACCAGTAGTAGGGAAGATAACTCATACTCTGCACTAGCATTGGTAACTTGAGCATCTCTACCAGTAGTAGGGAAGACAACTCATACTGCACGATATCATTGGTAACTTGTGCATCTCTACCAGTAGTAGGAGAGACAACTCATACTCCACACTAGCAATCTCTACCAGTAGAAGGAGAGACAACTCATACTGCACACTAGCATTGGTAACTTGTGCATCTCTACCAGTAGAAGGAGAGACAACTCATACTGCACACTAGCATTGGTAACTTGTGCATCTCTACCAGTAGTAGGAGAGACAACTCATACCCCACACTAGCATTGGTAACTTGTGCATCTCTACCAGTAGTAGGGAAGATAACTCATACTCCACACTAGCATTGGTAACTTGTGCATCTCTACCAGTAGTAGGAGAGACAACTCATACTCCACACTAGCAATCTCTACCAGTAGTAGGAGAGACAACTCATACTCCACACTAGCATTGGTAACTTGTGCATCTCTACCAGTAGAAGGGAAGACAACTCATACTCCACACTAGCATTGGTAACTTGATCATCTCTACCAGTAGTAGGGAAGACAACTCATACTGCACACTAGCATTGTTAACTTGTGCATCTCTACCAGTAGTAGGGGGGACAACTCATACTCCACACTAGCATTGGTAACTTGTGCATCTCTACCAGTAGTAGGGAAGACAACTCATACTCCACACTAGCATTGGTAACTTGTGCATCTCTACCAGTAGTAGGGAAGATAACTCATACTGATCATTGGATACTTGTGCATCTCTATCAGGAGTAGGAGAGACAACTCATTCTCCACACTAGCATTGGTAACTTGTGCATCTCTACCAGTAGTAGGGAAGACAACTCATACTGATCATTGGATACTTGTGCATCTCTACCAGGAGTAGGAGAGACAACTCATACTCCACACTAGCATTGGTAACTTGTGCATCTCTACCAGTAGAAGGGAAGAGAACTCATACTGCACGATATCATTGGTAACTTGTGCATCTCTACCAGTAGTAGGAGAGACAACTCATACTCCGCACTAGCATTGGTAACTTGAATATCTCTACCAGTAGAAGGGAAGACAACTCTCACTCCACACTAGCATTGGTAACTTGTGCATCTCTACCAGTAGAAGGGAAGAGAACTCATACTACACGATATCATTGGATACTTGTGCATCTCTACCAGTAGTAGGAGAGACAACTCATACTCCGCACTAGCATTGGTAACTTGAATATCTCTACCAGTAGAAGGGAAGACAACTCTCACTCCACACTAGCATTGGTAACTTGTACATCTCTACCAGTAGTAGGAGAGACAACTCTCACGCCACACTAGCATTGGTAACTTGTGCATCTCTACTAGTAGTAGGGAAGATAACTCATACTCCACACTAGCAATCTCTACCAGTTGTAGGAGAGACAACTCATACTCCACACTAGCATTGGTAACTTGTGCATCTCTACCAGTAGAAGGGAAGAGAACTCATACTGCACACTAGCATTGGTAACTTGTGCATCTCTACCAGTAGTAGGAGAGACAACTCATACTCCACACTAGCATTTTTAACATGTGCATCTCTACCAGTAGTAGGGAAGACAACTCATACTCCACACTAGCATTGGTAACTTAAGCATCTCTACCAGTAGTAGGAGAGACAACTCATTCTCCACACTAGCATTGGTAACTTGTGCATCTCTACCAGTAGAAGGGAAGAGAACTCATACTGCACACTAGCATTGGTAACTTGTGCATCTCTAACAGTAGTAGGAGAGACAACTCATACTCCACACTAGCATTTTTAACATGTGCATCTCTACCAGTAGTAGGGAAGACAACTCATACTCCACACTAGCATTAGTAACTTGTGCATCTCTACCAGTAGTAGGGAAGACAACTCATACTCCACACTAGCATTTGTAACTTGTGCATCTCTACCAGTAGTAGGAGAGACAACTCATACTCCACACTAGCATTTTTAACATGTGCATCTCTACCAGTAGTAGGGAAGACAACTCATACTCCACACTAGCATTGGTAACTTGTGCATCTCTACCAGTAGTAGGGAAGACAACTCATACTAAAACACTAGCATTGGTAACTTTTGCATCTCTACCAGTAGTAGGAGAGACAACTCATACGCCGCACTAGCATTTTTAACATGTGCATCTCTACCAGTAGTAGGGAAGACAATTCATACTGCACACTAGCATTGGTAACTTAAGCATCTCTACCAGTAGTAGGAGAGACAACTCATACTCCACACTAGCATTGGTAACTTGTGCATCTCTACCAGTAGTAGGGAAGATAACTCATACTGCACACTAGCATTGGTAACTTGTGCATCTCTACCAGTAGTAGGAGAGACAACTCATACTCCACACTAGCATTGGTAACTTGTGTATCTCTACCAGTAGAAGGGAAGACAACTCATACTCCACACTAGCATTGGTAACTTGTGCATCTCTACCAGTAGTAGGGAAGATAACTCATACTCTGCACTAGCATTGGTAACTTGTGCATCTCTACCAGTAGTAGGGAAGATAACTCATACTGCACGATATCATTGGTAACTTGTGCATCTCTACCAGTAGTAGGAGAGACAACTCATATTCCACACTAGCATTTTTAACATGTGCATCTCTACCAGTAGTAGGGAAGACAACTCATACTCCGCACTAGCATTTTTAACATGTGCATCTCTACCAGTAGTAGCACTAGTAGCACGATTTCAGTCTGAAACGGTCATTTTGGTCTGATCACATCTTGATTGACTGGATTTACCGCTAGAGAAAATCGTCTAGATATTTAAGATCGTTAAGTCACCATTCAGATCGATAGCCTCATCAGGTAAATCAGTTCGTTAAGGCATGTCAAGACGGAAAAGACTCAATCGTCTAGCGGGCTGTTTAGACCCGTTAAGACCGTGTCAGACCAAAACAGACCATGGATACAAAATTACGTTCAAAATGTTCAGACCCTGTTTGGATCCGTTCAGTATACCGGTTTGATACCACGAGTTGCGCCCCTTCTACTCGATAATGCATTTTAGATTAATATATATAGATGTATTTTAATATTATTATTTGAAGTATATTTTGATTAATTAAAAAAAAAAAATAAAGATTAAATCTTCTGTTGATTTTTTATTTCTTTTCTTGTTTTGTTGAGGAATAACTAATAAATTATTCTTCTATATATGTTGTTTATTTTATAATAAATATAAGTTTATATAAATATATATTGATAATTAAATGCAAGGACGTATGTTTATTGTATACACACCAAAATGTATGCCATAAATTTAACCTTAAAATGTTGTGAACACCGGTGAAAATGTTTTTCGTATTTGAAGATTAAATAGTAACGGAAAATTGTAAACGTAACCTAAAAAAAATAAGGAGATGTGGTATGATTGCCAATGAGACAATCCACAGAAATGCAACGGAGGCAAATTAACACATGCATATTTTTGTTTTATGTATTACAGTTGCTTGAATTCGCTATCTGTTGATATATGTCATAGTTTACCGTGAATCTGTTGCTTTTTTTATGTTTATTTTTTTTCGTGCGAGTTTCTCTATTAAACTTGGAAAAAAATATTCTCGACATCCGGGAATTAAAAATAAAAGACTTCCCGGATCCCGAAAGCTGATCATGATACTGCATTCAGTCTTTGTCGGGACCTTGTTAAAGTATCACCGTATAAAAATGTTCATTCAAACAATGTTGTATCCTTATAATATTTATTTTCTAATTCATATAATATGTATATAGTACTTAGTATATATGAATGGCGTTAATTTAAAAAAAAAATCTGTGTTAGTTAAAATGGTCGAGTTCAATGGCACGTGCTAGAAATCAACCGGGTCAATAGGTAACAAAATCAATGATCCATAACGTAAGAAAGAACATGCCTATTATATTTTACAATTACTTTCATCATCATTCTTAATAAAAAGGTGTCGTAGGGCTAAACGTTAATAAAGAATTAATGAATTTGTGTATACACGTATTTAAATAGTGATGTCTGACCGTCAGTTTTTAATATACATGTCTTTGTTTTTCTTATCTTGAGCAAAATAACGAATTTGAATCTATTACACGTTAATGGTTCTTAAAATGTCATATATGTCTAAACACTAAAAGACCATGCAAAATATTTGAGCGCCGCAGGGAAAACCATTAAAAACATGTACTGTTTGGAAGTTTGTTTACTATTCAAAAGAAACTTTTCGCTTCTCTACTTGTATAGTTTAGAGAGTATTCCTTTAAATTGTGTCAGTTATATAAAGTAGTGTGTATCATTGTATTCAATTTATTTGGCTAATTGTATAATTATAATAAACATTTTGTATTTCACAACTATATATACTATAAGTTGTAGTGTGATTGATTGTTGGTTGTTTAAAGTTCAGTGGCAAATACTTCATGCATATTCAGGACCAGCTGTAAGTTTGTGACATACATGGAACTCACTGGTGTAGTTTTCACGTGTTAAAATGGATAAAAGAATAATTATCTTTTAAAATATCGAAACATCAGGGAGGAAAGGCGCATGGATTACCCGCACTTATCAGTTCTTTTCTCTGTTTTGTGTTAAAATAAATAATGTTTTTTTTTATATATGTTTTTATAATTTACGATAACTGTGGTGTATACCTGCTGTCAGACGAAAGAAACAATTGTGCCCTCTAAATTGTTTTATGGAATTTTTGCTTTCGCATTGACGTTTAACACACAACTTTAATTATTTACTGTGATATGTATGTAGAAATTCTAGAGTACTGGGAAATGAAGGATGCAAATCCAAGCTTTGAATTAACATGGTCATTAAATAGCCACACAAATAAAAGAACAAGTGTAAGTGTTGGAATGACATATACAATATATCACCATGTGCATTGTCAGAGAATTATAAATTTTGATTTTACTTTGGTAACTAGACACAATTGAAGAGAGGCAGCCCAATATTTTCTCCTTTTTGTTACGAGTACAAATAAACTGATTTTAGTTATTTCGTGAAGCTTTAAATGATAAAATCGCGCGTGATTATCTAACAAATACTCACAGTGCAGTGTACTGCAATTAGGCGCGGATTTAGCCATTTTAAAAAAGGGGGGTCCCAACCCAGAGTAAAGGGGGGGGGGGGGTGGTCCAAGTATATGCTCTATTCCAATGCATTGATCGGCCAAAAAGGGGGTCCAACCCCCGGAACCCCTTCCCCCCCCTGGATCCACCGAGACAAATTATATCAAATTATAGAGCAGTCTAACGGCTTCAACTCAAAATTTGAACCATTCTATGTTGGGGGTTAGGGTTACCATTTAGTTTGAAAGCTCAAAGTATACAAGCTGTTTCACCCTTTTTATTGTGATGATTGGGAATTTGCATTAAGCCGTTGGTCACGTGCCGAGTGGCGCACGCTGATTAAAAAATCACGCTTATAAGAAGTTTTACTTTGTTGTATGAGTGCCAATGAGTCAAAAATATTATTTTGTTGTACAATAATTGGCTGATTGGCAATAAAATAGTTCCATGTTAACTTTTTAAAATCAAAGGTTTTGGATGTCTTTAGTTTTCACCATTCCTTGTGTAAAACAGAGAGTCCCTGACTTATACCGAACGTTGACTTATTATACGAACTAACCACTATCACACAGTTTTTACAAGCATGGCCCGTGTTATTACTTATAATGTCATACAGCCAAATATTGTATTATCTACAATTATGTAATATTATTCGTTAATTTTTTTTATCTATTTAGTTATTCAAAATAAATCAACCTCACAACACACGTGTCAAGAAATACAAAAGGTAAATCTGGTAACAGTAAATCTTAACTATTTATAAATATGTTCCTGCATGGGTGATTTATACAGTTATACTATATATATATAGATACAGATTAAATGGTTATACAAAATGCATTCATGTACACGTAATAAACGAATGTGGTAATTTCATTGTTTGTCGGGAATACACGTACTTGTCATAATTATCCCAACATTTGACTGTTTTCCCCGAGGGCTAATCATAACCTATGCCATACGGCATGGAGAGATTACTGGAATAGTTTGAAAGGTTTTAAGCTATTATTTCGTACCCACCTGTATTTGACACAAAAACAGTTGTATTGTACTAATTATTCACACACAAAAATAGAAATAGAGAACGAAGTCGACCTTTGCACAAATAACACTCATTTTCATAGACTTTTGTGTGTATGAATAATATGAATAATATTCTTTATAATTGTTATATATTTCAATGATTTCTAACGAAATATTAACAAAACGTTTGCCTTGTATTTTTTTAATCAAATACTTTTATTGTCATATAAATAAAAAAAAATGATCTCTGACAAACATAACATATATACATCTTCTCTATGGTCAGGTTGTTGTCTCTTTGACACATTCCCCATTTCCATTCTCAATTTTAATATAATGACTTTTGTGTGTATGAATAATATTCTTTAAAATTGTTATATATTTCAATGATGTCTAACGAAATATTAACAAAACGTTTGCCTTGTATTTTTTTAATCAAATACTTTTATTGTCATATAAATAAAAAAAAAACCTGATCTCTGACAAACATAACATATATACAAAAGAATACAGTATAAACAGTACAATATTAAAATACAAAATGAAGCAGTTCAAATTATTGTTTTGGGTCTCCCGTCCTCAGTTCTAATGATTCATATTAAGGAAACTGTATTTTTGATTGACTGTGAGATGTGGGGTTTAGTAATATTCTAAGTTTAAATGTGTCATCTTTAGCAGTGTTTTTCCACTCCGAATTGATTTTCGTTGAGTTAAAATATATTTTTTTTCTATAAAAGTTATATTTAGAGCATTTGAGACAGAAGTGTTTTTCGTCCTCAATCTCATTACAGAATTTGCATAGCTCTGATATCTAGGAATGCAGTACTTAGCGTTTATTTGATTTTAAAACACGAATCGATCTATACTATTCAAAATTGCAATATGCAAGCTAAAACCGTACCAGAGACATATATACACATATATATGTGTATATATGTCTCTGACCGTACCAAGTGATTATTATTTTTGCACACGACATCTATGCTGTCGTCCCTCCTCTAACAGACAATAGACGGTTCTCTTGGTGGGGGTATTGTGCATTCAACCGTGGATATGATAAAATATCTGTAATGAACAAAACTGTAATGTTTTGATAGTGTTCTGTCCTAATTTTTAAGGTTACGCGGGTTTGGTATTAAGCGGTACAATTGGTATGAACACATTTCGATATACGTATAAAATATATTATATCGATTATTGAAAGCGATCCATTTTAACTATAGATGCGATGAATTATCACTGTTAGTGCAATCATTTCTGATGTGGAATTTTCGAAGATGCGAGGAATTTTTATTGTAGAATTATGTGATAAATGCACTTGAAACAAATGAATACACTTAGTTGAAGACTTTAGAATTTATGATAAATGTATTTTCAAATTGAAATACAAACTCCTCATTCATTCTTTATCAAATATATAGCTTTTCACACTTGTAACAAAAACGCTTCTCAAAATGTCATATTGTATTCTTCAAATTACGTTTTTACCTTGATTAAAAAAAAATAATTAAAAGATATTTCTGTATTATTTTTAAGTCAAAGATTAATATTGCGGAGTTTCAGTGCAGTCTGTGTAAAATAGAGACGAGAACATTTGAGGACGTTATCTTCCACGCAATACATTCACTTGCATTGCGAACAGAGAAATGTGCATCTTAAAACGCAATAGTGACAGAAAAGCTTATAAAAGATTAACTTTCCCAGTTGTACCCTCAACTGTTTTAATTTCCATATTCTGAAAAAAGACAGTTTTTGGTAGAATAAATGTTTTTGACTCGATTGTTGTTTGCATGATTTTTACTGTATAAGGTGAAACGGTATGTGACATAAATTATCCACAGTCATTAAAACATGAAATGTAAGGTGTGTGGGCGAACTTTTTTGTTTGCATTGGTACGTGACGTAGAGCACCCTTGATACAAAAAAATGATCCGTAATGCACAGCTCGATACCAGAGGAGGATTTAGGGGAGACAGGCCTAGGAGGTTACCCCTTTTTGGGAAAACATTTGGTTACTTTTATAGAATCACTGGAGCGGGCCGGGCCCCCTCTTAGGCAGTTATTGGGCCCTACTTATGAAAATTTCTAAATCCGCGAGTGGATACTACCACAGAGGTCAAGCAATGCACATTTGGGTAATTGTACACGACATGCATGCTACAATTCATGTTTGATGATCTTAGACCCTTTGGACCTCTATGTGGGCTATTTCGACAACTTGGCAAAAAATCCCTAAACTGGATACACGGTTAGATTCAGCATGTCAAAGAACCACAAATATCCATAAGGACTTTTGTCTATAAATTTGGAGACCGCAAACTTGAAAAAGGGACCCAAAATATGAAAATGCATGCATGGGATACATTTGTTATTGAAGGCATGAGTGTAACAATATGATGAAGATAAATAAATATCTTATTCTGGGGTATCATTTAGGGGGGGTCTGATACCTGATCCCACTTACTGCTTTGTCAGATTCCCGTATCCCGCTTATACTATGCAGTTCTCATTTTTTGAATTTTTCCGTGTCCTGTCACAATCATTTAACTGTCACGTGTCACGCTTACAAAAAAAATCGGCAATTCAGCGTCACGCTTATACCCCAACGCGACCCACTATTCTACTCTTTTCTGACTCATATTAAGCCCATTATAAATATATTAAAAAAGGGTGTTTTTATCCCTTTTTGTCCCGTCTCGTTTCGATTTGAGCCATAGATAGATAAGATGTCGTATGTGACAATGAGACAACTCTCCATCCGAGTCACAATTTATAATAGTATATAATAAAAATAAGTCAAAATACGGTCTTCAACATGGAGTCTTGGCTGACACCAAACAGCAAGTTATAAAGGGCCCCAGTGTAAAACCTTTTAAACGGGAAAACCAAAGATTCAATTTATATCAAGATGTACGTAATTAGTAGTGAAGTGTCATGGAAATGGATAAAAAAAACAAGGATAAAGAACCCTATACGATTTATAAGAAATTAAATGGAATACATTTGAAATAAACGAAATTTCTATTGAATTTATTTAAAGTGTTTAAACCCAAACTTTCCTCCGTATGTTAAATTTGATCAAATCTGTCTCTTACTTTATCTATTGTTTGAGCAAGTCGGCTAAATTAAGGCTTTACAGCTAGTTTCCTAATGCACGCAAAGCAAAACTTTGGTTTACGTGCTTGCTTTTTTTTGTATAATTGTTTATACAAACTTTGTTAATAAGGTTGACATCTTTACAATATGTATCGGCATAGTTTAACCTGTATTTATATAATTATTATATTTGAATTAAATTCGGTGTTATCAAAATGATTGTACAATAAAAAAAAAAAAGCAAGCACGCTAACTAAAGTCTTGCTTTACATCATTTCATCATTTAATTTATAAGTGCATATATATATTTCTGATAGTTTTTCCAACCTATTAACATATTTTCAAACTTGAAAGGAGACCTCTTTCAGCGGCACGAGCCTGAAACATGTACACATGACAGTTTTAAGTTATAGCTTTATAAATATAAAAGAGAAGATGTGGTATGATTGCGAATGAGACAACTGTCCACAAGAGACCAAAATGACACAGACATTTACAACTATATGTCACCGTACGGCCGTCAACAATGAGCAAAGCCCATAGTCAGCTATAAAATGCAATTCAAAGATACTAGTATTAGAATTATTAGAATCAAAGGTTAAAGTACTTACAAAATATGTCATCTTGTAGAATGTGATTTCACAAATATATTATGTTCAAATTCGCAGTCCAAGTAAACGTTAAATCGGTTACACACATTTTTCATGTTATAAATCCATTCCAACAATATCATTTTAAACACACACACTAGCTTGCCTTTTCACTAATTTGAATAATACAAATTCAGCTAAATTTTGTTTATTCCCATCAATAGAGATTTCTCACATTCATCCCAGACGTTAATAATAGTCATGCACTTCAATTTTGATATTAAACAATTTATTGATACGGATGACTACGCTTTGAAAGTACGGTTACATCAGGGTGTAAAAAATGTGAATTTGTTTTTAATAGACATGTTACGAAAAGGTATATTCTCGACGCTGGGGTTGACAAATTAGACTTTAAATTGAGGGACGGTGTCAAAACATTGATTATAATTTAAACAGGTAAACTTTAAATCTTGTGCGTCTTGGTAAATTCTAATCACATTTATCTAGAACATCATAATGTAACATCCTATGATGGTAATTGTGTTTGTGATATCATTTCTGGCTATCATAAGACATGAAAAGTGTATTCGTGCAGGAGTGGGTGGGCTAGAAAAAGGGGACCTGAGAGGTAAACAAGTTCATTCGATTATAGATTGATATTATATACATATTAAGCTAAATAGATATTAGCTTTATTGTTATATAACAGTCCCTGAAACAGTTCATTATGTCGCTCCACTAATCATACACAGAGCTCTATAGTCTGACTGATTTTTCTCTCTCGGGTGTCGTCGTAAGCTTCCAATGACTGAAAGTTTTTTTAGTGCTTTATAGCGTGTTCGACACGCTGATGTAGAACATTCATTTTTTTCCACTTTCTACTTTCTATCAAGGCCGTAGGGCATGTCCATTTAAAGTGAGGCAATTCGCCGAGCGAAGCGAGGCGAAAAATTTTTGGGCTTTTTTTTTAGGGTGGTTCGGGTGCCTGAAACGGGAGAAACTTTTTCCAGCATAACCATCCATAATAAAAAATATAAAAATATTACAGAAATGCGTTTTTTTTTTAACTAGCCTAGTAAGTAACAAATCAAGTTTCAATATTAAAGTTAATCTCTGTTGGTCAACTAAAACTCTCCTGTGACCTGTACTATCGAAAAGCTTCAACACACGTTCTTATGTATATATATATATATATATATAAGAGTCTAAATTGAAAACTACGTTCAAACCTTTGATTGCGTTGGATAAAAACCGCAATTTTTATACGTGTGCATGTTAAACAAATTTCGTTGTAAAAGGGTCTAAAAACAGCACAAACAACATTTCAAAAAGACCAAAAAAGTGAAAAAGTATATATATATATATATGTACGTCTGAGTCAGTGACAACTCTATAACCGACCGTGCAAGGGCTGTATAGCCAGTCAAGGTCGTTAAAAACTTCCATTTGTTGTTTGTACAACTCTACAACAGATGTATCCATCGGATCGCCATGAATGATGGTGATACATGGCTGTGTACATAATGTTTATACAACTCGTCTTAGCATCAACCCAACAATGTTAGATCTGTTAATTTGCTTTCGCAAATTTTTGGTTCTTCCCTCGCCGGTATTCAAACCCATGCTACTGTGATATCGTGACACCAAATCGCCTGGACTGCAGCCGTCCCGCTAGACCGCACGACCACCTTGGCTTGCGAAAGCAAATTTACATGTAGATCTAACATTGTTGGGTTGATGTTTAGACGAGTTGTATATTTATATATGGATATATATGTATGTCCAACAGCAAGTTATAAGCTTCTAAAAGACGAACATCAATAAGAATATATTTATTATACATAATCATTAACCATAAGAATAGGTACAGAGAAAAAATAGACCAACATTGTTACTTAACCGGATTTTTGACGTTCTCATGTCACAAGTGATGCCAAGTTATCTGTAAACACTCCGCTGGAAGACCTACCTGGACACATTATTCTGCTGGAAGACCTATACCTGGACACATTATTCTATCAATTTTTAAGTCATTGGTTTGACCTACCGGGGTTCGAACCCACGACCTACCGCACTAGAATCAATGGAACACGGTTGCATACAATCAGACAATATATGCTGATCATTAACAGAAAAAGAAACACGAAAAAAATATTTTCAAACAATACCGAAAATATATTTCATACTTTTATTAAAGATAAATCAAAATCAAAAATTGCCTTATACATTAAAGACTTCCATAGAAAAGGCGCTTCATGATTTTGTTTAAATTAATTATGAATAATTATTATATTTTTGGCCAATGAATTATTTTACGGTGTAAAGATTAATTACTAGCGTTATCGATTTAAAAATAAACCAAGGAAAGTATTAAGCCAGCATACTAACTCATGATTATAAACACTCCCTATTAGTATAGACTATACTAATAGGGAGTGTTTATAATCATGAGTTACCTTTTTCATATTTTGCCTCTTTAAAGAATCCATCTTCAACCAGTTTTGTAACGGCATTAAGATTTGTTTCAATCTTTATATTTTGAATTGTATTCGGAACATTTATTATTTTTACCGTCATCGCTATAATAATTAAAGCTGCAATCGCTGCTGCAGATTTGAGATATTGTATGTAGAAGTGTTCTGGTAGATAATTTGAAACCCGAAACTCGCATATTAATAATGTAAAATATATAATTAAAAAAAAAATGACACTTTAAAAGTTTGGTCGTCGTTTCAAAAGTGAGGCATTTGCCTCATTTGCCTCCATTACGCTACGGCCCTGTCTATTCGTGGGTAAGCTTCCAAGTTGGTGGCGTCTGTAGGGGTAAACATTTTCGAGGAACACATATGACAGACAGTAGCTAACGATCAACACTGAACTACAGGCCCCTGACTTAGGAGATCTTAGGACAGGCCTATGAAAAGCTTTAACATTTTTGTTATATGTCCTGCCTGTTTATCGCCCTATTCTATCCGGACTTTTTATTAGCTTGTTCAGCCTTATTTGACATGAATTGCCATCCTGCCTATCTTGTGTGAAGTTGCTCATTCTGCCACTTTTTTAAATCTCGAAACTCCTTTTTTTAAATTGAATCCTTGTCCCCTCCCCCTCCCTGAAAAAGGTACCTCTGTAGATTAGTAATAGATACACATCCAACAGATTTGATATAAAAACGCCATATAAATATTTTAGAGAACCCCTAGCATTGTTATCTTAAAAGAGAAAAGACCAATCGGTCATCGGTGTTGATTTTACTATCGTCATTTTTTAATGAAACGGTTGTCGAATTTCCACAAAACGTTTCAGGAATTTATAAATACAAAATATCTGCATAAAGTGGTGTTAAAGTGTAAATGCAAAGTCATTATGCTATCATGCAAACCATTCTTGTAACGCTGCAGGGATGGTCAACTGGTGAGTAGTGGGGCATGTATTACACAAACCTCTTACCGTTCTGAACATGCATGAAATATTTGACACTGGATGTAAAGCAACAATTAATAAATCACAAACCCCTTATAAAGAAAATACAAATTGAGCTGTAAGACAAAGTTGTAAGGAAATAAAGGGGAAAATACATGTATTCGACGCTATATGATCGCAAGAAAATTTCCTAAAACTATAATGCAACATGTTTTAAGTTGAAATTGTAAAACACAATCCTGTTTAAGGTGTTTTAAAATAGACCCCGTTAAATAAAAAAATAGGTAGTAAACAAGTGGATCGGAATGCATACACCCCTTTTTTTATTTTCATAACTTTATTAAAATTACCGTAAGAAACTTATTCACGAGTAGTATAATACCAGATTTTGTGAAAGATCTGTTAAGGGCTCGCCGAAGAATTCACACACGTATGTACCCCGTGTCTCCTTTGCCCCGTACATCTACTGCATTTACATGAACGCCCCCTCCCCCTCTCTCATTTTTGAATTGCTATCTATTTCTCATATTTCTTATGGTAAAAATGTTATTGAATATTCGTTCCATACGGAATTTCCTCCAAAAGGATAAATTCAGGTTTTAAATCATATATATATATTCAATGTATACACAGGTAATCTTTTTTGTGTTTTGACACAACCCCACATTTAAAATGTAATTTGTCAACATCAGCGTCGTGAATATACCTTTTCGTAACATGTCTAATTGAATTCAAAGATAGATTAAACGGTAGCTTTAATACACTGTAAAAACAGCGTTTAGATTTGAAACGGATCTACAACACGTTTAGGTCTAAACGTGTTTAGGAAAGCGTTTAGAATCTAAACGGATATTTATCTAAACACATAAAAACCTAAACGTGTTTAGAATTTAAACGTGTTTCAGGGTTATTATCAGTGAATGTTATCATAAAGCTAAACATTAAATGGCATCTAAACACTTCTGAAACACTTTCCTAAACACCTAAACACTTTATAAAATTTCAGTACTGGTTTTTCCTTTTTTACCCGATGTTCCTACATATTAAAACATATTCCGTGAAACTATGATATCTTGGATGTCTTGAAATTAACATTATTTTCAAACTTCAGTCCCATGTATGTGAGGCTTCTTTACTAATGAGTAAATAATAGTAAAAATAATA
Organism: Mytilus trossulus; assembly: GCF_036588685.1. Taxonomy (NCBI): domain Eukaryota; kingdom Metazoa; phylum Mollusca; class Bivalvia; order Mytilida; family Mytilidae; genus Mytilus; species Mytilus trossulus. The sequence goes on along the minus strand of NC_086374.1, from coordinate 27,157,965 downwards.
GAAATTCGCTTTTACTCGAAGCGGAGTATATTGTAGTCTATTTCTTTTCTTTTATTCTTCCCCATTTAGTGTTTCAATAATTGCACGAATAGATCTAAATTAATACAGACTTATTTCAAATATTAGAGTTAAATGTGGCGTCATTGGGGTTTAATGCAACCCATTTTCAACAAGTATGATGGACCACTTGAAATTTTGCAAGAGGTAATTATTAAATTTATATTTCATATACATAGATAGTTATGATTGCCAATAAGACAACTATCCGCCACTGTCCAGAGATGGAATGACGAAGATAAAAGCAAATAAAGGTCGCGCAATACATCAACCTTAAATGATAATTATAGAGTAATTTCTATAGTCTCTCATAATTCTTTATAGGATGGCACTTGTATTTTAATTTACAAAATTGCTGTTTTATTCAATGTTTTTATTAAAATGATTATATTACAAGTGTACAGACTTTAATAAAATATTGAATCTGAATCCGGCCCTTTTTAGAGAGATATTTTCACAAAATGCTTAAGGTACTTTCTGTATACTAGTATGTATGTTTTTAAGGTCAAGAATCAGTACATGACCAGTCAATAGATTTTTTTCGAATTAAGAACTCAATTAAATATTGAAAATATATATCAGAAAATGTAAAAAAAAAAATGTCATCGACTTCGTTTTCAAGAAAAAGCCATTTTTGAAAGGTTCCGATAGGGTACTAAATTACATTGAATATATAGGGAAAAGCAATATTTTTCTTAAACAATTTCCGGTTTCCTGAATAAATAAATCACGTGAACCTTTCCATAGAATTTTAAAACAAAAAGTTCTTCCTCTTCCCATATTCATTGGTCCATTTTTATACACATGGAATACTTACCTTACTGATATTTTAACATAATTAGATATTTATACAGAAATAATAACAACTGTACTAAATACAGGTACAGCATTAAATAACATAAAAAAGCAAATTAAAGTTAATTGCAGTGTCTTTTTTAATAACTATTAGAAAAAAGATGAAGGACTTAAATGCAAGTAATTAAATTTTCATATACAAAATATTAAGATAAACTTGAAACAAGAATTTTACCTAAAACATAACCTTGAGATCAGAGATATTGCAAATTCTGTAATGAGATAGAGGACGACAGACACTTTTCTCTTAAAATAACATAAAAAAATTGGTGCACACTGAATAACGCGCGTAGCGGGTTATCTAACAGTGTGCATCACATTTTTTTATGTTATTTCGAAAAGACAGAAAAAAAATACAGTCTTTTCTTAAAATTTAATTCTAAATTCCATTTTAAACCATAGTAAACCATGAAAAAACGTTGATGACTTACGGACACATGACTAAATTATGTCTATGGGCTCACAACAAAATAACGTCAACCAATCAAAAGACGCGTTACATCCAAAATTAAATTATTTATTAATAACAACGTTAAAATTTGAATACCAATCAAATATTTTATTTTTCCAATCAGGGTCCCAAAGCGGGCATTTATACATTGAATTACCAATAATGAAAGTACATGCAACAAACATTGAAAATTATATAAAGTGACAGATATTATTATAGACAAATGACAATAAATTTGTTCATCTGTATAGGAGACACCAATTCAAGGGACGGTGCTGTAGGATATACTGTTGATTGCGATAGACAATAACAGCAATCCTCCTCGTGTCAGAAGCAGATGAACAAAAATAAATAGAGAAACTGAATCCTGTCACTTAAATAATGTTTTTTTTAAATAACAACAAGAACTAATTTTGCGAAACATGGAATATAAATCTGCTATTTGCAGTGTTTAACCAGGAATATACACAACTCTTTTCATACAGTTGAGTTCTCACAAGACAGCAGCCGTAGCAATTTCTCTTAGGAATTTAAGTTAATGAAATTGGAACATGATTCAGATGTGATATAAATAGTGTCTGTCTTCGTTATATTTTGTGCAATAAAAGAGAAAATGAACTTCATTTTCAATATTACCAGAATAACATTGCTGACATACGGTCTAAGGTTTGGAGGAGTTCCCTAGTATCGTTCTATTTTAATCTGCAAATGGTGAGATGACACCTTCAATTTCGTTAATGATCTCCTACGCTAAAATTTTGTTATGATATTTATATAGATACTTGTCGAAACCATAAATATCCTTAACTTTCACATAAGTGCGGAGCTCTCCTTCTGATTTCTAGGTCAGTTGATCCTTCCAAAATTTGTATGCACGTCTCTTTCAATATTTTTCTGATGGTATTATTTGAAATATTTTTCCCATCGTTTAGATTTGCAAAACCAGGAAGAGTTTTTAAAATGTGTTGGAGAAAGCTATACCATGACGATTTATACTGAGAATATAGAGATTTGAATGCTGGTATGCATCTTGTAATAAAGGAAATTATTCTTATTTTTTAGTCTAAGCCAATAATTCAATATAAACCTCACTTAGGTAAAGTGGAAACTGACCAAGTTAAAATAAGGCTGCACAATTTGTGTTTTTGTTTGTGCCGACCAGAATGAATTTACAAAATTTACTGTGTAGCTTTTCACAAGTTAAATTTGAATACAGTTTATCCCGGTGCTTTTCATTTGCGCCAATTGGCATTTCATTTGCGCCAAAAAAATCTTTCATTTGCGCCACAAACCATATTTCATTTGCGCCAAAAACTTAATCTTTCATTTGCGCCAATATTACAGGTAAGTACAGGTAAATACAGGTAAATACAGGTAATAATAGTATAAAACATATTTTTTTTTCAAAAAGTCTTTTAAAAATGAAGAAACATATTCCTCAGAAATACAGGTATCTTTTGTGGACAGTTGTCTCATTGGCAATCATACCACATCTTCTTTTTTATAAATAATAGTATAAAACATAAAAATTTTCAAAAAGTCTTTTAATGATGAAGAAACATATTCCTCAGAAATCAGTTATCATAAAATCATACAAGTTATGCTAAAACCTCGATAAAATCATACAAGTAATGTTAAAACCTGAATAAAACCTTGGTAAAATCATGAAAGTAATGTTAAAACCTTGATAAAAACAGAAAAGACTCCGGTCCATTGTTGGTTCGTTTGAAATCAGCAGTGGGTGTAGCAGCCCAAAATGACAGTGAATATCTAGATTCCGGGCTTATATAAGTTTCCAAAACATAGTCAGCAAATTTTAGGTACCAGTCTTGTATTACAACTCCAATTTCCGGTGCATGTCAAAACATGGAGGGAAACAAAATAGTGCATTTTTTTCTGAATTTTTTTCTGAACTCAATTTTTTCTGTTTGATTATAGGTTTATGCTGAATTGAAAGATATATATAGACTTTAAAAAAAATCTTGCATCTTTTGGGGATTTCAATCCAGGAAAGTGGAAGGATATCATGTTTACTGGCAGTGGTGCGGCCTAGTAAAAATAGCAAACAGAAAGTAGAAAAACAATGTTTTGACTTCAGGATTGCGTAACTTTTTATTCTTCGTGGCAACACCCCCTTTTTTTTCGATTAAATCACAATTTCACATTAGTACATACATGATATGAACATGATTTTTTTTTCTATGTAGCATCTTTTATTTTTTTATTTTCAAAGATCAGCTGTTTAACATGTAAGCCTATGGAGCAGTCAATTACAAGACTGCAACCTTTATGCATCTGCTATCAGTTGGGGATTCAGTCATGATGTCATCTACGAAGCAGTTTTCAATTTGATCAGCTGGGGGTAGATATGGTAACCCAAAAAATGATGATAACCATTTACCAATTTCGCAGGTCTTTTCCTTGTACTCGGTACTTAATCCAAGATCTTGAATTTTCCGCCACCAATTTTGGCCAAGGTGAAATCTACAGCAATCGATTTTCGATCCTGGCAACATTCGCAAAATAACATTATGCATGGCTTGTTCAAAGTCTATATGTATAACCTATAATAATGGGGCCGTCATTATTCCTGTTCTACATTAACGACATGCCAAATGGAATTAAATCCACAGTCCGACTATTTGCAGACGACACAATAGCGTACCTTACGATATCATCAGACAAAGATTCACATGATTTACAACAAGATCTGGACAAACTTGGAATATGGGAATCAAAATGGAAAATGTCATTCCACCCTGACAAATGCAATGTTCTCACCATCAGCAGGAAAAACAAGAGAATTGCGACTTCATACAGTCTACATGGTCATATTCTTGAGTCAGTCAGCAGTGCAAAATATTTAGGCTGCACATTTACATCCGAACTCAGATTTAACGACCACGTAAATAATATATGCAATAAAGCAAACCGAACAATTGGTTTCCTAAAAAGAAATTTGAATATAGGATCAACTACAGTTAAGGAGAATGCCTATAAAACATTGGTACGTCCAATTGTTGAATATGACAGTCCAGTATGGGATCCATACCTTAAGACAGAGACAGATAGACTTGAGATGGTACAAAGAAGAGGAGCTCGCTACGTGTCTAACAAACATCATAACCACTCCAGCGTTAACTTGTTGCTAAAACATCTGAAATGGACATCTCTAGAACAAAGAAGAAAGGAAGCGAGACTCACAATGCTATACAAAATAGAAAACAACAAAGTGGCCATGTCAAAGGAAGGTCGTCTTACACCACCGAAAAAAATGACACGAAACATGCATAATAAATCCTTCCAAGTACCATCAGCATCCTGTATTTACCGAAAACACTCATTCTTTCCAAGAACCATCCGGGATTAGAACGCTCTTCCACCGGGGGGTGGTCGAATATGCGCACCAAACCATGGCAGTATAATCAGTCCGTTGATTGTGGTCATTACCTGGCAGAAGCAGAAGTATATATGTGGTCATCAAATATCACAGAATTCTTTCCTCTGTTTGTCTCAGATTTGACTATGTCCATCTTGACACCTTACACTGGACTGGTCATGTGAACACTATATATATAATTATAACCTTAGTGACTCTCAGTTTTGTATTAGAACTGAGTATGAACTCACACATATATATATCCAGGGGGAGTTATGTACAAACAAAAAACAAAATAAATCGTAAATAATATTTAACTTCTCCATTATATTACCTGTCATACCTGTAAAATGGCGCAAATGAAGGTTTTTTTTTTGGCGCAAATGATATATAACCTTGTGGCGCAAATGAAAGGTTTGATTTTTTAAAAATTGGCGCAAATGAAATGCGCCCGTTTATCCATGCAAATTAGTTGTTTTCCATATCTGAATTTTGCTATCAAGGGATTGAATGAGCTCTAAATTTCACTTCATATAGAGGAATGAGCTTAATAGCATGCTCAAAAACATGCATACAGTACTAGTTTTTAAGGATTTAGAGATAATATGCCTATTAATATTTACATGGTCTAGAGATTTTTCCGATTAGCTGGGAAGGTCATTGATGAAAATCTTAAACAGGTTAGGACTTGTGTCATCTCCTTGTATAACTCCAAACTGTGTAGGGAAGAATATAATACAAATTGACAGCGATGCGACGAAAAGTTAAAGAAAAAAACACATTGATTAAGCATAAGATTATCCAGCGGAATCAGATTAAAATCTTAACATCTGCCTTGAAATATACAAACAGTCCATTGACAACACCGGATCCGATGGAACTGCAAAATTTATTCCGCATTCAGTTGGTTTGACTGAGATTAAACAATCCGTAACAAATGAAAAGCAATATGTTCAGTAAATATTCCATTAGATAAGGATTTCAATAAGGAAATGAAGTCTTCGTATCGCCCTATCTCTTTTAGTTTTGCTTCAATATTTGGTAATAGTTCATAAATATAATAAAAGATGTGGTATAATTGCCAATTAGACAACTCTCCAAAAGACAATTCTCCACTGGAGACCAAAATGACACAGAAATCAACAACTATAGGTCACCGGACAGTCTTCAACAATGAGCAAAGTACATACCGCATATAAAGTCAGTATAAAAGACCCCCTACATAACAATGTAAAATAAATTCAAACGAGAAAACTAACGACCTAATAAAGTTCATTTTTAATTCATTTGGACACCCTTCTTGGACATAATCGCCACTGACTTTAAAATTGGAGGAACATCTTTTGAATGCTATAGTTAGTTCTTCTAAATTTATTTTTTGGTTTTCACTTGTATAATTTAGATTTTTTTCAGTACTATATACATTGTACATCAGATAGATTTAGAAATGTAAAAATTGTTGAACAATTCAACCCTCATGTTTAAAGCTAGCAAGATTCTCAGGCTTTCATTCGGATACGATTTAATACAGTTGGTGAACTATGTATTTGAAGCAAGTCTTATTTTCTTCTACCTATAGGATAATGCAGTCTTACACATACGTTTTATACCAACACAATTAATAATTTGATACAAAAAAGGTAATACAAATACGGATATCTGTTAGAATCGATGGTCATCCTTTATAAATTACGGTCATCCTTTACAAATTACGGTCATCTATTTACCAATCACGGTCATCCTTGTTTTATGTTACGGTCATCTTGAAAATATTTTACTTACGATTTACGGTCATCCTAGCGATTTTTACAATTCCAATTTCCTGTTTCATACACATTTCTCGGTAGCAATATGTGATTTCCGTGTGATTCTTTTATACATTTACATCGTACCAATGTATGCTTTGTAAAGAAAATGCTTTAAAAACACTTAAACAGACAATACAGATACTGACCTAATTTTTCATCCGACATCTTGGGATGACCGTGAATGCAGTTACGGTCATCAGCTTTACCCCAGTGGATTTATATGACAATAACATTATTTGATTTGATTTGATTTGATTATTTCTGCACTGGGAAGACTCTTATTTAATGTTTTTATGAAAATACTCGTTCATTGTGCACTTTCTAATTAACACAATATATAACACGACAAACAAGATTAGAAGGTGTAATTATATATAAGCCGTGTAATTGTTATGTTTCTTTATTTCTTCATGGATCACTGATTTTATTACCTGGTTAATTACTGGCACGTGCCGTCGGACAAAACCTTTGATGACAGAAAAAATCCAATTACAACTTAACTACAATTTTTAATGACTAAGAAATTCAGATACATTATCTTCATGAAAAACTACGTCCGATGGTATGTTTATTTTATCCATAGCACCATCCCATCATGGGCTTAGTGCAGTTTTATGAGCTTAGTGCACCAAGGCGGCCTAGGTGGTGTTTAGACGCTCCCAAATTTAACACTGAAACAGTCAATTCATGCTTCAACTTCACCATTTCTTCGAGTACCTTTAATACTTTGATAAAGACTCTATTAACCACAGAAATCTCGCGAGATTTAAATCTGGCCGAGTGAAATCACGGGATTTCGCCGAGTTGCCAATCTCTTGTATTATATGTCTCTGACTATATACAAACTGAATCATGTTTTTTAATGTTCAATCTCTGAATTGAGACAGCACTATCGGTCATCTTATATAAAAAAAAAGCTTTTAAACTCTTAAATAAGCAGCGTGTAATGAATATATTCACCCATCCCGCCCCGTGTGCAAATAGGATGAATATAAAGGATCCTGAGTGCACATTGTATGTCCTGAGTGCACTAAGGAGGTCATTAGTGGTGTTCAGACGTACCCCAAATAAAAATTTGGACTTTTGTTCAAAATTAGCGCACATGCAATGCACCACCTTTTCGGAGTCCTCCAAAAAGGTAAAATTCCCCTGTATTAGTATATCTGGTCATGGACGTATGTAAGTTATACGTCCTTGATCTGGTGTATGAAATTCATTGTGTATATTATCCGTTCCATCTACAATATACGCGGAAGTGACACGGTCGGGTATTGTAAAGCTGTTGAGGGACTTTAAATGTCAAATTCATATCCCTTGGCGAAGAAATTACCGGTTTGTGAAAACATTGTGTGTACATTGACTTATATAAGTGTGTTACCTTGGTTCTGGTCTTTCACGCTGTCAGAATGAAAGGTTGAGCATCTTTTGTGGGTTATAAATGAAAAAAGAGAAGACCGTAAAAAAATTAAGAGAACAGAAAATGAGCTTTACAAACGTGTCTCTAACGATAAAAACAATGTAAATTATTTAGATCATTCGAACTTGTGTAAATAATGAATATTAAGTTGTTAAGACTCTTTCATATAATTGTTTTTATTTATTGTATTTACAAATTTTATACAAACTTATGACGATTCAGACCGTGACCTTTTGCATAGACACCTGTTTCTTGTTGAAGACTAAACATGCGCTCTTGAATCATCTATGTTTTTTTGTCGTTTAGTTGCTGTCAAATTGAAATATATCCCACATCTCATGTAGTATGTGTTTCGTTTGATTACTTAAAAATCAGTTTATAAGTATTTATAATTGAAAGGGTTATTTGCATGAGTATAGACCAATTCAATACTAATATATACGTTAATAGGTGTGAACTGTACCACATACTTATATATATATAGATTCAGATTCAGATTCAATATTTTATTAAAGTCTCACTACTTGCAATACATAAATATACAGTACATACAGAGTATATACACAATATAAAATAGACAATACACAAATATAAATTACAAGTACCATTCTATTAAGAATTATGAGAGACTATAAAACCATTTCTATATATAAAAATAGTTAAAATACATACGATTATTAAAATCATTTCATTTTAAGAATATAAAAAGGTATTTCTTCTACTTAAAATATCAAAGCAGGTTTTGGCAACCATATCATAACAATTAATGTTTTTAAATAAATAAACAAATTTATCATCATCAGACAAATCATTAAAATCTACATTATATTTCATAGCTTCGCTATATATCAGAATCAGAATCAGAATCAGAATAATTTATTATAGTGTCACATACCAATATAAAACACAATGAATATATATAATTACATAATATGCAATTAAAAATTATTAAATATTACAATTAAAATATTGGTACCCAGCCAAATTACTGACTTATGAGACACTTTAAAAATATCACATATATTATAAAACAATTAAAACTAATGTACTAAAATATAACTATACACAATACCTTCTTCGATAAAACATTTGATATAAAGTTTTAGCTAAAAATGGTTGAATAGCATCATTTGACATTAAAAAAATAAATTTTTCCTGTAAATCAAGATCGTTAAAAGAATCACAAATATCACCAGATTTTTTCATTAAATCATATCTTAAATCTGCATAAAAATCGCAGCCTAATAAAAAATGTTTTTCATCTTCTACACAATTTTCTGTACAATATATACAAGTGCGCTCATTTAAAGGAATTTTTGGCTTGGTGTATCTACCCGTTTCAACTGCCAGTGGTAAACAGCCACTTCTAAAATTTGACAAAACACGTCTATGCTGCCTGTTACGAACTAATTTTACATAAGAACTAAATTCTAAAACATGTTTATACTCTCTATAAATACGTAATTTATTACCATTACATTGATTTCTGTCATTAAACAATTTTTCAACCCACTCATTTTTATCTTTTTCACATAGTTTAGATTTGATATATAAACAAAAGCGCAAATCTGCATATAAAGGACATGATAGTATTACATGTTTTTCATCTTCTATGTTATCATGACACATAAAACACACTCTTTCGTCTACATTTTTATTTTCATACCGCCCTGTTTCAATTCTCAACGGAGCTACTCCGCATCTAAATTTAGCAAAAGCACTTCTATATCTATAAGATAATGTTTTAGATAAATATAATTCACTACCATAACTGTCTTTAAACAATTTATAAGTCCGCAATTTTTTACCAACATCTTGTGTTAATATTCTATTTTGCCAATTTTCTATAAACTTATCAAGTAAAAATTCTTCTATCTGCATAATATTTTGTTTACACAGTACATTATTTAAATCAGTATACAAATCTAAATTACATTCTTTAAACTTAGACATAATCCTAAAACACCAATTTCTTCTCTTATTAAGAGCATTTCTATAACACCATTTAAAAATTCTATAATTTAATCTATCTGTGCACATTATGTTACATCTAGCCCAGTGTCGAAAAACACAAGTCCACTGCTTAACACTTGGAGGTCTCCAGCCCATATCCCCTTGAATTGCATCGTTTGGGGTATATTTACCCACACCCATAAAAGACCTGATAGCTCTGTTCTGGACAGCATTTATACATGAAAAATCTCTGGTGCCCCAAATGGCTGCACCATAACTTATTACTGGCCAGACCAGGCTATCAAATAATTTAGTAAATGTACTGTACTGGAAACCTCCATGGGCCTTACTCTTTACAATAATCAAACTTAATGCCCTGTTTGCTGATTTGGCTACAGCTTTAGCCATTACATCATAATTTAAAAATTCAGTTAATAGTAAACCCAGATATTGATAGCTTTGTACAATACATATCTGCTTATCATTAAATAAAAACACTGTTGTTGTCTGCTGTACAGAAGGATTTCTAAAGTGTACAATTTTAGTTTTCTCGTGATTAACATTTAATAACTTATTTTTACACCATATATTTAAAACATCTAAGAGTAATTGCAAATCGCTTTCATTCTCTGCAATCAGTACAATGTCGTCTGCATATAACAAAATGCCAACTTTTTCACCATCAATATCAATACCAATATCTAATGCTTTAATATTTGTAACTAAGCTGTTTATAAAAATATTGAATAAAATTGGCGACAAAACACAGCCTTGTTTTAGGCCTGAATTTACACTAAACCATTCAGTCATATGCCCATTTAATTTAATAGCACATTCAACTTGAGAATAAATAGCTTTAATAACACACAAAAAATGTTTACTTATACCAAGATCATTAAGATCATTAAACAATAAATTTCTATTAACTGTGTCATATGCCTTTTTAAAATCTACAAACACTGTAAACGTAGATAATTTTCGTAATTTTCTGGTTTCAATAATCGATGTTAGCGTACTCAAATGGTCAATAGTACTTCTACCCCCCCGAAATCCGTATCGTGTAAAATATTTTTAGTTTCTAACCGAGTTACTATTCTATTATTTAAAATGCTACAAAATAATTTATAGCTACATGGTGACAATGTAATGCCCCGATATGAAAAAGGATCCCTAGTGTCTGTTGTAGAACACTTAGGTATAGGTGTTATTATCCCTTTACTCCACATGGAGGGGATTTTACCAAATTTAAAACACTTATTAAATAAATTATGTAAAACATTTAAAAGTAAATCATTTCTATATAATTCTATAGGTATCAAATCAATACCTGGCGCTTTGCCATTTTTTGCTTTAATCAATACATTTAAAACTTCGTCAATAGTAATTTCACAATCTAAAAAATCATCTGAATTATTATTTGTTATACTTTCATTAGGCAAGTTATCTTTATCTTTACAATTCAGTAAATTATCAAAAGAAATTTTCCATTTATTCAAAACTACATCAGTATCAGTACAAATTGAACCGTCATCGTGTAACACTTCCATCGGAATGTTCTTCTGTCTTTCATTCCCAACACCAATTCTTCCTATTTTCTTCCAGAACTCCCGGGGGTTACCATTTTGGACGGCACAAAGTTCTTCTTGACTACGATACCAGTATTGTCTTTTCGCTTGTTGGCAGTTTTTGTCAAAAGTTTTACGTTTCTTCACAAATACATGACGTGCACTTTTCCTTTCGGTACAATTAGGATTTTTACGCCAAATACGTTCAGCTGCACACACTTCATTCCATAGTACTGTAAGGTTGTCATTCCACCAAGGCTTCTTCATCTTCCTTCTCTTATTACTGATACCATCCGCGCAATACACCTTCCGCTTTTCTAGTTTGGAGTTCATTTCATCTTGACTATGATAACATTAACAAGCTCGTCGTATTTATTGTCTATTTCTAATTGATTGTTTTCTGAATATTCAAGATCAAGTATGAGTTGATTTAACTTAGATACTACTTCAACATCTGTTAACCAATCATTTGGCACATTTCGTGTATCAAATTTCACATGTTCAATTGTTTCGTTATCGGTCGACTGAGCATGACGAACCATAAATTGATCATCATAAACTAAAGTATTAAATGTCCAGCATATCAATGAGTGATCAGGAATATGTTTTGGGTCGTACGCTCCTGTGGTAAAAGTACTATTAACAAGAGTTTGAGCTCTAATAACTTCGAAATCTACAAATTTATTCAAATATTCATATGGCACTATGCAGTAATCAACGACAGATGTTCCTCTAGTAGATATAAATGTATAATCATTGCTTAAAAAGTTCCTTCCGTTTAAAATACAGCAATTCACATTACTCAAAAACTCACAGACAATGTCTCCATAACTGTTGTTTGTGAAATCAACAACATTGCGCTCGGGTAAAATATCTATCCCTTCTATAAAATCAGGCATATCGGATACTCGACTGTTCCAATCTCCAAACAAATAAAATGGGCTTCCATTCGGGATTGTATATATATCGGAAGAAAGCGAGTCTAAAAATTCATAAATATTCACCGATCGTGCGGAGTTTTCTGGAGGCAAATATATTACACATGTATAAAAGGACGAGTCCGGGTTGTTTTTTTCGGAGAAACGTATCCATAAAATCCCATCAACAGAATCGCTCACTTTATCAACATTATAATTCACTAAAACATCGTTTCGTATTAATACACCAACACCTCCCGATCCCGTTCTTGCACGCACGTGTATATGTTTACGGTTATGTCCAAACCACGTGTAACCTTCGATATCAACAACTGATTGACCAACCAGGTGAGTTTCGGCCAACCCTAATATATGCAAATTACTCTTATGTATACATGAAGCTAGCATAGAATTCTTTTCACTATTTATAGTTTTGCTATATGATATAGATATATGATATTATGAACCTCATTAATTTCGATCTAAACAAGATAGTTATAAAGAGATCGATATTTTAAACAGTCTTAATAAATTCCAACGATCACAAATCTAATCTAAATTCGATTTCGATTATTTCGTGATTCTAAAATACGTTGTTTTTTTTTGGCGAATTCCGTATACTTTCCTTTTAATTTCTAGCATTATTAAAATCGTAATTTTTGTATCTTTGCTATCCTTGCTAAATCTTTTGCTGTATATCACAGCTAGTGAATAAGTCTACATGTCCGTACAGTGTATGGTAAGATCTCTTTTCCACACATGGACATTTCATAAGTATAGAAAGTTCGCTATAGTGTTCCATCATGGTCTTAGTGCAGTTTCGAGAGCTTAGTGCACCACGGCGGCCAAGGTTGTTTTTAGACGCACCGTAAAGTCCCTGTCACACCATTGCAACAACGTCCTTTTATAATATTTTTTAAATTGTTGGGACCATGATACTAATAGTAAAATATTTTTAACTTTTAAATAGTAATTGTTATGAATGATAATATTTTTTATGTATGCTGTCTTAGTTTTTAAATAGTTATTTGGTATAATATGGTGTCACGTAAATAATTTTTGGACAGGATATTGTTAGTTTCATAGTATATGTATATTCTGCACGAGTAATTTTTACCGCTACCAGTACATGTATAAAAAACTAAACTATGTGGACCTTATGAGATCGCACACAAGCCAGCTGATTGGATAAGTGTGATGAATTGTTACGCCTACATAAAACTGATATCCAATCGAATGCCAGCAGACACCTGTCAGTAAAACAAATTGCAAGCGTTGATGGTTAGAGATTTATTTGTGTATTCGATATTTTAAAAATAAGTTAGATAGTCACTATTCGTTTTCCCTTTTTTCAGCTGGATTCCAATAACTGTTTTTACACTTTATTATGTAACAGAAAGGTATTTGAATAAAAGCGCACCACATGTAACGGAGATTCACAAGCATTTAATATAGCGACTTGTGTTTTCGGAACGTCAATAATTCACATACTTTTGCAATAATATTAAACCTTTATTTTTTAATGAACGCCTCTAAATCTGGTATGTAAGAAAGTTATAAATGGCTTTTGGATTATAGACACAATAAAAAAAAAATGGAAATCAAACGCACAAGTCTGGCAAAAATGAACAATAAACAGAAAACGACAAAAGACATACATAGTACTGTTTTTCCCTGTCTTAAGTTTACAATAACTTTAATAAATGAAATTTATATAGAAAACATGAAAAGTTAAATGATAAAGCATATTATTTACAATATTAAAGAAAAGTAACATCAACAATTTAATAAATTAAACATATTTAGATTACGTTTTCAAGTATTAATCCCGACATCCGAAATTTTTAAGGGTATACAAATTATCTGTAACGTCAAGTTGACACATTTTCCCCAACGGCACCAGTCTGTATTTGCATAAATATTTATTTACAATCACTTGTAAACCATTAAATATAAAGTTTTTGATGTTTATATTCAATGAATAATTATTAAATATAATTTCGGCAATCTGTTGATTTTAAACTCAATTCACCACCGTTTGCGCAGCAGTATGACTTTGAACCATTTATGTTTTTTTTTTTAATATAGAAAATGTTAAATAATTAAATAGGAAAAGGTATGAATTAGAATTGATTATTTTCTTTACTTAATTAAAACATGGCAGACTTTCAGTTAACATAAACCGTCTTCTTTTTAATTTAAATTTTATTCTTAAAAGGGGAGCAACCCCTGATAAACACTGGGAAAGTTTTACCCGTTTTCTGTCCAAATTAATAAAATCGGAACACGACTAAACACGGTCTGACAACATCTTAACGTAATTTTGTATCCATGGTCTGTTTCGGTCTGACACTGTCGTAACGGATCTTAACAGCTCGCTAGGAGATTCGGTCTTGATAATCTTGACATGCCTTAACGGACTGATTTACCTGATGAGACTATCGATCGTAACGGAGTCTTAAACGGTCTAAAAAGTCTGGACGATTTTCTCTAGCGGTAAATTCAGTCAATCAAGATGTGATCAGACCAAAATGACCGTTTCAGACTGAAATCGTTCTACTAGTGTAGAGAAGAGAACTCATACTGCACACTAGCTTAGGTAACTTGTGCATCTCTACCAGTAGAAGGGAAGACAACTCATACTCCACACTAGCAATCTCTACCAGTAGTAGGGAAGACAACTCATACTCCACACTAGCATTGGGAACTTTATGAATGAATGAGTTAAATAGTTTTGATAAAAAATGAGAATGGAAATGGGGAATGTGTCAAAGAGACAACAACCCGACCATAAAAAAAAAACAACAGCAGAAGGTCACCAACAGTTCTTCAATCATGAATGTAGCGAGAAATTCCCGTACCCGGAGTCGTCCTTCAGCTGGCCCCTAAACAAATATATACTAGTTCAGTGGTTGCAGTCTTGTATAAATTGGCTGCGCCAAGCTTACATGCAAAACAGCTGATCTTTGAAACTAAAAATTAAAAATGCTTCATAGAATTTATTTCATGTTCACATAATGAAGGTTCTAATGTGAAATTGTGATTTAATTGAGAATAAAAAAGTGGGTCATGTCACGAAAAATAAAAAGTTGTGTAAACCTGAAGTCAAATCATTTATTTTTCTTCTTTCTGTTTGCTGTTTTTACTAGGCCGAACCACTTCCAGTAAACATGATATCCTTCCACTCTCCTGGATTGATATCCCCTAAAAGATGCAAGATTTTTTTAAGGTCTATATATATGTTTCAATTCAGCATAAACCTATAATCCAACAGAAAAAATTGAGTTAAGAAAAAAATGCACTATTTTGTTTCCCTCCATGTTTTGACATGCACCAGGAACTGGAGTTGTAATACAAGACTGGTACCTTATGAACTATGTTAACTGTTTTAATATTTCCTCTCTCTTTGCAAATAAAGTTTGTAACATACAATTTAATGATATTACCTCATTATTCAATAATCAAATTAATTTATCATCAGAGGACAAATGATACAGACTGAGTATTGCTAGGCTACCTAAATTTGACCCAACACGAATGTTGGTGGTTGCTTAGGTTATCACCCTGTCTAACCCTAATATTTGAGGAGAAAAAAGTATGTAAGGTTCAAAACACAACATAGAAAAATAAAGACTGATCAGCATCAAATCCACTCATGCATTTTTATGATTTTTTGGCGGCATTTTCTTTTGATCTTTTGTTTTTTTTGTCTTTGATCTTTACAATTTTGGCCAAATCTCAAGCATTTGCTTCATGAAAAGTTGTCAGAACTAAACTGGGGTGATCTCGGTTGCTTTGCAAAGTAATCAGACCCTGCTCCATATGAGGCACCTGTCATGTTGCTAATGAAAGGACAAAGCTGGTTTGCAGTTATTGTTATCTTTATCTTTCACATGAAAAACAAACAATCCTCAGATCTATCTCTTTCCCTTTCACATGACAAACAAACAATCCTAAGATCTATCTCTTTCCCTTTCACATGAAAAACATACCATCCTCAGATCTATCTCTTTCCCTTTCACATGACAAACAAACAATCCTCAGATCTATCTCTTTCCCTTTCACATAAAAAACATACCATCCTCAGATCTATCTCTTTCCCTTTCACCTGAAAAACATACCATCCTCAGATCTATCTCTTTCCCTTTCACATGACAAACAAACAATCCTCAGATCTATCTCTTTCCCTTTCACATGAAAAACATACCATCCTCAGATCTATCTCTTTCCCTTTCACATGAAAAACAAACAATCCTTAGATCTATCTCTTTCCCTTTCACATGAAAAACAAACAATCCTCAGATCTCTCTCTCTTCCCTTTCACATAAAAAACATACCATCCTCAGATCTATCTCTTTCCCTTTCACCTGAAAAACATACCATCCTCAGATCTATCTCTTTCCCTTTCACATGACAAACAAACAATCCTCAGATCTATCTCTTTCCCTTTCACATGAAAAACATACCATCCTCAGATCTCTCTCTTTCCCTTTCACATGAAAAACAAACAATCCTCAGATCTATCTCTTTCCCTTTCACATGACAAACAAACAATCCTCAGATCTATCTCTTTCCCTTTCACATGAAAAACATACCATCCTCAGATCTCTCTCTTTCCCTTTCACATGAAAAACAAACAATCCTCAGATCTATCTCTTTCCCTTGCACATGAAAAACATACCATCCTCAGATCTATCTCTTTCCCTTTCACATGAAAAACAAACAATCCTCAGATCTATCTCTTTCCCTTTCACATGAAAAACAAACAATCCTCAGATCTATCTCTTTCCCTTTCACATGAAAAACAAACAATCCTTAGATCTATCTCTTTCCCTTTCACATGAAAAACAAACAATCCTCAGATCTCTCTCTCTTTCCCTAATATTTCAACCAAATACATGTATTCCGGTTAAATTTCAATTTCTTGTGAGCTCCCTTAGTTATCATTAGCAAACCCTTTTTTCTGTGCTTATTTAAATTTTATTTTTTATTAACAATGACTAACAAATTAACCACAAATTCAAATGAGATTTTTTTTTTGTTATTTTATTTAGCATCTAGAAGCCTATAACTGGTGGCCGTCCAAAAAATATATTACTGTCATAGTGTTGGATAAGACAGGATAAATAAAGTGAATTCCAATACAGAAAGCAACCAAGGATGTCTTAACCAAAATGGCGGTTTCAAACACAATGGTATCACCACCCAAGAAGTCAGCATTTGTGTTGACATGAATTATCATTGGTATGGTCATAATTGTTTATTAACTGTTTACAAAACTGTTTTGAATATTTTTGAAATACTAATGTATTTTTGACCTGATGAACAGATTACTGTACAGTAGCTGTATTTTGCAAAATCTTTCAGAATTTTGGGTCCTCAATACTCTTCAACTTTGTTCCTCATTTGGCAAAATGAAATGTCCATGGAAATGAAATGTGTCAATGTTAACACAACTGCATATCAAGATTCAAAATTGTATTGACCTACCGCAAGTAGTTTCCCAGTGATCTCCACGAACTGATCTAATTACCAACAAATACATGTACAGTAAGCAAAAGTTTTAAAGTCAATAGACCATGACTGAGGGTGGTGGGCCAAATATTCTCCATATAAATGAGATGTGCCCACTGCATACCAAATATCATTGACCTACCACTAGTGGTTCCCCATAAGCTGACCTTATAACAAACTAATACCTTGTTGATGCACTGTCTGTAACAACATACCTGTCTCGCTTTTTAACATCATCAAGACAAAACTAAAATCAGAGCAAGAAAAAACAACAACAGTAAAGCTACTTGTTATTTATTCATTATTCAAACTTAACAATCACACAATAATCATTCAAAACACTAAGAATCAATCATTCAAATCATTAAAAATTAATCATTCAAATCACTAAGAATTAATCATTCGAAACAATCTAAAAATAGCCTGTGTAAAGCAGGTTATAAGCTTAAGACTAGCACTATATATATATAAAAGGCACATAAAAATAAAATATAATAAAAAAAAATTAAACATCAAAATGGGACTAAAATTTTTGTATCCATTGCAATTTCTATTGACTAAAAGATGAAGTATTCTACTGCATGTCCACAGAAAACAAATTTAACTGTTAAATACTTTTTATAACATTTGTTTGAAGCAAACTAAAGTAAGAGAGTAACAGAAACAGTTTGGGTTGTATGGACGGAAGGACAAAGGTAACACTTAATACCCTGTCCACTGTGGTAGGTACATAAACAGTGTTTTTTATTCCACTATCCCATCATTTTTTAGGTGCCTTGGAGCCTTCCAACCCCTTATATAATATAATTTTAAATAGCCCTATATGTTTTGAACCATATATTTTAAAAACTTCTTACAGACTTATTAAACATGATAAAGATGTTCTTTTAAAGAAGTAAGGATTTCAAAATAATAAAAATGAAGCTGAAAAAAGAGTTATATCTTAAGTACAATTTAGGCCATATAAAAAACACATCCAATTCTGAAAGTATCTCCTTATCAGGCAAAACATTTTTCTTAGGTCTATTTTCAATGATGATAAATAAGGAATACATAACATAATTGTACAATTTTAAAACTAGAGGCTCTCAAGAGCCTGTGTCGCTCACCTGTTACTGTATTTACTGATGTCGGTCATCTTGGTTGGTAGGTGGGGTCATTAGACACTTTTTTTAAATAGATACCCTTGTAATGATTGTGGCCAAGTTTGTTTAAATTTGGCCCATAGTTTCAGAAAAGAAGATTTTTGTACAAGTTAAAAAAATGACGAAAAGTTGTTCAATATTGACTATAAAGGGCAATAACTCCTAAAGGGGTCCTCTAACAATTTTGATCATGTTGACTCATTTGTAGATCTTACTTTACTGAACAGTATTGCTGTTTACAGTTTATCTCTATCTTCTATAATAGTATTCATGATAATAACCAAAAACTGCAAAATTTCCTTAAAATTAACAATTTTAAGGCAGCAACCCAACAACGAGTTGTCGGATTCATCTGAAAATTTGTGAGGGGATAGATCTTATTCTGATGGACATTTAAATCTTGAAAGATTTGCCCTAAATTTCTTAGTTTCAAAGATATAATTCAAAAACTGCATTTTACCGCTATGTTCTAATTTTAGCCATGTCGGCCATTTTGTTTGGTAGGCGGGGTCATCGGACACATTTTTTAAACTATATACCACAATGATAATTGTGGCCAAGTTTGGTTAAATTTGGCCATGTAGTTTCAGAGAAGAAGATTTTTGTACAAGTTACAAAAAATGACGAAAAGTTGTTAAAAATTGACTATAAAGGGCAATAACTCCTTAAGGGGTTGACTGACAATTTTGGTCATGTTGACTTATTTGTAGGTCTTACTTTGCTGAACATTATTGCTGTTTACAGTTTATCTCTATCTATAATATTATTCAAGATAATAGCCAAAAACTGCAAAATTTCCTTAAAATAACCAATTCAGGGGCAGCAACCCAACAACAAGTTGTCCCATTCGTCTGAAAATTTCAGGGCAGATAAATCTTGACCTGATCAACAATTTTTCCCCATGTCAGATTTGCTCTAAATGTTTTGGTTTCAAAGATATAAGCCAAAATATACATTTTACCCCTGTGTTCTATTTTTAGCCATGGCGGCCATCTTGGTTGGATGGCCAGGTCACAGGACACATTTTTTAAACTAGATACCCCAAGGATGATTGTGGCCAAGTTTGGTTAAATTTGGCCCAGTAGTTTCAGAGGAGAAGATTTTTGTAAAAGTTTACGGACGACGGACGCCAAGTGATGAGAAAAGCTCACTTGACCTTTCAGGTCAGGTGAGCTAAAAATGAGTAAGAGGGAATAACTAAATTGCTATTATTTAAACTCAAGAGTGGACGGCTGAACAACAGCAAATATCTAGAGAAGATAAAATAAAAGATTTTATCTTAACACTGAATATTGATATGAAATGTTAACAATGTTTTAAATACCAGAACATCACTCGTGATAAAAGAAGCTGCCGCATTTGTAGAGAAGATAAAATAAAGATTTTATCTAAACCCTAAATATTGATATGATTTGTTAACAATGTTTTAAATACTAGGATATCTCTCTAATAAAAGTAGCTGCCACATCAAAATCATTCATCAAGTGTTTGCTTGCAACAATATTGAAATTTAACAGTAGTCCTGCAAAGCATAATTTTTTTTTATCTGAGCACACTGAAGCAAATTTTGAATGTAAAGCAAAGCAAGGTGTTTCAAAAAGACAAAACCTTAGTTTACTATTTAAAATTTTACTTTGGATGAATACAGATTCTATTTTCTAATTGAACTATATATGCCATAGAAGTAATATTAAATTTCTTTTTAAAATATTACTTCTATGATAGTACAAACTAGAAAGTTACTGCAAGTTTGAAATAAATTAAGATGATGAATTATTTGATAAATATTATGAAAAGGATTATACAGTACATAGAACACCAGTCATTTGTAAAATGATGACTAACTTTATAGATATACATTACAACTGTGTCAGTAAGTATACCTACTGATGTGTTGAACATTTTACATACTATGGATTCATTATTATTTGTTGGATACCAATTTATGTGGGTTTCCTGGGTAAAGGTTGACATAGAATTGAAATATTCGTGGAATTACAAATTTTTTATAGGCTCTATATAGAGATAAGCACAACCATGAAATCAAAAATCTAAGAAAATGCAAGTTTTCCTTAATCCACAAAAATTGATGAATCCACATTATACATTTGAAGAAATGTCTTATTCTGCATTGTAACCCAAAATACTATTAAAAATATCTTTTTGGATAAATTATGAATTTAATACCAGTAATAAGAACAATCTGATAATTTCTGGAACTTTCTGTTTGATGCAGAATGCATATAATACTGATCTATTCACAGACATAATTCAAGCAGATTTATAACAAATGGTCAAATCTAAATTGTGTATTGTATGGACTATATATGGGACTGACTTCAAAATCAAAACAATAAAAATATAAAAGCATTTGAGCAAAACATACTTTTGAAGCAGTGTTCACACCTTGTTACAGACAGAGAGACAGACAAAGATTATACATTAATGTTAATTTTGTTCCTTAAAAGGAATCTTCCTTGGTCTAGTTCCTTGTACATTATTTTTCATCTGATCTACCTCTGCTTGGTTTTCCCCACAAAGTTTCTTCTGGGCATTACCTAGTTGCTGACTGCAATAAAAAGGCTTTTCCTGAATGCTGATATGTGAATGTGATTCTGAAACTGGTTGTGTCTGAGTGTTGATTTGATGCTGACTTTCCTGGAAAGGTAGCTTCTTTGAAGTTATGTGTTGTTTAACAAAATCATCCAATAAGCGTCCTGCATTTTCCTTTTCTACTGGATCAGAACTTTCACTACATCTTCTAGACAATAACACTTGCTGCTTAGCAATCTTTCTATATGCTGGAATATATTAAATAAGAGTTTAAAATTTGTATCATTATCACTAAATAGGACATCATTTAGTTACTGTGGATTCATTTATTTGCTTTGTTGCCATTTTTTTGTGGATTGAGGAAAACTTGCATTTTCAAAGAAATTGGTCTTGGCAAAGTCTGCATAATTCCTATAGAAAAGTTGTAATTTGTTGAACGTTTTAATTTGTGGTTCCCCTGTTCCCCCTGAAATCCATGAAAATTGGTATCCAACAAATAATAATGAATCAATTATGAATCTGCAGTAGTCTACCAGTAATAAAGGACCACTGGTAACAATTCTTTTCTGTGCTGAAAATCTGGATTGTTTTCAAGTTGTTTTAGTCTCAGTGACATAATTCCACTGAATGAGTGGCTACTAATGAATACCTTAAAAAGTATGTATGCTGTAAACTAGGCCATTGGGGAATCGCAGAAAACTGAGTAGTGGAAAGACATGATTCAAAGTTATGTTGGTGTTTGTCTATAGGACTGTTAACAAACAACATAACACAATTCAACACATTAATAACTCTTGCAGGCTGCATTATTTGCAATACTTTAAAGAGAAATGAAATTTATAAAATGTATTTAAACCTAGTGGAAGTCAATTAAAAGAACATTGATATGAGTAAAATTTTGTGAAAGTTTCATCAATTTCTGACACACCTTTCAGAAACAGTTTCATTTACAAAAGTGGGACAGAAGGATGATAAAAGACATGAATGAATGAATAAACTTATAGACACACAAACTCCCAAATCACTATATATACTCCCCATGTCAGATAATGATGGGAAGTTTTTCAAAATCTAGTGACAATTTTTAATATGAGCCCTACTTGTATTACATAAACACAGAGTTAGTGTGCGTTTTCACCCTGAAACATTATTCTGACCCTGAGCCAACATGTCTTTGCTCTCACTTTTTTTTTATGCTGTGCTTGGAACAGAAGCAGCAAATACAAATGTTATAGTCTTTGATTGGGGATTTATCACAGAGTCCATGTGAGCATACTACCCCGTGGCTGATCCAGGGGGGGTGGGGGGGGGGGGTGGTTCCAACCCCCTTTTTTATTTCTAAAATTAAAAAAAAAAATGCATTTGCATGGAGACATGTGGTTGGAACCCCCCTTTAAAATGGCTGGATCCATCCCTGCTACAACTACACATCAGGGGCAGGAAAAAGGAGAAAGCAAGGGGGTAGAGTAATTTGGATCTATAATGATGAAGTTAATTGGTTATAAAATATCAAATGTCAATATCTTTAGGCACAACAAAATACAAGCACATTGTCTTATCGGGGCCTTTTATAGCCGACTTTGCAGTATGGGCTTTGCTCATTGTTGAAGGCGGTACGGTGACCTATAGTTGTTAATGTTTGTGTCATTTGGGTCTTTTGTGGATAGTTGTCTCATTGGCAATCATACCACATCTTCTTTTTTATACAATATGTTTATGAGAAATCAATACCTATTACCTTTATTTATCTGGTTTTCTATTTCTCCCTTTAGCTGACAGTTCCATTCATGGTCTGACTGTAAATCTGAAATTATTAGCATACTATTAAATTACATACAATTTACAACAGAATATACCATCAATAAGAATGATTGCAAATACTTTGGGAAGATAAAGTATTAGCCTATGATAAAAAAAGTCATTTTAATCATATTTGATATACCGGGGTACATTAAAAGAGATTTTCAGGCAACAAACTTTTCCTACAACAGACAGACAGGACCAAAATAAAATTCCTACATAATGTGGGATATAAACCATGAAATAATAACATTCTGAAAGCATATGAAATCTAGTGCCCTTCACTTGTCAATTACTGTAATAAATTAACATTCATGTATATAATGAACCAATTGCAAAAAAAAATACCTCAGGCCAAATCTGAGCTTGACATAGTGTCTTTTTTGTATGCTGCATTCTAACATTTCTAAAAATCTATGCTTTTGTGATTATTGTTATTAAAATAACATCTTTGACATCGGCAGACACTGATTTTCGACCATTTTGAACTGGACCAAATCATTATTTTACCTATAAAGTTCATATGATGTATAAAAAAACCTTCTTACATTAAATAACTTTTCATCATAAGTTTTATATAATATTTGAATGTACTTATACCTGTTACAAAACGTGCAAGCTTCTGGAAATCATAACTGGTATTGAGAGTGTTCACATCTTTCCTCCTATGTAAGGCTATTAATTCCTCATGCACAGAATTCAAATGGCTGAAAAACACGATATAAATTTAGCTGCCTCATTAAATCTGATTCAACAAGAGGCATACCTGTGTCTGTATCACTGATCAAGTGTGAAAATATCACTAGTTTGCTAAATTGGACTAGTAGATGCATACTATAATTACTCTTGTGTTAATGGTTACTTCTGCAGTTAACATGTTTAACCTAGCTCCTTCATGTATAGTTTGTAAGTGAACAGCCAAAACTGAAACCAACAGTAAAAAATCCGAATTTCAGGGCAATAACTTCAAAAAGGGTTGTGAAACTTTCATAAGAGTAGATAGACCTTGTCATTCTTATAATTTTTTTTAGTTTACACTTGTTAAATAGCACTTTTAGATAGTTTAAAATATATCAGCCCAAAAAATGCCCCTAATGAATATTTAAGGTGCAATATCTCCAAAACCGCTTGAAAGATTTGCTTTATCAATTTTCAGGGTAGATACATCTAGATACATGTAAATGCCAATAACTGCTGAAAATAATATATTTTTCTAATGTTTCAGGGGCAACAACTCCAAAATTACAAGCTAGATTTTATTCAACTTTCAGGGTGGATTCCTCTTGTCATCCTAAGTAATTTACACTTTAAAGTTATCTTAAGTGCTGCCTTTATAATGATTTTGATTTTTGGTTCATTTATATGTTGTCAATTGATGTCCATTTTCCCTTAATAAGTATGCATTGTTGTTAAGGAGCCAGCTGAAGCCACCCACCTTCTGCATTGAAGATCCATTTTTGGGCTGATTTTTGCTCTTGTGTCAGGCTTTTGTCTTTTTGACATTTACCATTTTCATTCTCAATTTGATCCTGTGGTAACAATAAGGGCAAAAAAAGCCAATAGAGTTAAAATGAATATTTCAGGGGCAATAACTCCAAATAGGTGGGCAGATTTCCACAAAATTTTCACGTTATATCAGTCAGGGGTGCTACTTAAACAAGTGATTTCATTATCACCTATTTCAGTGATTTTTTTTATATTCAGTTATCACCTATTTAAGTAATTTTGGTGTTTTCTTTGATCTTCAAATGCTAATTTCATTGATTTTCCATATTTTCACAAACTTTTCTATAATTTTCCTACATAAATCAATTATCGCTTTATCTTTGGATATCAATTTCACCAGTGCCTTGGACAGTAAGTAAGTGCGCTAAGGCTTCAAAAGTACCATTGGGAATTGTTCTGTTATCAAATATGCATTAACTACGTATACTCTAACTATCAGACAAAGGTCAACAATATTAGGTGACCTGATTGGTTTCCTTCAGAATTAGAATGATTTATTTTAAGGTTATGTCCTGATCTACAAATTCAGTTTTTGCATATTCAAATAAACTGTAAAAACTGGCAGGCTTATCAAGCAAATGACAATTTCTGCATGTACATAGTTGTTTTTTCAATGGAATTCAGGTCTTTTTACCAATAAAAAAATCAAGCTTGTGGGAAAAATATCCAAAAAATGTTATAAACACTTATTGAAGTGATGAAATTTTAAATTTTCAAATAACTTGTTTCAGTGATTTTGAAAAGTCTGTGCAAAAAATATTTCAAAGCCAAAATCACTCAAAGAAGTGATTTTGAAATCACTTGTTTAAGTACCACTCCTGACTAAACTAGTTCAAAGTCCAATTTTAACTTATCATTAGTCAGATAATGGTAAATATGTTGCTATCAGTCAAAGAAAATGAGCGAAAAACAATACAAGCATGTGTCCCTCACCTTGGTATATGTGAATTAAACAAAGGAAGCAGACAGTTCATGACAAAATTGAGTTTAGGTGCTTGTGATGTGTTTGTACATCTTACTGTACTGAACATTCTTGCTGCTTACAATTATCTCTATCTATAATGAACTTGTCCGTGTAGTTTCAGTGGAAAATGTTGGTAAAAATTTACAAATTTTATGAAAATTGTTAAAAATTGATTATATAGGACAATAACTTCTAAGGGGGTCAATTGACCATTTTGGTCATTTTGACTTATTTTGGAGTCTTAAATTGCTGTACATTATTGCTGTTTACACTTTATCTCTATCTATAATAATATTCAAGATAATTTGGTAAAATTTGGCCAAGTAGTTTCAGAGGAGAAGATTTTTGTAAAAGTTAACTAAGATTTACAAAAAATGGTTAAAAATTGACTATAAAGGGCAATAACTCCTAAAGGGGTCAACTGACTTATTTGTAAATCGCACTTTGCTGAACATTATTGCTGTTTACAGTTTATCTCCATCTATAATAATATTCAAGATAATAACCAAAAACAGTAAAATTTCCTTAAAATTACCAATTTAGGGGCAGCAACCCAACAATGGGTTGTCTGATTCATCTGAAAATTTCATGGCAGATAGATCTTGACCTGATAAACAATTTTATTCACATCATATTTGCTCTAAATGCTTTGGTTTTTGAGTTATAAGCCAAAAACTGCATTTTACCCCTATGTTTTATTTTTAGCCATGGCGGCCATCTTGGTTGGTTTGCCAGGTCAAAAAACATAAATTTTAAACAAGATACATCAATGATGATTGTGGCCAAGTTTTGTTTAATTTGGCACAGTAGTTTCAGAGGAGAAGATTTTTGTAAAAATTAACCCCGGACGACAGACGACGGACGCCAAGTGATGAGAAAAGCTCCGGTGAGCTAAACTAGAGGCTCTCAAGAGCCTGTGTCGCTCACCTTGGTCTATGTGCATATTAAACAATGGACACAGATAAATTCATAACAAAATTGTGTTTTGATGATGGTGATGTGTTTGTAGATCTTACTTCACTGAAAATTCTTGTTGCTACAATTATCTCTATATATAATGAACTTGGCCCAGTAATAACAGTGGAAATATTTTCGAAAAATCTTCAAAAATTTATAAAAAATGTTGAAAATTGACTATAAAGGGCAGTAACTTCTAAAGGGGTCAACTGACCATATCGGTCGTGTTGACTTATTTGTAACTCTTACTTTGCTACACGTTATTGCTGTTTACTGTTAATCTCTATCTATAATATTATTCAAGATAATAACCAAAACAGCAAAATTTCCTTAAAATTACGAATTCAGGGCAGCAACCCAACAACAGGGTGTCCAATTCATCTGAAAATGACTGGGCAGATAGAACTTCACCTGATAATCAATTTAACTCATGTCAGATTTGCTCTAAATGCTTTGGTTTTTGAGTTATAAGCCAAAAACTGCATTTTACCCCAATGTTCTATTTTTAGCCATGGCGGCCATCTTGGTTGGTTGACCAAGTCACCGGACACAAATTATTAACTAACTACCCCAATGATGATTGAGGCCAAGTTTGGTTTAATTTGGCCCAGTAGTTTCAGAGGAGAAGATTTTTGTAAAAGATAACTAAGATTTACGAAAAATGGTTAAAAATTTACTATAAAGGCCAATACCTCCTTAAGGGGTCAACTGACAATTTTGGTCCTGTTGACTTACTTGTAGATCTTACTTTGCTGAACATTATTGCTGTTTACAGTTTATCTCTATCTATAATATTATTCAAGATAATAACCAAAAACAGCAAAATTTCATTAAAATTACCAATTTAGTGGCAGCAACCCAACAACCGGTTATTCCATTCATCTGAAATTGTCAGTGTAGATAGATCTTGACATGATAAACAATTTAACCCCATGTCAGATTTGCTTTAAATGCTTTGGTTTTTAAGTTATAAGCCAAAAACTGCATTTTACCCCTATGTTCTATTTTTAGCCATGGCGGCCATCTGGGTTGGTTGACCGGGTCACCGGACACAATTTTAAAACTAGATACCCCAATGATGATTGAGGCCAAGTTTGGTTTAATTTGGCCCAGTAGTTTCAGAGGAGAAGATTTTTGTAAAAGTTAACGACGACGACGGACACCGGACGCAAAGTGATGAGAAAAGCTCACTTGGCCCTTTGGGCCAGGTGAGCTAAAAAAAGAGGATTGCACACAGATATACATATACTTACATATGCTCCTGACTTCCTGCTGTGTTGACAGCTTTTAATTTCATTGCCAATCTATCTAATTTATGACGGAGACACATTTGTTCATCAATACTTAGTAGAATCAGCTTATTTTCAGATGTTTTTTCACTAGAAGCTTCACTTTTTCTGAAAAAGAAATTAAATGGATAAAAAACTATTTTTTATAAAATCATTACATATTATACTGGTACATGTACTACATGTATAGCAGATGAAAATCATGTTGCTGCTTATGTGAGGATGCCAATGCAAAATGCTTTATAAATGTTGACGACAAAAATAAAGACCTGCAGGTGAACAAAGGGAGTGGATTTCATTTTTTAAAGGTATGCTGATTTAAAAACTGTTAAATCAGAAACGATTCAAAGTATGGCATTAATATGAAAAATGTGACAGAGTTCACATGAGAGTATCGTAATCACTAAATTATGATATAGTCGAACCATATGAGTAACGGTATATGGTCATGACCATACATGTATGGTCCAAATACTCATATGGTCCTGAACTTTATACATGAACATATAAGTAATTACATATAGATAAATTTCTGTTAGTCAATTATCAGACAGTATTTAATAAGACGAAGACTCCATGTTTACTGCAGTTATCTCCATTAAAAAAAGAAGATCTACTGCTTTTAATCTATATTTTAGAACACATAAAATATATACTGTATTTCTGACATTTAAAATACCAATTCCAAAGAAGACTTTTTTACACAGACTAAATTTCAATAACAATATTTTTCTCACTGTAGTTCACTTGGTTTGATCAATCTATTGAATTCAGCTTGTATTTCCAGCAGCTGTCTTCTCTTTGTATCAAATTCCAGCTTCAGAGAACTGGTTAGTTCCTGCAAAATTTAATTTAATATGTATGGTATACATGTACACTGTATAGTATTAGCAGGTCAACAATGACATCAAAACAAGGCAAGAGTTTAAACTAACGGCTCTAAAGAGTCTGTGCTGCTCACTAGAAAATGTAGGTCTATGTGTATACAATGGACTTTCTCCAACATTGTTGACTAGAATATAAACCATGAAAAAAATCTCTTTTGACATATCTAAGCTGAACTTGTATTGCTGACTATCTTTCTGTTTACCGTTTTCTTCATCTCTATGCCCAAAACACATATTAAAGGTTAAAAATAGAATATCTTTCATAGGTAACAACTACTAAAAATGATATAAGAATACATGTACAACTGACATTAATATGTTGAATATTATTTGTGCTTTACACATTCTTTTCTTATTAATGACAACATAGTTTTTTCTAATTGTCGTTGTAATGGGATCCAAATTATATCCTTTACTGTTTGAACAATTAATCTAGAGATTCCATTCCTATTTACATCAAAATTAATCTTCATGAGAACCTCTTTTGAAAAATTAAATTGGCCATGTTTTGTTTCGAATGCATACCTGCCAACTTTCACGATTTAGGCGTGTACTACACGATTTTTACCCTTTGTCACGATTGCACGATCGTGATCCTGAATAACCCTATAAAACACGATTTGGTGAAAATCTACACGAAAAATATTGTTGTTCCCGATTTTGAACTGTGTCCAATGGAGGAAAATCGTGTTCAGCCAATCAAATTGCGTGTTTCTCATGATCAAATTAATCAGCCAATGAAAAATGTTTTCTCTCAAGATTATTTTAACATGCTAGATATTGAACTTGTGTTGTATTCCTCTGTTTGTTGGTCAGAATTGTAAAAACGTGAACATGGCAAATGATTTTTCAACTGCAAGGAGGTTCTTACACAGAATAAGAATAAAAGCATGGCTGATTGACAAACTTCAATGATGCAGTACTACCATGAAGATAATAAATAGTAGTTTATTCACTAATTTATTGACATTACATGTACACTTGCTGTAACATAATTTTATTTATGTATTCAATCATTTAAAGTATAATGTACTATTCATTATTTTTCACATGGACCCCCCCCCCCCCCACATTAACATGAGGAATCCCTTAAATGAGGGACTACCCTTGACTTATTAACTTAAAAATGGGAAATTCTGACATTATATTTGGAACAGCTTTTCTAAATCAAGAGTCCTATTATTTTGAATAATAAAGAAGATATAAGGCCAAGAACATATCAAAATTCTTGGACATGTGTTGACCATATAATTACAGATAGATCATAAGATGTATAGTTCTTTGGAAAAGTTTCTTCAAATAATATGAAGGTGTGCTCATTTGTACTTAGAAAGTGGGTTTTAATGTCCTAACATTCTAACATTGAGGGGGGGGGTCCCTAGGTGTTGTTCCTAACCTGATAAAGGTCCTTCTTTGTGTATAATTTTAAATTGGAAAAGTCAACAACTATTTAGTATCCTTACACATGAAAATAATTCCTGGTCTTACAGCTACATGTTCATATGCTGATACAATAACTAGAATCATGCAAATAAACTTAAGAAAAAGGCATGTAAGCTCATCTTACAAATATGACACTTTTCTAGACTACAAAACAGCACACACAAAATAGTCGTCGCAAAGAATTGTAAACTTTGAAATTGTTGTCGCGCGCTAAAACCCCCATGGGCATTTTCAAAAGTTGGCAGGTATGCGAATGCTTGTGCTAAATTGTCATTAAAAAATGCCTAGGACCTCTGTAATCAAAGATGCCACCACACAGCACATTTAAAATCAAAATTATATGAAGTTTGCAAATTCCTTTATCGTTCAAGTTTGCTTGAAAGGACTTTTGCATTATATTCTTGTAAAAAAAAGCACACATATAAATCTTTTAACTGGCCTTTTACTGTTTTATCCCCATTCGTTCAAAACTTTGTTAATTCCATTCCAATGTTCAAGGGTAATAAGGGATTCATCTGTCCATCAATTGAATTTATCCCACTGAATTCAGGTTCATATGGGATTAGTGCATGACATCATACTGTGATTTTGCTTGCGCTTGTCATTTTGGAAACAGTTTTCAAAATGACATTGGCATAATTTTATATGTGCTTCAAATCAATTTTGTCATGGTTTTTCAACAAAATTTATAAATTTATGCATATATAGAATATTTGATAAAGTATTTTTGTCATGGAAAGTGAAAAACTATTTTAGCATGATACTTTAACATGTAAATTACTTAACAAAATATAAATTTATGTATATAGAATAATTAATAAAGTATCGGAACATCTGTATATGGTCTCATTTGCAAGAGCTCAGTCCCAGAGGAACAAATCTTTGTATGACATTTAACCTACAAGAGGGGATGGTGACACATAAGTACCCGTCCCTCCTGTTACACATGCATATATTTTTGCTTTCATCAAAGATCAGTTTTGCTAGAGAACTGTTAGTCTCAGGCGCGGATACAGAGGGGGGTTCTGGGGGTTGGAACCCCCCCCTTTTTTTTGGATGATCAATGCATTTGAATGGGAATATGTAATACGGCTCTTCACGGTTAGTTCGGCCATATTGGATAGGGGGCAGATTTTTTGGAAGAAGGTGGAAATAGTATGAAAGTGTGGGAAATACTATGTGTGTTTCCAAGCAACAGCTCTGTTTTAATGATGTTTTCCCTTATTCTTCACACCATTTTTACCTCTATAATGAAAATCTGCCCCCTATCCAATATGGCCGAACTAACCGTGAAGAGCCCTATTGGAACCCCCTTTGTTCTGGGTTAGGACACCCCCCCCCCCTTTAAAAATCTTTACGACAAAAGCTTATATATTATCGTTAAGTAAGTTATTTTACTGCAAGGGACCTCAGAGCAAGGGACAGTCTATTCTAAATTAGTTACAGACTGTCTGAGTGTCTCTGATTAAAAGGAAGCAAGCATGGTAAAAAAAATCAAAAACCAACACTTGCAACAGGCATTGTATGACTATAATATTATGACCTACTCTGCAGTAGGAATCATCCATATCTTTTGGGGTCGCTTGGCTGAAACTGGCACTATTTGGAACCTAAAACGGTTAAAATGCAAGATAGCTAACGATCACATCTTTCAAAGGACTTCAAACAAACTTTTATTTACATTATTTCCCGCTTTTCGTATACTAGTTTTAAAAAGACATTCCGTATGGAACTGCTTTCTTTTCGGAAAACATGTTCGAGGATACTGAAGCTTAGTTGTCGTCAAATTCATGTTCACGTGATCGATTTGACTAAAATTATCATATTCGACCAGAGACATAATATCTAGATTTACTAAATTATGTCTCTTGTTCGACTCAAGTTCAGTGTAGATCTATCTTATTTAAATGTAAAATTAAAAAAGTCTCAAAATTAATAAACAATTTACAAGAAGTAGAAGTAGAAGCTGGGACTATCATATTAGTAAAAAAATGCCCAGGTAACAATACGATGCATAAGCATTCAAGTTAACTTGTGTGTATTTTTTTTTTAGCAGAGACATATATTTATATGTCAGCTATGATTTTATCAGGTCCGTTCGCGCCCAATACACTTTCGCACCATACCCGTTCGCACCTCGCACGTTCGCACCAAGGTCCGTTTGCACTCTACATGTTCGCGTCCAATTTTAATTCAAATTCTAGTAGAAGCTTTTTTAGAACAATTTATTCTTTTTAAAAACCACTGTATACACATTGGTACAAAGAATAAAATAATAATACATAATATACAAAATGAATTGTGCACACGACAAGAAAGGAATGTTACAATTACTATTTATATTAAATTGAGAAAGGAAATGGGGGATGTGTCAAAGCGACAACAACTCGACCTTAGCACAGACAACAGCCGAAGGCCACCAATGGGTCTTCAGTGTAGCGAGAAACTCCCCAATCTCATTAAAATCCGATGTTCTGATACGCTACCCTCCACGTTCTCCAGTGGAGGATAGCGTATCAGAACTTTGGATTTTAATGAGATTGGAAATTCCCGTACCGGCGTAAGCGTCCTTCAGCTGGCCCCTTAAAAAAATATATACTAGTACAGTGATAATGGACGTCATACTTAACTCCAAATTATACACCGGCAAGAAATTAAAATTAAAAAAGATAATACGTTTTAGAAAACAGAATGTGGACTACTATGCACAATGGTATGGATAAGGCAGGGGCGTAGCGGTCGATACTGCCGTACCTAAAAAAATTATAATTTATTTAAAAAAACCTAGGCCGGTTTTTACTTAACAAACAAAGATAGAAAATCTCATTTAAGAGTCATAAGCAATCTATACGGTAGACCTTTATGATCATTAATACTGGTTCAATAGAAAAAAGGAGATGTAGTAGACATGGTAGACTAGTAGACAATAAATGAGACAAGTTGAACTCTCAATCGATGTCTCATTATGTGTAAAAAGTAAACAATTTTTACAGGTCAAACATGTCAAATTGAATACGCTCTTCAGCACGGAGCCTAGGGTCACACAAAACAGCAAGCTAAGAAAAGGGGTACCGACAATGAAAATGATAAATTATTTAAATGCCCAAAACCAGTGCGAGCTCGGGCCGACCGTGCAAGGGCTGTGTAGCCATTTGTTACTTTTGTATGATTTTGTATTTTCTCTGCTTTTATCTATTTCGGAGTTAAGTATGACGTTCATTAGCATTGAACTAGTAAACATATTTGTTTAGGGGCCAACTGAATGACGCCTCCGCCAGTCCGGATACGGGATTTTCTCGCTGCATTGAAAAGCCATTGGTGGTCTTTGGCTGTTGTCTGTTCGGTGGTCGGGTTGTTGTCACTTTTACACATTCCCGTTCTCAATTTTATTACATGTATATATGCACTCTTTTATTTCTTCCTGAATTACTTTCAAAATTTGATATTCGAATATCCACAACATTCATACATAAATTTGAATAAGAAACAACAAATTTTTTATCATGTTTTCCCTGTTTACACCAGTTTTTACAAAATGAGGAAAAGGCGTCTTTTATGACCTGAAGACACTTTCCTATCTATCATTGATATTTCAGACAGCCCTTTTTACGAAACGTGTTTAGACTCTTTTTCGTGGGCGCCGGGTATTGAGGTCCCCGTAATAAAATTGTAATATGGACCATATCTAAAGATCTCTAAACTTCGACAATTCACAATTTCAAGTTAAATGAGTATCATTTTCTATATTGACTGACGTCTGGTAGTAGTTCCTTAAACCCTCTGACTATATTTTGCGAATATTTGACAGTCTTAAATTAGTCCCTTAATTTCCTGCAACCGAAATACAAAATTGCACTCATTTTTCTTTTAAAAAAATTCAAAGCGGGGTATGCCAGTGACAGATCCAGAGGGGACTTAGATGGTGAACGCCCCTCTTTAACTTGCACTTTAAAAAAAACACGACTGCAAAATGATAAAGCAGCTTAGATTACGTTCACTTTTAGAATATTTTTGCGACAATTCGTTACTTAAGTTATAAAGATATAATTCGCTCGTATTACTTATATTATTGACTATGTCAAAGTCGTCGTGATTCGCTACCGTAGAGTTGACCAATAAGTCGAAAAAAACGGCATTTAGTCATTTAAAAATTCAAATTACAGTAACACATTATTACGACTGAGGATGACAGGCGTGACGCCTTCAAAGCAACAAAGGATAGACAAGAACGTTTTGACTCCTCTTTTTCACAATTCCACTCAGCAACAAGCCATGAATACTCTCTTACAATTATATGATAAAAACGTTCCACAGCTATAACATATTTATAACCTACAAAAACATGTTTAACCCCGCACTCCCCAGCCCATTAAAATATTGCTGAATATAATGATCCCCAGTCAGCAAATTATAGATAGATAAAAAAAATCTAAGGCACGGCCCTTTTGATTTTCGATGGCTGGGGTCACAGCATATATTTATGAGACACAAACAAATCAGGCCCTGATTTTTGCCGTCGTACCTGGGTTGAAATAATAATCTTGTCCATTTTTATGCTATTAGAAAAAAAATTCCAACAGAATTATTTAGCATCAAAAGTATTAAAACATGCATCTTTTTTAACGATTAAACGCCCTTTTACTTTTGTATATCCATTAAAACATTGAACTTGACTACGACAGAACTATTGACGATTTTCTCGACGAAATCAGAAGAATATTCTTCTGGTGATGTTGAACCCTATGGCTTTGACGAAAGATCTGTACAAAAGTCATCTCTAGAAAACTCTAAATAAATTTTAATAACGGAAATTCGCAACGCATTCTTC
This sequence comes from Mytilus trossulus, assembly GCF_036588685.1. NCBI lineage: Eukaryota > Metazoa > Mollusca > Bivalvia > Mytilida > Mytilidae > Mytilus > Mytilus trossulus. The sequence goes on along the minus strand of NC_086374.1, from coordinate 27,122,677 downwards.
CGTTACTAGTTATGACCTCTATTTCAGTGACTGACTTAGCTAGGGAGAGTTTTTCCATGTCTAATGTTTACTTACAAATCCCGTATAATATATTCAATGATATTGGTAAATAGCTTTGGATCCATCAAATCATTTTGAATAGACATTTAAAGGGATCTCGAGAATACGGCATCAATTGTTTAACCCTTTATATACTGACTATAACTTTATACATGCCCCACGTCAGGAACTGTTTAATTAGTGCATTTTACGCCTATTTTATGTTTCTGAGCACAAAAAGTCAAAAAAAAAAATTTGCACCATTTATCCCAAAATTTCTCGGGGCCTTGAGCGGCCCCGAACCCCTGCCGAATTTCCGCCTCGTTGACTCACTCACTGTAGTGTTCCAGCTATGATTTCAAAAGGGCAGGGTGCCAATCCTGAAAAAGGGCATTTAACGCGCGATATGATAATATGAAAAGGGCATATTTTAATAATAAAAGATATTAATCAAACATTGTGTTTATTTGTTGAATCACAGGTTATACAAGAACATCATTAGCCCATATAGAACTCTATCTTTCTTCTTTTTACCACGGGAGGCAATACTTGTCAAGCAACTTGTCACACAAGTTTTTTTATCATTGCTTGGTACAGTTGAACTTTATATATGCAGTATGTTTTGAAAGGTGACCTGTTTCATTCTGTCAAGTTCTATGGTCTGCCACATTTTACAAGTTTCACCTTTCTACCCCTGCTGTGCTTAATGGCAATACAGCACAAGACAGCTGTGCTCAGTAAATGCACAATTTTAGGATATATAGCAACAGTGAAAAATTGAATCAAAAATAAAGAATACAGAAAAAGATGACCAAGGCACCCTACCAACACTGCTACTAAGACCCTCTTTAACTTTTCCCATAACTCAAAATAAATACCTTAACATATATATTCTTAAGCAAGAAGTATGTAGACATATTTGACAATATGTAAAAAGTAAAATCACAAAAATACTGAACTCAGAGAAAAATCAATTAGGAAAGTCCATAATACATGGCAAAATCAAATAACAAAACGCATCAAAAACGAATAGACAAGAACAGTCATATTCCTGACTTGGTACAGGCATTTTCAAATGTAGAAAATGGTGGATTAAACCTGGTTCTATAGCGCTAACCCTCTCACTTAAATAACAGTCTCATCAAATTCCGTTATATTTACATGATGCATTAAATAAACAGTCACAATTGATAAAATAGTCAAAATATGGGTACATCAGTCATCATCGTATAACAATTTTAAAAGGGGACAATTTAACCGTAGAAAAAAACATCTTCTATCTACGAACAGCATTAATTGATTTGAGTGTCTGACGTCAGAAAATTTTATACGTCATATATATGTGACATAAATTTGTCGTTCAATGTACATACAAACAGTTCTATTTGAATGAATTAATGTTGATGATCATTAATGACCCACCCAAAAACGGATTACCAATAACAACAGATTATGACACCAGTTGTAACCGTTGATTAATTTTATAAGGATGCGTGGCCATTTTCTGTGTACAATGTCAAAGGAATTTTTTGCTGATGGTACCTAGTCAATCATTTAGTTGTTATATAAAAATAAATAAAATTGGCGCTATTAGAGGATTATTTTATTGGCGCAAATGATACCTATAGTTTTGAAAATTAGGTGGCGCAAAAGAAGTATTGGCGCAATTAAGTTGTGGCGCAAATGAGTTACTTTTTGGCGCAAAAAGATATCGCCCTGATTAGCTTGGGGTAGGGGTAGTAAACAAAGCCATAAACTTTTCCCCAGGTAAAATTTAGTAATTAGCGTATCATATCAATACGAACAAATTAATATACAATCGATCTTCAAAATAGGCAGGGCGCCCTGGAAACTTTTAAAAGGGCACAGGGTGCCCCTCTGAAAATGGCCTAGCTGGAACACTCAATGAGTCGGGTTGAGTCGCTTCGCGACCCATAAAATTTCCTGCCGTACCAATATAAATTTGAGTGCTACGTCTCTGAATTAAGAGCTCACTGGATATACTTTTAGTGTGTGGTTGTTTTTTATTTTTTTTTCTTCTATATAACTACTCTGGAGCTCATAAAATGAAGCTTTATAATAAAAATTATTGTCATCTGTCAGAGATATAAATTTTATTTTTACCATTGTAATGAAATAACAAGCCCAAAAAAACGAATCCACTTGCCATAATTGACCTTTCCCTTGAAAATCGACAAGCGAAGGTTTGAATTCCCGATGCTATCATTCACTCACGGTGACTCACCCGCTCAAATTAATGATAAAAGGGAACTATAAAAAAAAAAGAAGATGTGGTTTGATTGACAATGAGCCTGACTTAGGGGCGGGTCCAGGTAAGGGCGTAATGGGGGTAAAAAAAAATAAAAAAAAAAATATGTATATTTCCACATTAAAGCAATACTCAGAACGAAAGAACTTTATTCTTCAGTGTTTATTTGTCTTGTATCATGTGTGTCGTTCAACGAAACCCGAACTTAATCAAAAATAGAGGGATTACTTCATAATTTGATGCTAAATTGTTGAAATTCAGGAGCTTCTGGTCTTCCCCATGACCCCTCAACCGTAATCACGCCTCTCGTTCATAAAATCTTGGTTACTCCTTATACCCTTGAGTTTGGAATTTCTCGTTATTGGTCTACTGCTGTTAAGATCCATCCAATCATTTTAATATACATAGACAATTAATGGAGAGAACTCGGCATAAAAAATGTCACACCCTTGACACTTTAACTATAAAATATACATGCTCCAAGTCAGGAACCGTTACATTAGTGCAATTCACTATTATTTTATGTTTTTAAGCCCAAAAAAGGTCCAAAAAATTTTCATCGCAATATTATATCCCCCTTAAAATATCCTGGACACGCCCCTGTGACTCTCCACCAAAATGACACAGAAATTAACAACTATAGGTCTTTAACTATGAGCAAAGGCCACACCGCATAGTAAGCTATAAAAGGCCCCGAAATCATGTAAAACAATTCAAACGAGAAATCTAACGGCCTTATTTATGTAATATACATTAGCTTTTATTTTGTACATAAGAGGTACTGTATGGTCACTTATTAACAATTTTATGGTGGTGTGTATCAATGCTTTTTCCACCAAAATCAATATTATAAATTCAGTGTTGTACAAGTTATAAGTGAATTTTCGTCAAATATTGTACAAATTGTAATTTGTAGAGGCACTTTTTTTACAAATTACAATTTGTACAAAGTCAAAATACAAATTATAATCTGTACAATTTTTTTGTACAAAATGATAACTTGTACACAACATATATATATCTCCTTCGTTTTTTTCAAACAACAATGACATTTTCTATGATGATTTTCTTTCGTTCTTCAAAAGGGGGTGTAATAAATTAGATGAGTTAAAATTTCGATGTAACAAACAAATCTTCAGATGAAAGAATCCGGCCAATTTGACAAATTTCATTTCATCAGCTAATCTTTAAAAAAGAATGAATTTAGAAAGCCAGTTAAATGTTAGATTTTGCTATCTGGTATCTTTTTACAACAGGACATTTTAAAAGAAAATGTATTTCGTCTTCAGCTGCGATCTTACATAGCTTACACTTTCTGTCTTCAGCTTTAATACCAATATACCTCCCTCTTTCTATTTCAAGATCACCGTACGTGGACATGCAGCTAGTTCTTACAGTCTTGTAATTATTTGCCTGTCTTTTTTTTAATTAAATGTTAAATATGGTTCAAACATAAAAAATATTTTGAAATTTCTGTAAGTTGTTAATGTATTGCCAGATTTTATATTGGTACATTTCCCAGAATTGCTTTCTAAACTAGCTCAGTAACCAACTTTCTTTGAATTTTATTCGGTTAAAGATTTTTTTACTTTTTTTATTATATGTTTTGACTCTGTCAGGACTGAGCATGGCCATTATTTGTGCTACCCAAAAATGGCGGGGTTAGAGAAACAAATTATTTGTGTCAAAGCCAGTAAAAAATATTTTTTTTAACTTTATAAGGTAAAGTTAAATATTTTTATTATCTGACGAAATGTTTACCGGATATTTGACCGACATTCGACTAATAGTTTAGTCTTTTTATTTCTAGCAGCCAATCAAAGGTAAACAAAATATTTACTCCATATTCACTCATCTTGGTGGCAGAAAAATGAAGATTATGGCCCAAGAGGGCGAATACTTCAATATAGGAAGTATTGTGTCGTGTACGACATGTTACAATCAAAAATTGCAAGGGGAAGTGTTAGCTTTCGATGTGGAAAGTAAAATGCTTGCAATCAGTATCCTTCAATATATGACGAGTTGTTATGGAAATGATCTCGCTTTTTTTCTGCGAAATTATGTTTTGTTTATAAATATCGTCCATAGGTCATCACGAACTTTCCGTATCTTTTAACGTGGCAAAACACAACGTAGTTTGAAATTGATTGTTGTATGATTCTGAAATTACAAATTGACATTAAAGCCTCTGTAATGTAATTTGAAAGACTAGGAATAGGATAATATGGGGCTGATAATATGAGACAGGCATTACCAGATTACCTGTAATTTGTAAATGGGGACGAAGTCTGTATGAATTATTTTTTGTAACTTAAATATTTGTTAAAAAAGAGAAACGGAAATACTGTAACGTTTCCGATTTTTGTTCAGTTGTTAGGGATGTTAGTTGTGACGTTATTTAAGTTATGGCGTCCTATGCAATGTAAACAAAGAAACGCTATCATCAGGTACAAGGAATTATTAAAAATGACATTGGTATTGCGTTCCTTTCTATTTCATACTAGACTGATAAATATATATTTTACTCAAAGTTTGATACAAACGAGACCGGAACAAGGAAGTACATTGTAGATTTCTGTGCAGATGCTGGAATTCAAAACATGACATAAAAAAATTTGAACGATTTTGAGTTCAATAGTACAATGAAAATTTCTGGAACATTTTCCCATATTTTTTTTTTTTTTTTTTTATTGATTTTCAACTGCTATTGGGGACTTCGTTCCCATATAAATTCAGTAATAATATTCATCAGGATGTTATTTGAATGACAACTGCTAATATTTATTTAGCTTTAGACATAGTTGTTAATGAGTTCTTATTAACGATTTATTGTTACCCGCTTTTTACTTATCTGGGTCCATTTGCCAAAAAACACCTTATCTCCCATTCATGTTCAGCACTTTAATTTTCGCACTTAAAGTCTGTTCACATTGTTTCAAGCCCTTTTTTTGTGTTTTATGTGAAATTTTGGTAAGCACATGGTGTATATTGCTTTACATATATATTTTCATTGTTTCCTAATAAAGTCACACTTTGACAAAGTTTTTGTGTTGAACAATTATTCAAAACAAACATCATCAATATCAAGTTGACAACAGCAATAAGATTTAAGTTGAGGAAAATTTAAAGATATTGCCAGGAGAACTGTGGATTCATTATTATTCGTTGTATACCAAGTTTCGTGGGTACAGATGAACCACGAATTCAAATGTACATGTACGATGAATGTCATAATTTCAATAGGCTTTGTATATGGATAATGGCGAAACCATGTATTCAAGTATCCACGAATATGCAAGTTTTCAGCAATCCACGAAAATTGATACCCACGAAAATAAATGAATGCACAGTTTATACTTTAAAAAAAATATCTACTAATCTGACTGGAATTTTAATAAAAATTTACTTGCCACTGTGTATTGTCTTGGAAAGAAACTTGAATTTCAACCATACAAAATACAAAAATCCTATGTATGTTAAGTTGTTTACCCACTATCATTTCTTGTATATTCCTTAACTGTTTGTTAGAATCATCTGCTGCCAGCGGTAAACACAATGTCCATGATGTTCGCATGGTTAATCTCAATTATTGTAGTGAAGTTAAAGTTGTTAAAGAATCTGATGACCCTCCACCTGCACTGCCTAACTTGAGTTTACAGAAGGTATTTAGCTAGAATTCTGTATAATAATATAATTGTAGTTAGTCTCAGTGTAGTAGGCTATATATACAAACTGCAGTATACTGAAATATTTTCATCAAACACATACTTGAAGCAAAATTTTACTCCGGACACACTTTAAGAAATATCTTGTGTACTTGCTGTTTGAAAGCTCAGCCTCAGAAAAAGTTATTTCTGTAGGAAGAGAAATCGAAATGAAAATATATTTCCTCAGTATTGTGCTTGTGAAATCATGAATGGATTGCACCAAATAAACATATAACAAATATAAAAAAAATTGAGAATTTAGCACATTAAGCCACTTCAAAAAATCATCAAGTTATTTTAGCAGTATAAAAGTGAAATGGCCAAATACAAAAATAATTTATTTTTGTGGTTTAAAAAAAGTGTATTTTAGTGGGTATGTGCATGTGATTTTATAGATTTACAAAAGTCTACATACAAGCCTATAGAAAATTTGTACATCAATTACCATTTACACAAGTTGTTCAATAGGCCTGTACCCATGACATCCACTGAAAAAGGTATCCAATGAATAACAATGAAACAACAATCATGACAGTAGGCAGTCACTTTCCAAACATTTTTTGTACTTCAATGGAAAAAAAACAGTCCATTTCACCAAACATTTTTCAACCATTAGAGACATTTATTCAAGATAACAACTCAGTTCTAAAAGAACACCCCCTGTAATGTAAAATTTTATATTTGGCATGTGACATTGATATCACCAAAGGTTCAACTTTATATGACTTAACCATTTTGTTCAAAATTCTGAACTTTATCATAGTGACATTTGAGTGCTTGTTAAAGAACCAAAATATTTTAACTGTCCTGATATATGATCTAGTTACTGTGACATTATTATCAACATAAGCATGATAAGACACACTTGCATTGGCTTTGCATGAGAACAGCTAATGCAGGGACTTTTTCAATCACGCTGGTGCATAAACAATGTTTAAAGATACATGTATGTGCAATCCAATAATTTTGTTTAATTTTAGTGTACTTATATTTTCAGTTGAATAACAGACTAAATGCAAGTAAAGAAGAGAAACGAAAACGTATTAACTACATTGGTATTGGTGTTTCTGATGAAGCACAAAAAGTGTTTAACTCTATTGTTAAAACGTAAGTCATTAACATTCATCTTAATTTTTATGGTTGTCTCATCAATGTAAGTCTCATCGGCTCAAGTAGGATATACGGTACTATAGTTCCGTTTTTTTTGCCGTAAATTCCTACGCGTATGTATTCATGGTATAAAGGTAAAACTGTTTGAATTTTTCATTCTAGTAAAATTAATGAGTGAAAGACAGGTTGACAACTTTGAAAATGTTATCGTTGAAATAAGTGGTTGACAGGTTGACAAGTCGACAGGTTGACAATTTTAAAAATGTTATGGTTGAAATAAGTGGTTGACAGGTTGACAAGTAGACAAGTCGACAGGTTGACAATGTTAAAAATATTATCGTTCAAATAATTGGTTGACAGGTTGACAAGTCGACAGATTGTTAATGTTAAAAATGTAAAAACAAATTATAGTTAACAGGTTGACAGGTCGACAGGTTAATAAGACGTTGACCAATTGATAATAGCGTTATGTATAACTGGTAGGCAAATTGACAAGTTGACAATGTACCTATACACTGTATAGGACTGTATCGGACCACAGATGAATTATCACGTTATGATTGGTTAAATTCTAACACTTGTCGACCTTTTCATTGTCAACCTGTCGACCTGTCGACCTTTTCATTGTCAACCTGTCGACCTGTTAATATGTTAAAATATATATATATACATGTAAACCGATTTACTTCTAATTTAAACCAATTTACTCCTATTTTCTTCCGATGGAACTACAGTACCGTATATCCTACTTGACCCGTCTCATCAATGTAAAGAAACTGGAGGAGTTGTCCAAGCATTTTGGAGACTGTTTGTGTCCAGGTTTTAAAAGAACTGATAACTGAACAGCAGTATATATTGTGGTGTGCATGATTGAAAAGTTTTATATGCAAATTCAAACACAGGTAGAAACAATGGATTTCTGACATACTATTATATGTTAGTGTCCAAATGAACATGATTGCCATTGTTACTAGACTTAGAAATTAACCTAAACATATGTATTAGATTGGCACAACACTCCTCTGCTACATGTAGGTCATTTATGTCCTATGCATTTCTATTGAAACTTTTGTAATTCAGTCCTCTGACAAATGTTGCAGCTACTTTTATTTTAGTGTGATATTCTGGTATTTAAAACATTGTTCTATCATATCAATATTCAGGGTTTAGACAAAATTCATTATTTTATCATCTTTTCTAGATTTTTGCTGTTGATACATCCTAATCATAAAATCATTTAATACAGAAATTAACTAAAGAATTTACATTGATGATATGGGATAAGAAACTTCTGATATACCTTATCTTACTTATTTATTCTTTGATATATACATATTTTTAAATGTTAAGAATATTGCAGGTTGGCAGAGTCGAGATGGGAAGGTAAAAATATAATTGTGATGGAAGAAGTGACTATACGACCTCCTTATGGAGTAGATGATTGCCAAGGAAAACAAGGAAGTCAAGTACTCAATCATGTTAGAAAAATAGTAAGTTATTTATCAAATACAACTTGAATATTTCTGATTTTGTACCAACTTTGTATGGGCTGCAGTCTGTACAGTTAGCCGCTAGTCCGATGCCCCAGACTAGTAAATTGTTTTCAGACAACTAAGTTTTTACAAAACTTTGTTTGGACCAATAAGAAAAATATCAGGATATTGGTCTTCGGACTAGTAGCTGAAAAAGTTTTTGGTGCAGACTGGGCCTGTCTGAGGAGATAGGGTCATTCAGAGTTAACCTTTTACCATAAGCTTTTCTGTCTTTACTTACATCTGTCTGTTCCATTTTCAAAGCTTCAGCAGGTGCATTTGTGTCATCAAACACATTTTTCTTTTAATTTATAAATGTTTCATGGGAATCTAGTCCCTACAAAATATGCCCTAAACTTGCATCATTAGATGAAAATCCTATACAGCAATTTGAACTATTATAAGTAAACTTAAATTACCTTTGTTACCATGGTTACATTAAGTTGTATGATGGAAGTATGGGTGTCTTTCTCCATCTTGGATTGTAAAAAACAGTGAACCAAAGGTCCAGATTTTCTATTAAGTTAGCAAAATTTGATGCAAGAATGCAGATATTTAATATGAATTTTCATTTAAAAGAACCAATTTATAAGAGTATAACTTATAAAAATTAATATTTTTGCAAATGTTGATTATGTTTGTTTGTTTTTTTATTTACTTTAAATTGCCATTTTAAGGGGAGGTAACTCTAAAATAGTGCACTTCCTGAAGGATTCTACATGGAATTTTCCTATTTTGTATTTTAGCCGGAAAAAAACTCACGGTGACCCTACATTTTCTTTTAAAATTCTCAAAGCATTGTCTGAAAGCTATCTTTTCCTTACATATTTACCAATTCTATCATTTTGTTTAGTTTCTAACCACACAATGGTGTTTTTTCCTGTATAATCCTTACAAAATGTGTCATTTTGTCGCATCCTGTAGTTTGAGAAAATGCGCGGTGACCTATCAATTTTATTACATGTATATATTTCAACATATATCAATAGATACTACGTTTTGGCAAAGTATGCACAAATTCTATCATTTTTATTTTAGACACCCATACCACCTTAAGTACAATGTACTATTAACAAAAATCTGAGGATATATACCAAAAGCCAAAATGTGTACATGTGTCATCTTTCATACCTGCCAACTGTCACTATCTAGGGGGATTTCCCCTATGAAAGCTCCCAAATGGAAATTTTGAAAGAGCAATTTTGTCCATAATTTTAAACAAAACAGTAAATTGTACAATGACTATAGGCATTAAAAAGTATGAAGAAGCCAAAAAATAACACAAAGATGCATTTGTATGCTCCCTTATAGGTTTTTTAGGATTGTAAGAGCAATCTTGCACGCAAAACCCCCATGGGCATTTTAAAAAGTTGACAGGTATGCATCTTTATTTAAGTTTCTTTGTCTTCTCAAATTTCTTATTTGTGCATCCTGTATTATGCTTATGTTTGTCACAGAGTCTAGTATTATTGGAACTGTGTGAACTGTTGTCATATCTTGGCAACTGTTCAATCAACTACTGAACCAATTTCAACCAATTTCAACCTAGCTTGTCTTAATAGGAATCTTGAGATGTCTTTTCATTGTCCCAAAACCAAGAAACAGGGTTGCTAAGGCAAAACAGTTGGCCATATAGATAACATACAATTTATTTAATCTTGAAAAGTATAACAGATACCAGAAAAATGGTCAGATGATTTATTGTAGGGCTTTATCAAACTCAGTGGCTAAGTGGTCTACGTACATTGTAGTTACTACTGTAATCACTAGCAAGTCTACAATGAGGTTGTGAGTTCCAACCCTGCTTGTGCATGTGCAATAGACTCCAATCTTAATTGACTAGGTTTATCAGTTTTCCTAAGGAAGGTTAGTGGTTTTCTCAGGGCACTCCAGCTTCCTCCTTCAAAAAAATAAATTGTCAGCCACGAAGTAGCATAAAAGTGGCATTGAAACAATAAAAATCAAATACTAAGCCTGCTGTTTATTTCTATTTACAGATACAAAAGCATGTAGCTGACGAGGCACAGAGAGATCAAAGAAAATCTATGTCACCATCCACAGTTACCAGTCTTAAATCATGAACAAAGGGAAATAACTTTCGTTAAAATGACTCAATTGTAATGAACAAGGTTTTGATAATTTGAAACATAACATTTATCAGCATTTTTTTTTTATAAAAACCTTGTTTATATAAAAAAAAATCCACGAATAAATGTGGAATTGCCTTATTTATATATGAGGATAAAATATTTGAACCAATGAAACAAAGCATTTTTTTATTTGAATGATGATTATTACTTATAAATAAAAACAAAATAAAATCAGATTGGTTTTATATAAATTACAAAACAAAATCAGATTGGTTTTATATAAATTACAAAACAAAATCAGATTGGTTTTATATAAATTACAAAACAAAATCAGATTGGTTTTAATAAATTTTAGGAACATCTGTGTGTATGCAACTTGGAGATTTGTAAGAGTTATTATTGTTTTGATACATTACTAAAAGTGTTCAATTTTACAAAGTTGTAATGCTCCACTGTTTATTTGAGATCATTTTTAGAGGAGAGAAAAAGAAATTAGTTTTACAGGAATTTCCTTCCCAAAGATTTTTTCAGAAAAGTATTGCTTATTGAAATGTTTCATGGTTACTGTGACTTTATGTACACCTAAACACAGGTGGAACCTGTATGAATACTTGTTTCATTCTAAAAGGTCTTACAGAGAATACAAGTATGGCAAAATGTCCAGTCTTCTTACTAAAAAAGCTCAGGCATCAGAAGTTGAAGGAATATAGTACAATGGGATTTCAATATTATATTATTTCCCTTCAACACACTCTTGATTTAATTCTTTTAAGGTAAATCTATGTTAAACAATGTAAGAAATGCTTTTCTTGAAATGTTACTAAACAAAGGATACAAGCTTTTGGTAATAGATTATAAGTCATTTAATGATTTTAATATAAATGAAGATGTAAGCATTTGTCAATCTTAGAATTATTTCTTTAACGCAAACAGCATATTTTCTGAGGTAATCAGATCTTGCATCCACCATATTTTTTTGCTAAGAAATATATATGTAAAAGAATATTGAAAGTGTTTATCTCATTACTTTGATATATTATTTAGCCAGGAATTCAAAGTAGATGTTTCTACTTTATATCTGATGGCTTTTGGGTTAAAATAATGATAATGGTTTCTGTGTTTAACCTACATTAAATCATGAATTTCAACAATGAACAAGAGTTGTTATTAAACAGAAATGTTAAGAATTTCCCATAGTTTACTTTGCTATCCATTGAGATCTGTTATAAGGGATTATGCCATATAGTTGTCTCTTCATTTTGCATATGAAATGTACGGGAATAAATTAATTTTAATCTGTATAAAAGATACATTAAAAATACAACATATTTTTTTTTCACAGAAAGAGGATTTGTCACCTAAGCTCAAAAAATGTATGTGTTTACTGGGGAAAATATTTTTTTTTTATAGCAGATCATGATAAGAAACAAGAAAAACAAAGAATGAAAAACCTTAAAAACCAGAATGGCCCTATAAATCCAGATTTAAACTGCAAAATAGACCACTTTACAGTATGAAAGAAAGTTCAAAATACAAGAGATCCAATATTTATCATAGCATATTTGATATCTTGAAATTTTTTCAAGAGGTACAATTTTTTTTTTACAGTGAAATATATTGGTGGTTTTTAAAAAGAAAGTCACTCAAACATTACAGTAAAGCAAAACAGGCTGTATTTCATTCTGACAATAAATCATAAGACAAATATATTTAGAGAGATTGATGAAATACAGTTCCAAGAAAACAAGCATTCATTGAGATATGCTTCAATTTTTTTTGAGAGAGTAATAGTGTTTAAAGATCTTTTTGAAATGGGGATGGGGTGGGGTTGAGATGTATCTGAGTAAATTGAAAAGAGTTGTCTTGAGTCAAATAATGATTAAAGAAGACTGAATAAAGAAAGAATATTCCAAATGGGAACAGTTTCTTTTTGTTTTTGTATATGCCAGCCAGCTACAGTTATTTAATAGTATAATGTGTCAGTCTGTCACCCTATATGTCAAGCACTAACATATTTTTCTTTTAAACATTTTTGTCCTCAATGTATGGTTTTATTGTCGAGCCTGCAACTTTTGTTGCAGAAAGCTCAACATGGGGAAAGTGATCCGGCGGTGGCGGCGTAAGCTAACTTCTAAGAAGCTTTATATTTTAGAAGCTGAATGACCTGGATGGTTCATACTTTGTATATAGATGCCTCATGTTACGAAGTTTCCGTCAGTCACATGTCCAATGTCCTTGACCTCTTTTTCATGGTTCAGTGACCACTTGAAAAAAAAAATTCAGATTTTTTGTAATGTTGAATTCTCTCTTATTATAAGTAATAGGATTACTATATTTGGTATGTGCGTACCTTGCAAGGTCCTCATGCCCGTCAGTTAGTTTTCACTTGACTTCGACCTCATTTCATGGATCAGTGATCAAGGTTAAGTTTTGGTGGTCAAGTCCATATCTCAGATACTATAAGCAATAGGGCTAGTATATTCGGTGTATGGAAGGACTGTGAGGTGTACATGTCCAACTGGCAGGTGTCATCTGACCTTGACCTCATTTTCATGGTTCAGTGGTTATAGTAAAGTTTTTGTGTTTTGGTCTGTTTTTCTTATACTTTATTCAATAGGTCTACTATATTTGTTGTATGGAATTCTTGTTAGATGTACATGTCTAGCGGGCAGATGTCATTTGACCTTGACCTCATTTTCATGGTTCATTGGTTATAGTTAAGTTTTTGTGTTTTGGTCTATTTTTCTTAAACTATAAGTAATAGGTCAATTATATTTAATGTATGGAAGCATTGTTAGCTGTACATGTCTGGCCTGGCATGGTTCATCTGACCTTGACCTCATTTTCATGGTTCACTAGTCTTTGTTTAGCTATCTTGGTTAATGTTAAGTTTATGTGACAGTTGTAATAAAGCTTTATACTTGGGACTATCAACATAATATCAATGATTAGTAAAGAAGGCGAGACATTTCAGTGTATGCACTCTTGTGGAGACATCATAAAGATAAATGACCTGGATGCTTCATATTATGTATGGATATACTAAGTTTCCATATGTCATACATCCATTGTCTTTGACTTCATTTTTATGTCTCAGTGACTGCTTAAAAAAAAATGATATATAGGTTCCTTGCAATGTCTACATGTCATCCAGATAAGGTTCACCTGACCTTGATCTCAATTTATGGATCAGTGATCAAGGTCCATTTCTACTATAAGCAGTGGATCAGCTTTATGTGGTGAATGGAATGACTAATGGGTACATTTCAGTTTGGCAGGTTTCATCTGACCTGGACCTCATTTTCATGGTTCAATATAACATTTTTGTGCTTTGGTCTGTTTTTCAAGAACTATAATCAATAGGCCAAATATATTTGTTGTATGGAATGATTAAAAGTTCTTCAGTCTGGCAGATATTGTTGAACTGACTTTTAATTATAGAATTATAGTACTAGGTCAGATATATTTGTTGTATGGATTAACTGTATACTGTATAAAGGTGTACTAAGAGCATGTGCATCTGGCAGGTATAAGATGACCTTGACCTTATTCTCATGGTTCATTGTTGATGTTTTTGTGTTTTGGTTTGTTTTGAGATTATCATAAGCACGAGGTCAGCTATATATGGTGTTCAAAAATTAGTACGGTGGATATTTCTGTCTTGCAGGATTTATCTCACCTCATTCTCATAGATCTTCAAAATGCTAAGGTTATAGGGGTCTTTGTATGATACTTTAAGTAAAACCTTTATTTTTAAGACTGTCAACATAAAATTGATGGTCTGCTTAGCAGGTAAGACATTCAAACTGTGCACTCTTGTTTGATCCGAACATACAATGGGGTCTGTGACAACACATTTTATTGGGATAATGAAGGTAATTGTCTCCCCTTAATGTAGTAAAATAGTTGGACTTGTGTATGCTGTTTACCATACAATAGTGACATGAATGATTTGTAAAAATTGCATAGTTGCCATGTTAAAGATTCGATTAAACCATGATGTGTTTAGGAACCATATAAAATATTGAATAGGTCAAAAGCTTTTTGGTATGCAGTTGTATATATGCAAAAGGCACATCTGGAATTATTGATATATAAGTGTAACATGCAGAACTAATCTTCCTATAGACTTGACACAAAACAAACAGTTCTCTGAAGCCTTTGAGCAATACATAAATATATTTAAGGCTCTTCTAAAATAAAATACATCAAGGTGCTTTATTTTCGTTTGATGGACATGTTTTTCAACATACAGTTGACATTGCTATAGGACGACCTATTCTGAACGACTTGTTCCATTATTCCCAAAATACAGACATCACACAGAGATGTCTCGGGAAGATTGAAAAGAAGCAGGACAGCTTTTAACTTTAAACTTTACGTTTTGCTGTGTAGATGAAGTTCTCTCATCAAACCAAAGTTAGATGGCTTACTTTTTATCACATCTATCCAGTGATGATTGAACTAGGAATAAAGGATATATGTCGGGCAAGTTTGGTCTGCATCCGATGATTCCGCTCTTGATAATACATTTTACATTTACCTGTAAGTTAGATCTACTGAACTGTACATGCTCTGTTCTAGTTGTTATATTATGTAAAGAAGAACGTGTGTTCAACCTATTTGAATCTTTGTGAATGTCTCACAATTGGGCTCATCTGGGTTAACTGGGTTGACTGTTTCTAAACTTTAAAAATGACCAACGAAAAAAAAACTCAACCAAATCCCATTATGAACTTGTCATTTGTATTAAAAAAAATCATGCAACACCTGAGAAGATAACATCTTAGAATAGTAGAGCCAAAACATTATATATTCCAGATGCCACTATATCATACTGATCGCCACTTCCTGTGCCATTACCATCTTGAACAGAATAAAAATACTTATACCTCATTAAACCATGGAATTTGAAGCGGATATGCATGAGCAACTCAACTCTCCACCAACATCGACGACCTAGTGTTGAAATATGACAATAACCTTATAACAGTGCTCTTGATTTTTTTCCGTGTCTGCTACCTTGGTCGCTAAAATCTCAATATAAGGATAATGATCCGGCGTCGGCGTTAGTTCACTTCTTTTAAAAAAGGTTGAAGACCTGTTTTTTTGTATATAGATGCCTTATGTTACGAAGTTTTCGTTTGTCATAAGTCCATTATCCTTGCCATTTTCATGGTTAAGTGACCACTTGAAAAAAACTATTTCTGAAAGGTTAATTTCTTTCTTATTATGAATAATAGGGCAAATATATTTAGTATGTGCGTAATTTGCAAGGTCCTCAATACCAACAGACAGTTTTCATTTCCCCTCAATCTCATTTCATGGATCAGAGAACAAGGTGAAGTTTTTGGTGTTCAAGTCCATATATCGGATACTATCAGTCTTCTATTTCTATTGTATGGAATGATTGTAAGGTGTACATGTCCAACTGGTAGGTGTCATCTGACCTTGACCTTATTTTCATAGTTCAGTGGGCAAAGTGAAATTTTTGATTTTTGGTCTTTTTTTTCAAATACTATATGCAATAGGTCAACTATATTTGGTGTATGGAAATTTTAATGATGTACATGTCAGTCTCTCTTGTTTTATTTGACCTCGACCTCATTTTTACAGTTCACTGCTTGAAGTGTTTTAAGTTAAGTGTTTGTGATTTTGTCTGTTTTTCATAAACTATAAACAATAGGTCAATTAATTTTTGTCGATTGAATGGTAGTAATGTGTATATGTCTTTCAGTAAGGTATTATCTTAGTATTCCTTGACCTCATTTTCATGGTTCATTGCTCAATGTTAAGTTTTCATGGTTAAGTTTGTTTCATAGGTACTATATATAATTATTGATTGTAAGGTGTATGTCTGTCTGGGATGGCAATTCTGACCTTGACCTAATTTGTTGTTCATTGGTCAATGTTAAGTCTTCTTGGTTAAGTCTATTTCTTAGAATCTATAAGGAAAACGTCAACTATATTTTTGTTCTTTGAATGATTGTAAGGTGTACATGCCATTCCTTGATTCTTGTTTGGTTTATCTGAACTTTGCCTCATTAAGTTGAATCATGTTAAGTTTTTGTGATATTTGTAGTAAAGCTATATATTTAGAACTATCAACATAAATCAATGATTAGTATAGAAGGCGAGACAATTACACGTAAGCGCGTGTGCATTCTTGTTTTCTTTCTTGTCACATCAAAGACCTATGGTTTGAATCAAAAGCAGCCATTTTATTTACGAGGTTTGGGGAACTACAATTTGGGGAGCCGGGATATGATTTTTAACTTAGAAATATTCTGATTCCCAATTTGATGAAGACAAATATTTTTTGGGGGTTAGCAGATGAAGAAAAAACTATTCTGAATCCAGATTCCCCCCATACCTTAATATAGTATTAAATTTTGAAAGAAAGAAAATATGATTGATAGCGTCTAAGAAGTAAAAAAATAAATTTTTGACTTAGAAAAAAATATATCCCTTGAAGTTAAATTGTTTTTTCTTTATTGTATCGTATCGGCCAATAATATCAATGGACGACTACCTGGAACTCCAAGAAGTTTTCATTCATCTAGAAACACGGGCAAGCCAACGAAGTGTGTCATGTGCTTCAATGTCACACAAAAAAACGCTAGGTAGTCATCAAAACCAAGATTATCCTTTATAAACTAGACAACAACAAGCACATACTCCTGCGACCGCCAATCATAAAAAAAAACCCAACATAGTACCTCGGAATTATGATTTCAGAAGAATTGAAATGGAACACTGACACACATGAATAGTATCTCGAGCAAAGCTAGTTCAACATTCGGCTTTCTCCTAAGAAATGTGTGCATCTTCTAGGAAATATTCCTGCATCTTTTAGGATAGATTCCTGCATCTGATTCTCACTGAATAGATGAACACTTGAGAAGGGGTGTGATTTGAGAGCCGTACATATAAATGTTGACAATGGAAAAAAAAATGAACGAATACAACGAAGAAGTCCCCTTTTCATCAGTCGAATTTATCGCTTTAGAGAAAATGTTAATATTCGACTTTTGCCATAAAACTACTACACTATACCTCACCGAAATTAAAAACAAAAAAAAAATCAGTTCAACAGTAATTATTTAAATTACAAGACTATTTATATATAATGAACAGTCCTGTTCATAATAGACAGACACACAAATTATGATTTAAGTGCTACACAAACCGTGTGTGGAAATTACAAACAACCAATTTTTCCGAGAACTATTATGAAGTGGAAAAAAATACCAAGCATTCAAAGACTGAAACAATGTTTTAAATAGGGACAAACAGGGGGCGCTGACTGACCTAAGAGTGGGGCCCGCTCCAGTCATGATTCAATGATTCCCTATATAATCAACCCCAAGCCCACCCGCCCCCACCCCCCTGGATCCGCCTATGCATCGTGTAATGAAGCTTGTCAAAATCACTGAGGACTACAAAGTGTTGTCATCTCCGTAGTCACGCCAAGAGATCTTCTATATAAAATATATATTATAAAATCACATTAATAAAAAAAAGTCTTCCGTGTTGAAGATCGTACCTTGATCTAAAATGGCTTACTTTTATAAATTATTACTTGGATGGAGAGTTGTCTCATCGGCACTCTTATCACATCTTCCTTAGTTCCTATATCTATTTAGAATAGAACACTGCACATGGTATACATCTTTTGGGATAATTATCAGCCGAAGGCAGCAACCATTTGATTTCCGGGAGGTGGTGGGGGGTGGGGGCTATGGATTATTTCCCCGACAATTTATTTGTTTAACGACTTTGGCGAAAAACAATCTATTTTTTTCCAAAAACTTGAAACAAGCATTTTTTCCAGAAAAAACCCCATAGTAACCTATACCCCCCCCCCCCAGAAAATCGAACGGTTGCTGCATAACTACTTTTCGAACTTTCTAATTATTTACCAAGAGACACTATAAAGGACAGTTTATCTATTAAACTGGCATGAGGTATTTAGAGATTAGCAGTCCATCATGCCTGAAACTAAAGTCCATAAAGAGTAATGGAGCCAGTTTATCAAGGGCTTCTCTACAATCCTATAAAAGTCTATATGGCGTAGTTTAACATCATTGACATCGCCTAAACCATAACAACAGTTCTATTGATTAATAATTTGGTCTAAAAATCTTTATGAACAAAAATTAATTTTGGGTATGTTTTTGTTGTATGTGTCTTATTTGTAGGTGAATAGTCGGATCTTGTCTTTTCCCACGTGACTTACAAAATGGCAGACGACACGAAAACCATGGACGGTGCTCATATACTTTGTACTGCACTGAAAGCTCAGGTTTGCACAATGATAATTATTTCTAGAATAAAAAGGATACCTTTAATTGATTTGTTCACAATTTAAAAATTAGTATTCATGTGGGACGCCGGACGGTGCGTGCTCAACAAGATAATATGAAGTTCTATCTTTTGACCTTTTGGGCAAGTTTTGCTTTAGAATGAAGTTTAAGTCATAGTGCCCAAATCATTTTAAATTGCACCCATTTAACTAGTCCAAATAATTATGCCATATTGCAAGGCTATTTTATATTTAATTTTTTTCTGGGGCGCCTTTCTACGATGTAAAAATTAAAATAGCCTTGCAAGACGACATAAACTTTTGGACCACCATTTAACACCAGGGGCAGATCCAGCCATTTTAAAAAGGGGGCCCCACCCAGGACAAAAGGGGGTTGGTTGGTTCCAACCACATGTCCTCATCCCAATGCATTGATCCAGTTGATCGTCCAAAAAAAGGGGGTTCCATTCCCGGAACCCCCCTTTTAATAGTTAAATTTTCGACGTTTGTTGGTTTTCTTTGTCTTTTTAGTCAATATCAACAGATTGTTTAACTATAGGTAACATTTTAGTCTTATTAGACCAAAAAATTATCATGAGGGTTTGAATTTTTATTGATTTTACCATGTTTACCATGGTTGTTGCTTATGTTTAAAAAAATTAGCATATATGTAGTACCAACCCTTTGTTAAATCAGTATAATTTCAATCCCCCAAAGAAAAATACACATATTTATGCAGTCTAATATGAGGCAGGCATAACCTGTGAATGGGGACGAAGTCTGTATGTATATTTTTTTTACTTCAAACATGTTAATAAAGGATACAGAAATACCGTAACGTTCCCGATTTTGGTTCTGTTGTTTAGCTGTGACGTTCTTTAAGTTATGACGTCATATCCAATGTAAACAAAAGAAACCCTTCCATCAGGTAACGTTGTTTTTTTTCAAATCAAACAATTATCATATTAAAATTTTATTGAGTTCCAATCTTATATTTTACTAGACTGATCAATATAATTTTTTTTCAGTCTCATGCAAACAAGACAGATTTCTGCGCAAATGCGGGAAAACCGGAACAGGAACTAGATCTGAAAAAAAAAGTTAACGATTTTGAGTTCATTAGTACAATGAAAAATTCGGAAAATTTTCCCAATTTTTTTTTTTTTTTTTTTTTTTTTATTGATTTTTCTACCGTAATTGGGGACTTCGTCCCCATATTATATATACTTTTGCAGGGAGTTGAGTACATGTTTGGAATTGTTGGAATTCCTGTCACAGAAATAGCAATGGCAGCACAGGAAGTTGGAATAAGATACATAGGGATGAGAAATGAACAAGCAGTGAGTATATAATCAATCAAAGATTTTTTTTTCATGCAAATGGTGTTTCAAGAATGCTAAAAGTTTGATCACTACATCTAATTGTATTGTAATTACATAAACAGATTATGTTGTCTGCTCTATGGTTGGGTTGTTGTCGCTTTGACACATTCCCCATTTCCTTTCTTGATTTTAATACTGTATTAATGATGGTGATAATAACTCTTACATATCTTCAGCTTAGTACTGCATATTTCTGAATCCCATTACTAATGTGCACATGTATTTTTGTATGATGATATTTATATTTGTTTTTATGATGAATAGATAAGTTTAAACTAATGTGGATTTGAGGTAATAGATTGAGGAAATAATCAATTGCACAAAACATAAGGTATCACAGATAGAAGATTGGAGAGTGTTAAAGATATTCACATTCTACTTCAAAAACTTTTTTTGTATACTACTGTGAAAGTACTTTTATTCGTGGGGTATCAATTTTCGTGGTTTTCGTGGATGACTTTATCCACGAATTTAAGTGTCCAACAAAATAAAACAACCATTGAGAAAATCAAGTCATAGGAAGATCCCCATCGGTAGGTTTGATTACTGATATGATCTAGAGAATATATTGAATAACGCCAAATCTAAGAATTCTTTAATAGCAGTCATAGAACTACAACCATGTGCATGATCATACCCATTTAAGCTTAAATAACCTAAACTGTACTTCTCTCAAAAATATTTAAGATCGATGAAAGTCAGATTTCCAGTATTGATATGATAAAGTGTTCATTATATCCTGGTAGTTCTCGTACATAAGGGAAATTATAAATTCATGCTGGGTTTGATTTTGATAAGAATTATTTGACAATTCAAGATACGTTTGTAGCATTTGTTTATGTTACTGTTTTCTTTAGGTGACATGTTTATGGCCTAATTAACACCTTCACTGGTCTTTAATCTGTTGAACACTTTTTTATGGGCTTATTAGTGTTATCACTACGATTTACATGGATCAATGTTTACTTTGCAATTTCCTCAATCCAAACTATTTGTAACCTGGCTTTAATTTTAATTTATTTTTTTTTATTTTTAAGAAACTTATATCCACGAATTTAAAAACCCACGAACATATAAATTTTCCTCAAACCACGAAAATTGATACCCACAAATTAAAGTACTATCACAGTATTCAGTAACTATTGTTACAGTTTTAGAGATGCTTTTGATTTTTATTTAATCCACTTTCAATTTTTTTTAAGGGTTTATTTTTCTCTTATGATTAGTTATAGTCACTATAACTGCATTCATGCTCTTAAAGTCTTTATTCTGTACAGTAGAGTTGAAGCATTTCTAATGGACAAAAAAAAAGAAGATAAAACTCATTTATTATTTTTTGCAGGCATCCTATGGTGCTTCAATCATTGGCTATATGACAAGAAAGTAGGTATTCTTTATGATATGCATAGTAACTTTTGTCTCAAAATACATGTAGTATAAAAATCCTTCACAAATAAAAAGTCTAAAACATATTAACCCTTATCTGTCATTTTACCATTTCATCAATCTGCAATGAACAATTATACAGACTTAATTTCAACATGCCTGCACATATTAAGCTGATTATTAGTATCTTAGTCTACTTTCATGAGTTACAGATTGAACTTCTCGGCTGATTTTTGCTTTGTTTAAAGAATAGTTATACAGCCTTTTTACTAACGCCCTTCACACTTTGAGCTTTTTTTTAGAATGAGAATCTACTATATCAAGTTTGGTTGCACTCTGCTGAATTTTTCAGGCATTTTGTACTTTGGGTTTTGAAAATTAGATGAAAATATTGGTTGAACAGACATTTTTACTTAACACCTTCACAAAATAGAAGTTCCTTCATAACATAAGTTCCAAATGAAAAAAATATTCTGAAATATATTTTCCACTGATTTGTTAGGCAGAATGAAAATATGTTGACAGTGATACATCTAGTTTTTATTCCATTATCTTTTGTTTAAGGATTTGCTTCATGTTGGGCCAGTTTATTTTTTTTGTAAGCTTTGCTTGCTGTTCTTCTAGTTTATACAATTATCTGTTGCAGTTTTTATGACACTATAATTTCTAACATTTACTTTTAGACCTGCTGTTTGTCTGGTTGTCTCTGGACCAGGACTGGTACATGCCTTGGCTGGCATGTCAAATGCTATGGAAAACTGCTGGTAAATAAAGTTGATATACTTTCAACTTTTGCTATGTTAAACTTGAACTGATTCTGAAAAATAATTTGAGAAAACAGAAGTTTTGAGATATCAGGAGTAAATATAATGTGTTTTTTTCTCATTTTGGACTGACATCTTGTTTTGATATTTTGAGATAACAAGAGTCAATTGTATTTAGAAGAAGAAAAAAAAATGTTGACATTCCTTTAAATTTATTTTGTTGTTTATTTTCCAAACACATCAAAGTTCTGTAAGGAGATATGTCAACCATGGTTACTCACAACACTAACATGATCATATGAAAATTAAAAGTCCAAAAGTAACAACACTATTATTGCTGTTCTTCATCAGAAAGTCACATAGACACCTTTAACATGGAGCAGACACTCACTTCTAACTGCAGTTCAAGACTATTATTTATATGAGTTTGAGTGGAATTCTCTTCTGATGTTGATCATGCTACATTTCTGTAATATTAAGATTACATATTGAAAACACGAAAAAATTAAAATAAGGACACTTATTTTCCTTTATTGCATTGTGTTGTCTTGATTTTAATTTTAGTATTGATACAATTTATTGCATAAAGCAGTTTCAATCTGCAATTTGACTCATAATTTGTTTTAGGTATAGTTAATAATCATTAATGTATTTTATTCAACTTTCGTTATGTATAGTTAAAACTTTGTTAAAATGTGCAAAACAGTCATGACATAAAACACAGGTTGTATCAATACAATGCTTTGTTAGTTGGAAATACAATAAAATTGTCTCTTTTAAAACGAATGCATGATGTTTGAGATAATAATTTTGACCACATTTGTATTAGGCCAATGATTGTGATTGGTGGATCAAGTGAACAAGACCAGGAAGGGATGGATGCTTTTCAGGAGTGTCCTCAGGTAACAACAACAGCAAATATAGTAATAATTGATATATCAGAGAGATAAAAAAAAATCTGAAACTAACAGTATAATCATTTTCAGAATACATTAGCAGGATTTGTTTTTTATGCTCCATTTATTATGCTTTATTTATGGGCATTATGTTTTCTGGTCTGTGCGTCTGTTCACCCGTTCGTCTGTCCTGCTTCAGGTTAAAGTTTTTGGTCATGGTAGTTTTTGATGAAGTTGTTGATGTCCAATCAATTTGAAACTTTGTACACATGTTCTCTATGATATGCTCTTTCTAAATTTATTGCCAAATTAGAGTTATGACCCCAATTTCAAGGTCCACTGAACTAGCAAATGATAGTGCGATTGGGGCAAACTTGTACTATTAACACACATTATTGTTTGCTATAAATTTGCAATACTTTTTGTAAAGAATATATGTCAACATACCACAAAGTAGAAATAGATTATGATTTTTATTTTAACTTTCCACTCTTAAGTGTCTAATTGGCGCTTGAATTGATTTTAAAAATAGATAAAAAAAAATCATGAAAAAAAAACTACACAGTCTCAAAGCTTTCAACATTTGTAAAATGATACATTGATGATCTTCTTTTAAAAGTATGCTTAGTTGATCCTTACTGTCATAAATTTTGGATGCCACTGTACTTGTTTCTGATGTTTTAATTTGTGGCAAAGGGGGGAATGCATGTATAAATTAATTAAAAGTCTGCACATTTAATGAGGAAAAAAAAACATTCTGAAAAACTTATTGTTGTAAATCTCAACCAAAAGTTATTTGCTACATTTTTGATTTTTGCATAAGAAGTTTTAATTATGTGACATAATTTTTTTGTAGGTTGATATTGCACGTCCTTTCTCAAAATATACAGCAAGACCAAATTCAACAGGAAGAATTCCTTTCTATGTTGAAAAGGTAAGCCCTTGTCTCATATTTAAGATGTGGTATGATTACCAATGAGACAACTCTCCACAAGAGACCAAAATGAAAGTTATAGAAATGAGGCGATTTTGGAAGTTTGGCATTGAATGTAAGAATTTGAAGTTCTACAGATATGTATTAATACAAAATTCAAAAATAGAAATACAGATATCTCGTAATGTGACAAAACATTTGAAGGATGATATTTGATAGATTCAAAGTAATTTTTATTTTGAAAGTCGAGGGGCCAAAATGCCCATAAAATGACTCTTCATATAAGAATTTTATATTATTAATACCTAACATGAATTGAGTTCAATTTTTCAATTTAGCCTATGTTTAAACTATAAGCATAGCAATTATTGCAATATGTTCGCTAGATGATAACTTAAGCTTGCAATGAATTTAGATTGAAGAGTCTTTTATAATGTGATTTTGGTCAGTATATGTTTTTTTCTTTCATGTAAATGATTTTTATTGTATTAGGTAAAAGTAAGATGCTTGTCATGTAAAACTTTTTCCTGGGAAAAGGTTAAGGTGTTGTTATTTCAACTGCTAAATATGCGAACATTATGAAAATAAATTCAGTTCCAAAATATCTCTATCATTAACTTCTTGAAGTTTGATAATAAAAATAAATTCTTAAATGAAGTTGCTTCTGCTTTGTAGTTGCCTTGTAGAAAGATGATACAAAAAAATAAGATAATGGAGTAGGAAACATGGATGTTCAACATTGACTTGTTTTAATTAACAGTTGGAATATTAAGGTGGTACCCTACACTTTCACTAAAATTAATTTGGCTCGTTTAATTTTCAAAATATTTTGTCAAAGTAAATCTAACAAAAATATAAATATTTCAAAAATTTTGATCCAGCCGTTTTGTCAGAAAAATTACACTGGTTTTATAGCAGTTTGACAAACCCCAATTTTAATCATTGAGAAGCTTAATATTCCTTCTACAACACAATATAATTATAACATTTAGCTGACTTTACAGAGTTATCTCCCTGTAGTGTTAGGTACCACCTTAAATTACATTGATAGTGTATTATTTATAGGCAGTGAGATTTAGTACCTTTGGTAGACCAGGTCCTGTGTATTTAGATTTTCCAGGCAACATGATTAATCAGAATGTCCTTGAAAAAAATATCAGGTAAATGTGACAAGTTATAGGTTGCATTTCTGTAAATATTGACAATGCAATTTCCCATAGGAACTCCTTTTACGGCTAAAACTGTACCACTTTTACTATGAAGTATTGAAAAAATCTTATCCTAGAATTGAAAGTTCATTTGCACCACAATTTTTTTTAAAGGTCATAATATAGGGCTATGCGGCATATAACGTTGATATGCCCTGAACTTCTCAGAGTTTAAACTTACACTATTTTTCTTAACTACCCCTACCTGGAATGAAAGGTTACCACAGATTTCAATGTAAACAATATGCACATGTTTATTTAATGGTAACTTTCCCAAGTTATGTCTCTGCGATATGGAACACAGAGAGCATATTAAACTGGGAACCAGTATGTAAACAAAATTAATTTTCTATGAATATTCAATTTCTCCCCAAAAGAGGCGTGTTTTCAGAAACAGCTGTATTTACAAAGTGCAACTTATAAAAACTCTTTTGTTCTTTTTTAAGATTGTTTAATGACAGTTAATGCCATCAATCCTAGGTCAATTAAACCAGCTAACTCACATATAAAGTGATCTGCTGGCAGACATGTGAATCCATATATTTTATTTTAACTGACATTGCTCCTACTTGTGAATGCTAAGGGCTGGATGATAAAATATTAATGCAACACTTTAGTATTCTTACCCCTGTCATGAGAATCACCAACTTCCTGCCCACCAGATAAGCACTTTACCATACGCATACCAAGGTAGTTCATAGACTCAAACTCTTTTCTTAGTATTATTATGATTGTGTTTCCTTATGCCTGTTTTTGTTAAATTACTCATTAACCAATTGCATGAAATGAATAATGAATGGTAAGTAGGAGAATGTTTTAAAATGTGTAAATTTGAATTTAAAATCATTAATCAAATATCATAATTCTCTCACTTGTCATGGATGATTGAGATGGTTGTTACAGCACAACACTGTAGAGCATCTTTTTTTACTCATAGGAAGAGTAGCACATGAGAATAAATCTGTTTTGAGTAAGTTTGCCATGTTCTAAAATTAATTCTTTTATGACCCTTAACACCACCAAAATTATTAGATAACGCAGCATAATTTTACTAGGAAGTTGAGGCAATTCCACTGTGATGATTACAACTGATACATGTACTCTGATGCTATTTTTTATCTTTCAGTCCTTTTGTTGTATGTCCACCACCTCCATTGACCTTAGCTGACCCTGACAAAGTGAGAGATGCTGCAGATTTATTGTACTATGCCCAGAAACCTCTTGTTATTATTGGGAAAGGTAGGAATACTAATTTTCTAACTATATATGTTTTTAACATGGGTTCAATTAGAAAGTAGGTAAAGTTACAAAGAGATACCTCAGAAAGGGTTGTTGTTGTTTGCATCACATTGGCTGAGGGTTTTTTAGATTTGTTAAACAACATAATTGGATGAATTTTAACTTCACCCTGAAGTTTTGTTCACATCAATTTGAAACTAGGTTTACATGTATATTATAATGTAAACTTTTAAATTTTAAGAAAAATTGTGTTTGACATTGATTTCATGGTTCACTGAATATTATATTACTTTTGCTTGATATTATATCATAGTACATTCTCAGATTAAAGTTTTTGGTTAAGATAATTTACTACGAAGTAGCATTCACATTATATTTAAATATAGTATACATGTTCACTAAAAAAAAAAAGGCTAATGATAGTACAAAAGGGCCATCACTCCTATAGGCTTTTATAAATGCTTTTATCCTGAAATGTTATTTTTTAGACATGGTCTTCTCCTATTGTCTTTTAAGACATGCAACTATAGTAGATAGACAGATGTTGTAAACAAAATAATCTATCAACATTTCTAGATGTAAACTAGACAATTTTATTTCATAATCTATATTGCATATTTTTACTAAACTAGCAATTCATGCTCCATGAAGAATCTGTTTATTTTGTACTTTTATAATTTTTTTCAACCTCAAGAAATTATCCCCAATACTATCATGGCTTTTATTGGTTGTAATCTACTTCACAGGAGCTGCATATGCACAAGCAGAAAATTCTGTCAGAGAGCTAGTGGAAGGATGTAAACTGCCATTCTTACCAACACCAATGGGTAAAGGTGTACTACCAGATGACCATCCACTGTGTGTGGCTCCAGCTAGATCAAAGTAAGAAGAAAACATGACTATTTATCATTGTTGTGTTGATTCTTCCTAGTTCCACTGCTGTTTTTTGCACTTAATATTTCAATTAAAGTAATGCATTATAATTAAGACAACATTTTAGGCAGCACTGAAGATGGCTTTTTGGTCTTCAGGTTTGAGGTTCACAAGAAAAATGGCCTTGTGGAATGTGGATGCTTATTGCATAAGGTTTTAAAAAAACATGGCAAGAAATCAAATAGACTCTGCAACATAAAATGGAAGACCAACATTTTACATATCAAAATTTTCATCATGACCTACTTTTATATGATAAAAATCATGCTGTGATTACAGACTTAAAGACATTTGGGTTGGTTAACTTAGTTTATTGAATACCCAACCCATCTCAAGCAATGAGTGTGATAATAGTAGCATTACAGAAGACACAAAAATAGGTACAAGACAACAATGTTAAATAAAATAGAATTCACAGTTCTTTGATTGTCTCTTTCAGAGCATTGCAAGAAGCTGATGTAATAGTGTTACTTGGTGCTAGGCTTAACTGGATTCTGCACTTTGGTCTACCTCCAAGATTCAATCCAAAAGTCAAAATTATCCAGGTGATTTTTTTTTATTATCTACACATCTTTTTGAAATTGTATAAAATTAGACTAGAAATGCTTGTAGAATAAATTAATAAATATAATTTTTTAATTAAAAAAATAAACACTAAAAAGAAATAGTTTTTTAAATGAAATACATACAGTTATATCATGCTTTAAGGTGGTACCTAACACTACAGAGAGATAACTCTGTAAAAATCAGCTAAACATTTTAAGGGCATACGATACAGTTACAGGGGAGGTAATGACGTTGCTTACGTAAAATGTTATTTTTGCGAAAAAGATGCATTTTTCAACTGATTTTTATCATTCAAACTGATTTAATTTGAAAACGAGTGCATGAACCCCTATTTTTTAAAACGACATTTTGTTTCCTTTTGCAGGGAGATTATGTGAACCAAATTTTATAAAACTGTAAATAGTGCAATTTTTTTAATGTTGATAAGTATACAGCAAAAAATTACGTTTTTTCTCAATTCATGACCATTTGTGTATATGAGTTATTTCTGAATAAAAAATGCATAAGTTTTTAGGATACTTATAAAATACAGAAATTACAAATTATTTAACAATAAAGAATAAAGATATATATATATACTGTTTATCTTTTAAAACAAAAAAGTTATGTCTTTCTTTCGAAAGGGAAAATACGGCCACAAATCCAAATTTTGAGCAAATATACAAAATTTCGACCTCATTTAACTCAAAAAGTAACGTATGAAGGTATATTTTTTATTACATATTTGATTTAATCAGGCAAAAAATAGCCTATATGGAAATTTTCATCAAACTGTAAATACGGGATCAAAACTGTATCATATGACCTTAATCATGTTGTATTGTTAAGGAAATATTCAGCTTCTCAATGATAAAAATAAGTGTTTGTCAAACTGCTATAACCATGGAATTTTTTCTGATAACGTGGTTGGTTCAAATTTTTTGAAATTTTTATATTTTTGTCAAAGGGTCAAAGTAATCATTTTGTCAAAATTTTGTGAAAATTAAATGAGCCAAATTAATATGAGTCAAGGTGTTGGGTACCATCTTAAACACAATTCGGGGTAGAACAGATAGAAAAAGTAAATATATTCACAAAGCAAGTTAGTTCAATTTCACATTTGGGTCTAAGTAAGAGTGCAATAAACATTTTGAATAATGTGATGGTTGTTTTTTAATATAAGGCTGAATGAATAAGACTGTTTTATGATTTTAGATTGACATATGTGCAGAACAGATGGGAAACAATGTACAGTCAGCTGTCTCTCTTGTTGGAGATTGTGGTGCTATAATTCAACAGGTAACAAGCATTTAACTGGGTGAAAATCTTTTCTTATTTTCTTTTCTTTTTTTGACATTTTGATTTTATCATTTTCAATTATTACAATTTTTTTCAAGTTTGATCTTAGTTGATTTTAATAGGATCTCTTAATCTGACTGCCTTAATTTAATATATGAAAACAAAGGAAATAAAACTCCCAAAAATAGTTAAACTGCAGCATATTCTGATTAAAAATAATGATTTATCTTTTTTCAGATAAATGATGTTTATGGAAAAATGCCAGGAAGATTTGCTTTCAGTACCAAATCACCTTGGTGGAAAACATTGAATTCTAAAGTTCAAGCTAATCAGAAATCAGTACAGGTACACAACCTTGCAAACCAGTGCATATTTAACAATATTTACTAATAAAAAAGGTAGATTTCTGAGTTGGTTGATTTATTTATTTTCAGTACTAAACATAAGTTTTTTTACTGGTACAGTATTGCCACATTTTTTTCTCTTTTAAACTAAAATGTTTATGCTATGTAATGTTTTTGTCAGTAATATGGCCAGAGATTGCAATTGTAACACCTTTGAAGTGCATCAAATGTTATGTCCTTATCACCACCTTTTCCTATCATTAATTGTTAAAAATGTTAAAAATGATTCAATCATCACTCCTAGACTTTATATATTTGTCCTTGACATGCAGGCAATTGAACCTATGACCTCTTGCTCTTAAGACAGCTAAATAATTTTTTCTTTACCAGAGTGACTTCTATAGAGTTAGTAAAAGCATATTCTGTATTATAACAGTTTTTTAATACAGTAGAAAATGAGGTAACAATACATGTACCATGTGGAATATGTTTTAAACTAATAGAAAAACACACATTATATGACATGAATCCTTTCAGTTAATGTTGAATCATGAATACAATTATTGCTTTTTTTTTTATAAAGTTTTACAGCCTAATATTTTTCTCCAAACTAAATAATCAAACAATTGTTAAAAGTTACTTGTATTATATGAGTATGTCTTCTGTTTAAGCATCATTTACAGATTTTTCAAGACAGTTTTTTCTTTCTTTCAGCAAATGATAGATGACAAATCTGTTCCAATGAATTACTTTGCTGCTTATGATGAGGTTAGTTTATATATAAAATTAGATAGCTGTTTATCTTTAAAAACTTTTGAAATATAATCTCCCTAAAGACTTATGGTTGATGACTCCCTACCATCACCAGGCTTGCCTATCATCTTTACTAATTGAATTTGAATAATTTGATTTTTTTTATATGGCATGCTTTTGCAGCGGCTTCCTTGATATTAAGTTTCTATGGTAATTGGAGGATACACCTCCTTAACCATGTATTGTCTGGAATTCTTACATTTCTCAACTTTCAGCAGAAACATTTGATTTCCAAATGTGATACAGATAACTGGATAGGAAATAATTCAGCAGTTTAAATATTGCCAAAAATATTTCGTTTGTTTTATTTAAGTTTCTTTTTCTATAAATTAAAACCCAAAAGAAATATCAACATTTTGAGTTAATTTATAAAAGTGCTATTCTCAAATAATGTATGTTCTTAGTTTTATACATTTAACATTTTCAACCATGTGTTATCACTGTGGTATTCACTACATAAAGTCAAGTGATTGACACAGTTCCATCAGTTCATGAGTTTATTAAAAGAAAAATATTGTAGAATTGTGCAATCATGAATTTATCATACTAATCTGCTTAAAAAATATTTTTGTTTACTACTTTGTATATTAGATAAGATCACTACTACCAAAAGACTGCATTATCGTCAGTGAGGGAGCTAACACAATGGATATCAGTAGGACCATGATACTGAACAGTCTGCCTAGACACAGGTATTTATCTTAGGGTTGTTTTCGTAAAGTATACCCAACATAAAAAGATAGACTATGTTTTTCCAAGTGGTGTATGCAGATCAACTTTTTATAAAGTTGTTTTCTTATTGAAAGATGTGGTGTGAGCGCCAATGAGACAACTCTCCATCCAAATAACAATTTATAAAATTAAACCATTATAGGTCAATGAAAGGCCTTCAACACGGAGCCTTGGCTCACACGGACAAAAAGCTTTAAAGGGCCCCAAAATTACTAGTGTAAAACCATACAAACTGGAAAACCAACGGTCTTATATGTATAACAAACGAGAAACAAGAAACATGTATGAATTACATAAACAAACGACAACTATTGTTAATGACTGGTTTTGAGTGTTATAGCAAACTAGTTGTCCCTATGATACCAAATTTTGTCCTCAGCTTCACCTCAAGCAATAGTTTTCAAAGTGTAGTCAAAGCTTCTTGGATACTATGAACAATATGTCAATGATATTTGGCAAATGGGAGGATTTTA
This sequence comes from Mytilus trossulus, assembly GCF_036588685.1. Taxonomy (NCBI): domain Eukaryota; kingdom Metazoa; phylum Mollusca; class Bivalvia; order Mytilida; family Mytilidae; genus Mytilus; species Mytilus trossulus. The sequence goes on along the minus strand of NC_086374.1, from coordinate 27,090,676 downwards.
AAGTGAACATGCGCCTGTCCCAAGTCAGGAGCCTCTGGCCTTTGTTAGTCTTGTATGATTTTAAATTTTAGTTTCTTGTGTATAATTCGGAGTTTAGTATGACGTCCATTATCACTGTACTATTATGCATATTTTAGGGGCCAGCTGAAGGACACCTACGGGTGCGGGAATTCTTGCTACATTGAAGACCCATTGGTTGCCTTCGGCTGTTGTTTTCTCTATGGTCGGGTGGTTGTCGCTTTGACATATTCACCATTTCCTTTCTCAATTTTATATCTGTTTGACAGGTTTTTTTCTGACCATGATCTCATTTGTTATAGTTCATTGTTAATGTTTAAGTTATATGTGACACTTGAACTTTCATTATGTGTACTGTATAGCTTCTTGATTGGTTTACAGCCTTTTAAATACCAGTAGGACATTGTATTGTACCGCAACCGTCACATACCAACTTCCATATGTTTAAGTTGAAATTTGCCCAGCTTATTTACTATAAATGTATATCTATAGTTTTTATAAAACGATTGTGATGTAATAAATTTGATATTCCAAATTGCAGTTTCCTTCAAGTTAAGATATTGATACCTATTTAGAGCTTTAAATTAGCTGATAACACCTTTATTTTAACTTTAAAGATTAGATGCTGGATCATATGGAACAATGGGTGTAGGACTTGGATTTGTTGTTGCAGCAGCAGCTTGGTGTAAGGATCATACCCCAAATAAAAAAGTTGTATCCATTCAAGGAGACTCAGCTTTTGGATTTTCTGGGATGGAGTTGGAGACGATTTGTAGGTAAGAAATAAAGATTTCTTCGATGTAAGTACATATTCACCAATTCTACTTTCTGCATTTTAAGGCAAAGATGTTCATTGCCCTTGCCTTAAAGGTTTACAGAAATATGAAAATGCTGATGCCCGATTGAAATTATAAGCTTTCTCATACCAAAGGTCAAGTTTCAATAAAAGTAATATCAAAATATCACACCAGTAATATATCATTTGAAGTTAAGGTCGCTTGATAATTTAGGAAGAGATATGCTCTTGCTAATACCATCAGTGTTTCATTTGATATTGTGAAGGTTTATGAACAGTGATTACAGAAAATGACCGTAGCAATTAACAGTAATGTTTCAAATTGATATCCAAGGCTCTCTAATACATTCAGTTAACAGAAGATTTCAATCAAATAAATGTCTTGAAGTTCACTTGATAAATATCTCATAATCAGGACTGATTCTTATTTTAACTGGGAAGATATATGCATTTTGGTAATGTGAATATAGAGTATCAAAATGTATAGAATTATGTAGCACTTGGACTCTCCATCCAACTTTTCTCATTGAAAATGGATAAAAGTTTGTGTCAAGTGTCAACATCAGTTATATCTCAGATATGTTAGAAATCTAGTGTGAATTGATTATATTTGGGGATGTATGCCAATTAAGTCTGTAAATATCGAAATCGCCATTGTAAGAACTCTAACACCTACAGTTATCTTCTGGGTTTAATATGGTTTGTTTCAATCTAAGTTAATTGAATATTTTCTGGGTGTAATGCACCATGGAAATGTAGATGATATGCAATGTAACTGTTGTCATTATCACAAATACATTCCTCATTGCAGTTTGATCAAATTCATGTCAACATTTTTATACGGCCGTCAAAATTTTGACGGGACGTATTATGGTAAACAAATGTCTGGTGTCCGTCTGTCTGTCTGTCTGTCCGTCTGTCTGTCTGGCGTAAACATGTCACACTGTAACTTGAGAAGGACTTATCCAAATTTCATGAAACTTAACATAGTTGTTTCTTATGATGGTCAAATGATCTGTATACTTTTTGGTGAAATAAGATTAAAACTTTTTGAGTTACGGTACTTTGTAACTAAAACAGGGGTGTGTTTTTTTCACATGTCGCACCATATCTCAAAAACCATTCTTGATTATGGCTTTAAACTTTAAACACTTCTTAGTTATATTAATCTTAATATCTGTATACTTTTTGGTTATGATTCAAAATTTTATTTTTAAGTTGTTGAGTATTTTGTAAAAAAGGGGGAGGTTTTTTTTACATGTCGCACCATATCTGAAAAACTATTTATGATTATTGCTTAAAACTTTACACATGTCTTTGTTATAATAATCTAAAGATCTGTATACTTTTTGGTGATGATTCAAAATTTCCTTTTTGAGTTATTGAGTATTTTGTAAAAAAGGGGGAGGTTTTTTTTACATGTTGTGCCGTATCTCAAAAACAATTTATGATTATTGCTTAAAACTTTACACACTTCTTTGTCATATTAATTTAAAGATCTGTATACTTTTTGGTGATGATTCAAAACTTTATTTTGGAGTTATTGAGTATTTTGTTAAACAGGGGAGGTTTTTTTTACATGTCGCGCCGTATCTCAAAAATAATTTATGAATATTGCTTAAAACTTTACACACTTCTTCGTTATATTAATCTAAAGATCTGTATACTTTTTGTTTTTGATTCAAAATTTTATTTTAGTATAAAAAAAAACGGGTTGGGGGTTTCACATGTCCCACCATGTCTCAAAAACAATATATGGTTATTGCTTAAAACTTTCTCAGAAACTATTTATGATTATTGCATAAAACTTCCACACAAGACGTCGGGCGTATCATGCGCTCATGGCGCAGCTGTTTATTTATAACACAGTACACTTTCAGATACAAACTGCCAGTTGTAATGATAATTATGAACAACAATGGCATTTATAATGGATTGGATGGAGAGTCATGGGAATCACTACAGGATACAGATCTTCCTTTAAAGTAAGTTATAAAATACATGTTTAATACTAGTACCAAAAAGAAAAGAAAAACTAGCAGCACTTCTTAATTTCTTTCATTGATATTTAGAATGATAATTTCCTGAAAATGCAGAAACAAAAATTGTATTTGTGTTCCTTATTTTATGAACAATGGCAATAATAATGCACACACTGCATAGGGCCTTCAATGCATCAGAGTGATGTAGCCTTAGTGTATGAAATGGTCTTCACATTTTATTTAGTTGATGTAATTCAATGATCATTTACAACCAAACAAATGTCTTTCAAATGTTATGGTTAATCTGGCTTATGTAGCTATATAAGTGAAGTCAAAGTCTAATCTATATTTTTTTTAAATGGCATTAATTTTTCCACATTTCAAAATGAAATAGATATGGTAGGGTATGTCTGATGTGTAATGGATAAATATAAGGCTGACAAACTACAGTTTGATAGGGGAAAACTCGCTAGTATTGTATATAAGCAATTATCTTTTGAGAATCTTCACCTTAATGTTTGTCCTTTTATGTATAAAAGATAATGCAACCAATGATGCATGAAAAAAGCATGAAAGTGTAATATATCCAAAACATGTACAATGTATATTGTACAGTGAATTTTAGTATTGTATCCTTATATTTAAAATGTTTTAGTCTTCCTCCATCATGTTTGACTGTTGATGCTCATTATGAGAGAATGATAGAAGCTTTTGGTGGCAAAGGATATTTTGTCAGGACTGCAGCTGAATTAAAATCTAGTCTAACTACAGCATTAAACAGCAAGGATCAAATCTCTCTGATAAATGTGATGATAAGTCCACAAGCTCAGAGAAAACCCCAGGTAAGTGCCAAATCTCTCTGATAAATGTGATGATAAGTCCACAAGCTCAGAGAAAACCCCAGGTAAGTGCTTACTGTCAATATGTTTTATTTTGAATGCATTTTAATTATTGCTTTCATAATTTCTCTGACCAATGACCATTCCTGTTGTCCATGTTTTATTCTGTCATTTTTTTGGTGGCGTTCCTGTTGTTTATTCTTTGGTTTTCTATGTTGTGTCATGTGTACTATTGTTTGTCTGTTTGTCTTTTTCATTTTTAGCCATGGTGTTGTTAGTTTGTTTTAGATTTATGAGTTTGACTGTCCCTTTGGTATCTTTCGTCCCTCTTTTGGATCTTCCTTAAACACCAATTTACCTGATAGATACGACTAATTCTTGATTATCTTTATCAACTGGAAATTATTAACTCATTATGCAGGTGTGGCTGGAATATTGAAACATAAATTAACAACAATTACAATGGAAAAATAAAGGTTATCAACTTTGTCTTATAATTCAGTTTTGATGAAACCTCTCAATTGATGTTTTGGTGTAGGACCAGGGATGATAGCTACCACTCATATACACTAAAATGTTCCTTTATTATTTAAAAGAAAGAGGATAGTTGTTGTTTCATTACACTTAAACCAAACCACTTTGGTATTGAAAATGTAGTTACTTGATACATTTCTGTAGCAGGCAATACATGACCTGTGGTATTGTTACACCTCAGAACATACTAATACTGGTGGCATACTTGATCTAAATGGATTACTTTGGTATTGACGTTTTTTGTTCATCAGACTTACAATATTTTTTTGTTTGTAAAAGATGCATTTTAAGATAGATATATGTGGCATACATGAACAAAAGTTTTCCATTTCAATACACCTAGGTTAAAGCTGAACAAGCTTGAGATTTATTATTAATAGAATATTTAAAAAAAGTAATGACCCATTGTTTGCTTTTTAGGACTTCTTCTGGCTGACAAAATCAAAGATGTGATAACTGTATACCAGTAGTTATTTTTGCTACTTATGGATTTGATTGAGAATCCTGGACTAATTCACTGCTTAAACAGAACAGCATAGGTTGTTACTTGTCATTTGTTTTAGTCATAATAATTAGAATGATAATCATATTGCCAATTACATGTAGAAAACAAAACAGAAAGAAAAGGTTGAAGAGAAAATTCAAATATAACGTAAACCTCCATTAACATTGTGAACTTTTAATGAAGGAACAGATATAAAAATGTAAAAAAGAGTCATATATAATAATACATTGTAGTTATGAAGGAAGTATCTTATTATCATTAGTCATAAAAATGCAACATAAAATATGTGACAGATATCAAATAATTGACCACAGTGCCAAATTGCACGAAGAACAACATTTTAACAGGACTATCTTTGAATAGGTTGCAATAAATTTGTTATTCATCATGATTTGCATCATAGTACAGGGTTGTCTGCTCTTTGGTCAGGTTGTTGTCTCTTTGACATATTCCCCATGTTCCCCATTTGCATTAACAATTTTATTTAGGAGATTTGAACATCAGTAAACTACAGTTGAATCTAATTTTCAGACATGATTTATGTTAAACTGAAATATCTCCTTTTAGTTCTCTCCCTTAACCTTTTGATAAAAAATCATTAAGTAATAGGAAGCAATTGTTAAGTTCGGAAAAAATACTTTATAATTTTGGTACGATAAACAATAAAAACAAAGGTAACAGAAGGAACTAGCTAAACATATAAAACATATGCCATCCAAAACTTGAAATTGAACATCATTATTACATTTGATCTCAATTCAGTTCGAATTGAATTTATTCAACCTTTTACAGTGCTAACTTAATGCACATCTTACAACATTCTTGGTCTCATTTACATGACAGAAGTCATGAATATATATTATATAAAGATCTTTGTATCAGAAGCCAATTCATTAATGATATTCTGTAACTTGCACAAACTAATATAACTGATAGATATGTGGAAAAAAAGATAATCAAATTGGTATGATTGCAATGAGATCCTGAATGTAATGTTGTGAGATCTTTGTGTATTTAGCATTAATGAAAGGCCTACTAAGATGTTATTTCAATAATATTAACCCTTTATTCCCACCTTCTATAATTACACATTTATTTATCAGTAGGTGATCATTTTATCATTTACTTCCTAACACATTATGCTACAGTGACAACAAGAATGTTTCCAACGTCAATAGACCATTTCACAAATTTTACAATTTAACTGTTTGTGGTGTTATATCCCATCAAACAAGCAAATAAACATGCAGAATGTAACACCTGATGCTGGGCAAACTTTCAATATGAATTTTAATATGTTTTTTTTATACTGTTTATATTTGTATATAAATATATATATATATTTACAATGATTGTTGTTGATTATAATTTTGTTAATAAAAATTATGTTGTTGATGAAAAATCTAGTTTTAATTTATTACAGACCTCACATGGGCTTGTATCAGTTCATATTGTACTAAATTCATTCCTGTCTATAAATTAAATTTTTATATTTTAAAACCAATATGTAAATAAAGTCAACATTAGTATACAACTGTTCAAATGTCCTAAATTGATTTCATGCTGTAAGGCTTCCAGACTGTTAAAGTCCTCGTGGGACAGAATGTCCACCTGTAGATATTCTGATCCGGTGATGTTACATAAAGGCAACATTAGTATACTGCTGTTCAAAAGTTATAAATAAAAAAAACATCTATAAAGGTAGCAAGCTTATTATTTGGTATGCAAGATTGCAAAATATCACCAAGGTTATCTTTGCCTGCAGTAGAAAAATCTTGGTGTCCTAAGTAATTCAACATGTTATAAACAGTGAACTTACAGAAAACGACCTCTGCATTCATTTCATGTCAGCACAAAAGTGCTTACTATAAGAAACTTGTCAAAGATACCAGGTTCGTTTACAGACGGATTAACAGTGATACTCAAATCAGAATAATTTTCAAAGTCAAATAAAGTGCAAAGGTAAAGCATTCAGTCCCAGTGCAAAGGTAAAGCATTCAGTCCCAACAATTCCGAAAGTGTTTGTCAAGTACATTTAAGATAATCTATTCATGGGGTAGACAACCTTAAGTACTTCTATCAATTCCAAGTTTTATAAACAGTTAATTTATAAATTTGACTTTCAATAATGATTCATGTCAGCAAATTAGTGCTGCTACTGGGCTGGTGATAGTGGTAACCTCTGTGATAAAACGTCCACAAGCATTGGCATCGACTAAGTGATTGTAAAGCACATCTAGATATCAGACTTTTGATTTGGTACGCAAAAAGGGTGCTATTTGGTACGCCAAAAGTAGCACCCTAACTAAAATAGTTGCAAAGTCAAATCAATTGCGAATTTAAAGATACTTAAAAACGAAAAGTTGAAAAAAAGTTATCAAAAGTAACAGGATTATAATTTAATACGCCAGACGCGCGTTTCGTCTACATAAGACTCATCAGTGACGCTCAGATCAAAATAGTTCTAAAGCCAAACAAATACAAAGTTGAAGAGCATTTATGACCCAAAAAAAGCGTTGTTCTAAATACGACTGGGATCATTATTGCCTGGGCTCTAAAAGTTTCAGCTAGTTAATGTGTGGTAAAGCCATTATACATTTTGCGCCTTCTCCATCACCCCCCCCCCCCCCCCCCCCCAAAAAAAAACCCCAACCGATGACAACTCCATGCAGCTCTGATGAAAAGCAACGTAATCAATACCATCTGTAACAAAATTAAGATGCTTGAAATGATATTTTCTAGTAACTATGAAATTCATATTCAATTTTTTAGCAGGATGAAAGAAAAATATAGACCAATACGAATTTTTCAGGAAATTTTACTGTTTTCATATTACAGTAACTGTCATTTTCTCGTCTTTAGAGTTTCAGTTGTGATTTGAATGATACCCTTATCCTCAAATCAAAGATTTTGATAATAATCGTACGTTATTAATTATTGCTCAGATTCAGGAAAAATAGATTATGTGAATTAACCACTATAACGTACAAGTGTTATCATTTTATTTTGAGCAATTAATTTTAAAATTATTGAGAATAAGTTGAGTGACAGTCATGTGTAAGGAGCAAGTCTATGGATGAGAACGCATGCTAATAATGTCAAGAAGATAGTTTGAATATACGGTGAATTCAGATGACCGCTGTTACAGAAATCTTTATCATCACAACAAGTTCTGAATGAACAACCGTACACTTTATATAAACGGTCCTTCTTTTCACAATATAAGTTATCTGACTCGTTTGTAGGAATGCATGTCCCAACTGAGCAGGATTTCACTACTGATGTGTAAATGGTTGATGAATTGTATTCTTCCATCCTGTAGATTACTTTCTGTAATTAAAAAAACAATACCTTAATTGACAAATATTTATATATAGTTTAGTGATTAAATAATTCCCATGAGAAGAAAAAAAAACGATAACTGCTGGTGTTTTGAATGACATTCTTCTTACTATACATTCTGACTGATATTCAATAGTATTCAACTATTGTATGTCAAAAGAAGTAAATGTATGGTTAAAAATCATTTATCAGTATCAGAGAAGTATATAAACAACTGCAAAATAAAACTTAGTTCCTTAAAAATGACCTGATGACCCCAATGTCCAAGATTAGCGGAGGTTTGGTGCCTTTAATCATGTTTAACCCCACTATATCATATGTGCCTGTCCCAACTGGGGAGCATGTAGTTCAGTGGTTGTCGTTGGTTCATGTCTGTCATAATTGTTTGGAGGGTTGCTTTTTTTTTTAGTTGGGTCGTTGTTTAATAGTTTTCTCAATTAAAATATTTTATATTTTTTATGCTGTGGTCTTTTAAGGACGACTTTTCGTTATATGTGCTTTCTAATTGTTGAACGTCGTACGGTTGTCTATAATTGTTTTGAACATCATTTGAACCTTGTAGGATAGTTGTCTTATTTGCAACCATTGTCCAATCATGGCAAATCTTCTAAATTTTATCCCCCCCCCCCCCCCAAGGGTGACTGGGGTATAGAAATATGGTCACTTGGTCTTATCCAGACCGGCAGTAAGACGCTTGCCGAAGTGGGGCGTCCGTAAAGCTGTGCGGGATGTATCAAGTTCGCAGTCACGTCCTGTCAGAAGGGGGACGTTAAATCCGATGCCTCGTGTAAAGAGAGTGCCACGTTCTTTGCACGTTAAGAACCCTTGCAACAACTATTTGAGGGGTCCGTAGGAAGCATTGCAAGGCAAAATTTCTGTCCCTATCCAAAATACCCTCATTTTCCAGGGGCAGTCCAAATTTCCCCGACCATCATCCCAGATGGCCTCTATTGTATCAACCTACCTATTGTATTTATTGTGAACTTGTTCTCGTCCTGAATATGCATGAAATATTTGCCACTGGACGTTAAGCAACCAACAATCAATCAATCAATCTAAATGTTATATACTTATACACATTGACAATTGCTGAATATACCATGATAAATCTTAATTATGTAAGTTCAATTTCATTACACTTGTGTTTTACGAGTAATGTAGGTATAAAGGTTATCTCCATCTAGACACATTTAACGTTAATGATGAATTATGTCGAAATCTGCTGTAAGTCGTTATCTCTCAAACAGAAGCAAAACACAGTTATATATTCAGTTGTTTAATTGATTTCGTGCCATTCTATAGACACTGTGTTGGGCTAAACCATTCACCCTGAAACGTCGAACCTTATGATTTATATTTATAAAATTGATAGATGGTAACTGATAATATTTCATTAAATTTAATCAGAAAAGTATACAAAAATACCGAACTCCAAGGCAAACTAATCAAGGGGGAAGGAAGTCTTCTCAAACTGACAAAACCAAACGATAGACTTAAACAAGGAAAGGAACGAATGCAAAACAACTGTCATATTCCTTACTTAGCGCAATCATGTCCATAGAACAAACTATACCTCCGTCTATAATTGTCGATTTATTTAAATAAACAGATTGAAACCAACGTCAAACATGTTATATTGACCTTTCGGTTATTCATTTTTTTCTGGTATAGATTACAAGTATACGTCGGTTTTATGCGGTAATGAACATTATTTTGTAGTTACTAATCTGGAAAAATAATAGGTTAAAAAAACATTATCATCTAAAAATTATCGGTGGTCTAATAAATTCATCGTTTTGTTACAATCTCGATATGGATATATTACCCATCACATTGATCGGTTTAAAATTCTTCATCTACAATTTAAGAAGGAAAAATGGAAAAGTAGAATGTTAATCTATGACATAATGAACTGAATATGCTTGTGGTATCTACCGAATTGATATAATGTTAAAAAAAAGTATTACTCAAGTTAAAATTTATAAATATAACCATATTAATGATATTTCATGTCAACTCAGAAGTGCTGACTACTGGGCTGGCGATATCCACGTCGAGGAAACCTCCACCAGCATCGACCCATTGGTTGTAAATAAACTCATCATAGATACCACGCTTAAAATTGTTCACGCCAGACGTGCGTTTCGTCTATAAAGGCTCATCAGTGACACTATAAATTTTGCATGTGTATGGTTAGCGTTGTCGCACGCCTTACCCTTCACATTATACTTCAGAATCCATCCATTAATATATAATTAGATTAAGTTCAGGTATTTTTAAAGATCATAGTGAGACATTTGTTTTAATCTACGCAAAACAGTTGCACTTAGTTTCTATTTTCAGTCGTCATTTTATGAATGAACAAAAGTCATATATAAATCTTTCTTTTTGTCTTTGATCAAATACATATAGTTTTGTTTGTAATGTTAGACAGCCAATTTTGCATAGGTACTATTTTTGTACTTAAAATCTGTAGTACTGAAAATTTACTTTTGATATTAAAGTCATATGAAACGAGTGGGTTCTGAAAAATAATGTTTGTCCATTTCTTGAACCAATGCATGTATACATCATGAACTTAGTCCTCTGTGCACGATTTTATCATTTTTTTTCGCAAATATATCATATAATCGTCATTTTTTTCTCTCTCTGTTTGTTATGATTTAAAAAATATGGCTGCTCATTAAATGCCGTGTTTTGAAGCCGAGTTTTACCGATTGTCACCTTATAGTAAACAAATCACAAAAAGCATGGGTATTGAGCACGTGTTTAACATGTGTATAATCAGATATTTGTTTATTTTAATGACAGATCCATGCGAATTGTGGTCACCGGATTTTTACGAGGAGGGTTACGTTCGGGTCACTATGCATACGGAAAATATGTCGGCGAATTGTTCCTGGAAGCAAGCAATTAAAAATAAGTAAACTTTTTCTAAATGTGGACAAATTAAAGAACTTTCCTCAGAAAAAAGTATATTTACATAAGTTGTATAATGGAAACTATCCATTTAGTTATAAAAAACATATGCATATTTTTTTTTTTAATTTGAGGTTTCTTATGACTTTAAGAACTATTTCTTAACTTTAAAATTATTGTACTATTTACGTACCTGTATTTTACAGTACTTGATTTGTACTTAAAATTGTGGTTCAGAAATAATTCCAAAAGCGATCACAATATTCCATGTTTGAAAATCATAATTTTAAGAGATTTGAAATAGACATACTATCAAAATGCTGAAAATGTAACGTTGTAACCAAAAATATGTAGTTCTTAAATTTTCAAGTACAAATCAAGTACTGTTAAATACAGATACCTAAATATTACAAGAATTTTAGAGTAACAAAATAGTACTGATCATTAGAAGTAGATTTCCAGTACAACCAATTTTTGGTACAGACATAGTACCTATGCAAAAGTAGCTGTGTAAACATCCAAGCAGTCATTAAAATGCTATAAGATTGTTTTGATTGATGACATCTGAACAGCGGTGTACTACTGTTGCCTTTATTTGTGATCATTTGACTGTCCGATTTTATTTTACTAGCAGCTTAGAACTACAGATTTAAAGAATTAAACAATGATATTGGAGAATCCTTTTCGTAATGCACTTACCTGACAAGACGCCCCTTCTTGACATGTTTTCTTTTCTGTATTATCATTTGTGTTTTGTTGTTCACAAAAAGTTCCGATGCAGTTCCAGCAGCTTAGTGTAAATACATGTCTAATTGTCATTACTGCAATGAAAAACAAATTGCGACGTAAAGCTCACCCGTCAAGCATATTTAGAATTCATATTTATATTCAAACAAGATTCATAGGGGTATGATAAAACCAATTCATACACCATATGTGAAAATGTGTAGCACATTTGTAGGCTTTTACAGCAGTTTTTATGAGTGTTGATCATAAATTTGGATACAAGTTCGTCCGGGCGTCAGCATTTTATTTATTAATGATATTTTTTGAGTAAATGCCCGCAGGGGTAAGCAGAGAAATCAGTAACTTTGAAGTCAAGGAGAATGGTGCCACCTGCTCTAAATAGACGAAGAATATTGTGTTTCCTAATATCTTTTTAATTACAAGTACCCTTATATTCGAGGTAGAGGAATCACTATCGTTTTCGGGAAGATCAAGATAAAAGTAGCTGCAATATTGTTTTGGTAAAAAAATAACAATATCTTTTCGCCTTATATTTTTAACCTTTCGTCATATAAATTTATGATCATATTTCTAGACATATCGCTGGTTTGTGAGAAGCAGATGTAATGTCACTGCATAGTCAATGCAAGTCAAGTTATGAGGACTTTCTAATATAAAAGTTCAATGGATGATTGTAGCCTCATTTCATGAATTATTTATTATCAGCAAATGTCAGCTAATCAATGACATGTAAACAATATAAATATTAATCATGTTGCGAACAAAATATAGGACCATAGAATAGTGCAACGCCTATTTCACTTAAGCTGATAATTTGCCTGTTCATTAGATTTGTTGCATTTTCAGGGGAACAACACCTAGACAAAAACTTCTGTTATACAGTCAATTTAATTCCTTTTCTATTTCCCTTATTTTATTTATTAAACAAAGTTACTTTCTATATATTTAGTGTTGAATTTGATGATATACACTCATCTTTGTTTGGTATGTTTACTGAAATCTTCCATTCTAATTATACGATAAGATCGTCTGATACTCATTAGTATGTCTGTCTTTATTTTCCCTAGAGTTATATGGGAAAGAAAACGTTAAAACCATTTTTATTTGTCACTTTCTATGTTTAAGACTACAATTGTCATTGACTATTTTGAGAAAAACCACTACAATGATATTCAAAACATTTTATAAATTTCTGTCAATAAAGTTTGTGCGTCTGAAGCTATTTTCTTGACAATTGTATTATAATTGGATAGCAAAGGTTGTACAAAGAGCTATATGATTTAAAAGAACTTAAAGAATTCATCAAAGGTTAACTTTTGAAAAAAAACCAAAAAAAAACGATTTCTCTTCATGATCTGACAGATGATTATAACATATCTTGATAGTGTAACGTCCATCTAAAATGCTGACTAGTTAATGTCACTCTAGTTTGTTAAACTATAACAAGCAGCTGCATCCTTAAACATAAAACTATATCGTGTAAGCTCACCCTCAGGCTACGCCATGATAGTTTGTTAAAGTGTAACGGATAACTTCAACTAGCTCGTTCTACTTAACGGGTAGATTCGCCCTAGTTCCAAACTACAAGGGATAACTTCATTCTAGTTCATTTAACCTGAACGGATAGCTTCACCCTAGTTCGTTAAACTAGTACGTGTAACTTGACCCTAGTGCGTTAAAGTGTAACGGATAATTTAACCCTAGTTCGTTAAACTTAAACGGGTAGCTTCACCCTGATTCGATAAACTTTAACGGGTTACTTCACCCTAGTTCGATAAACTATAACGGTTAGTTCACCCATGGAAGTATTATATTGACACCTGTCAATATAATACTTCCATGGTTCACCCTAGTTCGATAAACTTTAACGGGTAACTTCACCCTAGTTCGATAAACTATAACGGGTAACTTCACCCTAGTTAGATAAACTTTAACGAATAACTTCTCCCTAGTTCAATTAACTATAATGGGTAACTTCACCCTAGTTGGATAAACCAATCCATAATGAGCAGCTTTTCCCTATATATTTAAAATATAACGGGTAGCTTTACCCTAGTCCAACTATAATGCAGGAAAAGTTATTCAGAAATAAAGTTGTTGATCTTCCTCAAAAATTGTTATAGATTTAATTTCATTTATTTACATAAAAGATTTATTAGAAGATGAAATTCACCTATTTTTGACAGAGACAAACGTAGAAATATTCTGTCACTTTTCTAAAAGCACTGTAACATCTGTATATGGTCGTATATGTACTAAACAAATATCGAAAATTACACAGGACAATTTCCGCTATCATGTACATAATTATGGAGAATGATTTGAAAGATTTGCTATTTTCCAATCATCTTCTATTCGGTGACAAAATAATCGAAATATCGCATTTAAAAAGTCATTAGTGTCGGGAAAAATCCAGGATTTTTTTGTATTTACCTGAAATACCGGAAGACGATTCTCTGTAAACATCTTAATCAGTCTTATAGTTTTCCTGTTTTCACGTAATACACTTTTTACAAAACAAAGGAATAGATATTTGTCTCAAGAGTTCAATAGCTTCCATGTATTCTCCAACATTGTTAAAACTATAATTTATGAATATTTTACGAAAATAAATGAAAGTAAAGAATCACGATTTACATTAAATTTACAACTATTAAAATAAAATATATTACTGTATATTTTTTAATTCACATTTTGTAAATTCGATGTTTCTGAATAGCTTGAGACAGTATAATTGAAATTAACAAGTGTGCAACCTCTATAAAATTTATAAACTTAAAAGAAACGATGCAAATATAATTTAATATGATCCTTTTAATCAATTTGGTCATTAAACTATAGAACAAATATACTAGCAAATACTAGCAAATATAACATATCCAAAAGTGCATGTAGCATAGATTAAAAGTAATATCTTTCACCGAAGGTAACATACGCCATTGTGTTGGTGTTCACAAAGAAAATTGAACATGGCAGTTTTTAAATGTCATTTTGTGTATTATGCTTCAAAGCATTTGATTTCGTTTTTGTCTTTCCTTTCGGTCACAAGGGGTTGAGAATTACACCAGAAACGTCTGTTGTATGAAGGAAATCAAACCATGGATTTTTATATGACTTTTTCTAATACTAGTACTCAAAATTTACTGATAACCTTTTCTTGTGTTTCTAGTAGATAAAACTGTTCAGATTCTTTTCAAGTTAATCTGGATATTAAAAAAGAAACATTAGAAAAACTAAATGGAAAGATAAAATGCATTTGCATGTAGGCTGCGTTTCCGTTATATATGACAATAAAGTCAATTTATACTTTGATGGCTTAGATTTCTATAAACCAACAGAAAACAAACTCTTAAATGGAAAAGCTTTGCAATTTGTATAAGAAACAGATTGCTTCTAGAGCTGAAAATATAATGACACAATGCTAAGCGTGCTAAAATGTGTTTCTTAATTATGAAAAAATCTTCACAGGTAAAGAGTATTCCTCATATATATTGTAAGATTGCCGACTTTAAAAAAAACCCTAGTGACTAGTTGTTAACCTGTGTCAAATATCAAGAAGTAGTGTTGCAAGTCAACATGAATAAGTAACAAGTACGGTATACTCTCCGATTTATAAAATTTGTAATAGAGTAGTAAACCAGTATAACACAAAACTGTCAACGACTTTTTATGTCCCATGTATGGGCATTATGTTTTCTGGTCTGTGCGTCCGTCGGTTCGTCCGTCCGTTCGTCCGTCTGTCCCACTTAAGGTTAAAGTTTTTGGTCGAGGTGTCTTTGATGCAGTTGAAGTCCAATCAATTTGATACTTAGGAAACATATTCCCTATGATAGGATCTTTCTAATCTTATTGCCAAAATAGAGATTATGCCTTTTTTCACGATCCACTTAACATAGAAAATTATAGTGCGGAGGGGGCATCCGTGTACGAGGGACACATTTTTGCTATAATTACATCTATTTTGTGCTAAAAAGGACCATCATTAATTGCTCAGATGAGGGGTGGGCATATGTTATAAACGTGCTAACTTTCTGCATGCTTCAATAGAACGTATGTAGTTGGAATAAACTTGTTTCATTCAATACAAACATAAATCACACAGAAGGTCTGTGTAACTCGCGCATTGTTTGCAAAAGACATTCACTGTTTATCAAAACTCGCAGTATCAAAAGTAAAAGAACCTTAAAAATGTCAAAGTATCCATTAAAATCAATATGGCAATATTAAAAGCGAAAGTTTTACTCAGCAATTGTAACGTTATAAAACAAAATAGAAAGATTATACTGCTAAATTTGTGCATCTTTCCTTAATGATAAGACTACATTTTTTTTTTATCGGAAATGTACTTCAATTTAGTTCTTACATCCGAATTTATTTGTCATATTTTTGTGCGTTGACTTCTCTATTAATTGCTTAAACATATTCTTACCTATTGTCAGCCAGGTTATTACATCCATTACACACATTCATTCCATATTCTAATGGTTTCTCACATTGTATTCTTCAGCGGGAGCATTTTTTCTGCCCATAGAAATCTCGATTAAATTAATAAACAGTCAGACACTTAGCCTTTGAGCAAGTGATAGGCTGCAAAAACCAATTTCATTTACATGTTTTCTAGCTACAATAAGTCTTAGCGACTTGTTGATTGATACATTCAAGCACATAAACTTCGAAAAGAAAGTATTTCCAATCACATTTATTCAAAATTCATTTATTTATAAATAAGCATTGGAAATCAGCAAAACTGGTAAAAAAATCAAATTATATTAATATGGGCTTAAAATGAGTATGAGATAATGAGACAAACATTTATAGTATAAACAACGGCTTAGAAACCTCATACGAAAACAGAACTAATAACTTATTAAGTAAGTATAATAGCATAACAGTGGATATACTTCATTAATGATATAGCTTAAGATTAAATGTTATTAACTGTTTATCTTGTAATTCACTGTATACATTGTTTATCTTGTAATTCACTGTATACATTGTTTATATGTTATTCACTGTATAATTTGTTCTTATGCTATTCGCTGTCTGGTCAAGAAAGAAAAAGGAGTTTTTTCTTCATACAGTTTTGATTTAGAATTAAAACCGACATGGTTAGAAAATACAATAATAACACTTATAACAAACAAAATTTCATTTTTATCTCACCTTTCTTCCTTTTCTCACCTCTTTTAGGAAAGGTGAGCTTTTGCCACCACTTGGCGTCTGTTGTCCGTCGTCCGTCCGGTGTAAACTATTTACATCACTATTCACTTATTGAAAGAATGACTTCCCCATCTCATTTAACAGAGCTTTTGTTGTAAAAATGGGTATCGTAGATACACCGTGTAGAACGCCACATGTGGGGTGTCGGCTATATATGTTTGAAATGGGGTGGCAATTTCGAAGCGAAGAAAAACTATCAAAGTAAGTTCAAGTATCAAAATTTCTTCTTTTTTTTTTAGAATTCTTAGTACCATATAATGTATTGTACGGAAGGAACTGCATCACAATCTATTACCTGCAAATAAAAGCAGTCGATTTCAGGGCTCTGTTTTCTCATAGGCCTCTCCCTAGTTTTCCGTGTTGCAGATTTTTAGGCTTCATATGAAAATTTCTGGATAAAAATATACTTTAGACGAACTCTACCCGTATCATTTATATAGAATTGAATTCATATCATGGAATTTAACCAAATACCAGCTTCTCACTTAAAATTTATCTGTTTAAAAACTAGTTTTTATCAAAATATAAAGTGTCAGCTTTTGAATCTCAAGGGGTAGAGGCTTTTGATAAAAAAAAAAGAATAGATTTTCATATAAATCGGTGTTCATCTGATACTTTTTAACTCAAACATATCTGCTGTATTATGGAAACACATTAAAAACTAACGGTACTTTTCTTTGCCTGTTTTAAGGCTTATAAAACATGTACTTTTGATTTCTTAAATAGTAAAAAAATGACTCAAAATATTTTGTTTTAAAGCTGGAAAAGGATTTCTTTTCCATATCATTGTCAGATCCAAAGTCACGATTGTGGCTCAATAACCCGAAACATGGATACAAATCACATAGTAGACCTCCATATAAGATTTGTCCGAAGCCACCAAATGTCAAACTCCATCATTGGCATCTAACTTATTCACCAGGTTCCCCTCAAAAGCACTCGTTCACGCCATAGAAAGCACTCAATCCAAACTACCTCGATTACTCTCTCCAATGAAACATTCACCTGCATCTTTATCACCAAATGACGATACAGCTTTAAGGAGACATGAAGACGACGACACTACCATTCCTAACAATTTCAAAATAGCGATTCAAAATCTTAAAAAAGTTAATCAGGCCACTGATTTTCTATCTTTTATCCAAATGGTAAAATTTGTTTTCCTTTAGACAATATTTCTAATTTTCTTTACCTAGAGACGATAATATGTTTGTCAAGGAGAATAAGATAGGAAATGTGGTATCGGGTAACAACAAAGAGGTTTTGGAAAACTGGCTACATACTTTTTCAAGTTTATTTTTTATATTTGTGGGTGGACCAAAAAGTATTGAACACATTACAGAAAACATGTGTGAGCGCGGAATGGCCGATCCCCAAGATGCAGAAATTAATTTTGCAGTTCCAAGCCAAACGATACTATCAGACTTCATCGCCATGGACCTTGATATCTTAAATTCAAATTTTCATTCATTCTTTATGCTGTATTGAATATGTTACGTAACTTACAAAATGATGAGTTTATGTTATTTGCTGACGGGCAAAAACCAGGGGTAGATGACAACTTGACAAGGAAGGAGATGTAGATATGTTCTTTTTTGAAGATGGGATAGTATTTAAGGAAAGAAACCCACTACTAGAAGACCAAATAAGTATTTTGAATGTTATTACTAACTTTTTACTAGTCAAACACTAATTGGGTACGGAAAAGTTTTTGGAACTTTTTTTTTGTAAAAGGGTACAGGAGGCTCTTAAAGTGATAGGTCTACGATTGAAAGACTGTAAAGAGCTCGTAAGACGCCAGAAATTGTGTGTTCAAAAGTTTGAAGGAATGGCAGGTGACAATTAGCGTTAATTGAGATTTGTGTTTGTGATCAGTGGATTACATTCCTCATTGTTTCAGTAACAGAATTTGTGGGAAATGGCATTTTTGTATCAACTCAATTCTTTCTAGTGCAAGTGACGTAGTCGGAATACAATCACGTTATGTTAATGAGAGCACAGAAGACATTTCGTATAAATGAAACCATGTCATTCTATTGGAACATGATGAAATGTTTCAACGTTAGAACCAAGATATCTAAAGCAGAGGTCAAACTTTAGGACATCAAGGTCCATGGGGATGCAGGCTAATATGATCTTTGGACTTGGAACTCCAAATTAATTCATGAGCCTTAGGGATCGGCCATTCTGCGCACACAAAAATTTTCTGTAACGTGTCCAATACATTTTGGTCCAACCATAAATTATAAAAATTTACCGTGAAAAAGACTGTAGGCAGTTTTCCTAAACCTCTTTGTTTCCCGATACCACATCTCCGATGTTATTATTTTGACATAAATCTCATCATCTCAGTCCAGGAAAAGGAGATTCGTGTTGCTCAATTTATTTCAAACTCGGTAAATAGATTATTTCGATTGGTCACATTCATAAATAGGGAAGGGGATTGTAGTTACGACGTGAGAAACATATCCGATATCATCTGTGAAACGGTTATTCCATAACGGTCAACCAACTCGTGATGGCGTCGGTAAAAGTTAAGTAAAAATGATTTCAACTTCACCATTTGGAACTCTTGGTTAAATAGCTTTATTGTAAGCAGCAACCCTCTATCAAGAAAGCATGATAGGAAATACAAGCGCGGGAATATCGTATCAATTTGGAAATATATATACTCGTTTGTCATAAAGTTTTGTTTTCAACCGACCCTCATTGTCAATTTCATTTCTAGGTGTTATCAATATATGAGGCCTTATAATAATAAAGAAATAAGTGGGGCACAATTGGTTTTCATTGGAATGGCGACAGTCTGTTGAAAAACACGTCCTCTAAAAGTAACAAATATGTTGTCAATCAAGAAATCCAGCATAGTGGTAATGTCAGTTTCAGAGAATATTTTAAAGCAGTATTGTCATTTGATGATAAAGATGCCGGTGAGTGTTTCATTAGAGAGAGTAATCAAATTCGTGTGGAGAGAGTGCTTTCCGTGGCGTGCGTGAGTGCTTTTGAGAGGATTCCTAGTGATGTCAATGATGGAATTAGAAAGTTGGTGGCTTCGGCCAAATCTTTTATAGAGGTCTGCTCTGTGATTTTCCTCCATCTTTCGTCGCATTGAGCTACAGCCGAGACTTTTTTCTGACTATGATAGTGACTGAAAGGGAAAGGGAATCCTTTTCCAGCTTTTGAAACAAAAATATTTCAATAAAATATATTTTGTTTCAAAAGCTGGAAAGTCATTTTTTATTTTTTACCTAAAAATAAAGCACATGTCTTATAAAACTAAAAAAACAGGCAAAATAAAGTACCATCAGTTTGTAATTTGTAATCATAATATACTAGTAGTAGATTTGTTTGAGTATCAGATGAAGACCGATTTATATGCAAATTTATTCTTTTTTTTATTTTATCAAAAGCCTCTAATCCTTGAGATGCAAGATCTGACAACCCGAGTGACACTTTATATTTTGATGAAAAACTAGTTTTAAAACCGATCAACTTTAAATAAGAAGATTGTATTTGGTTAAATTACATGATATTAATTCAATTCTATATAAAAGAGGGACGAAAGATACCAAAGGGACAGTCAAACTCATAAATCTAAAACAAACTGACAACGCCATGGCTAAAAATGAAAAAGACAAACAGACAAACAATAGTACAGATGACACAACATAGAAACCCAAAGAATAAACAACACGAACATAAATGATACGGGGAGAGTTCGTCTAAAGTAGTTTTTTTATCCAGAAATTGACATATGAAGCCTCAAAATCTGCAACACGGAAAACTAGAGAGAGAGGTGTTTAAGAAAACAGAGCACTGAAATAGACTGCTTCTGCTTACAGGAAATAGATTGTGTTACAGTTACTTCCGTGCAATACATTATATAATACTAAGAATTCTAAAAAAAGAAATTTTGATACTTGAACTTACTTTGATAGTTTTTCTTCGCTTCGAAATTGCCACCCCGTGGCAAAAATAGCCGACACCCCGCATGTGGAGTTCTACACGGTGAGATATGAATTTGATGTTATGAGTTATAATAATTCTATTGTGTGAAGATTCACACTGATTCTATCAGCAATACAGTGTAGATTATGTTATCAAAATACTGGACCTTTTATACCTGATACATCAAAATCTAAGGTATATGAACAAATTTGACAATGAGCTAAAGTGTTCATGAGGACAAGATATGCCTGCCCTGAAATTTCAGTCAAACTGGAATACTGATTGTTATGTTATTGTCCCTGAATTGATAGTTTCAAGAAAATTTTGCCGATTTGGTTATTATCTTTTTTTTTTTTTGAAACAATTAGATCATCTTTATTGCACTAAATGCTGTTTAACAATTTACCTAGCTTACAGCTTTAGGCTAAGTATCCCTGTATATCAATTATTATACATCCAGGGAGAATATATAATAAAATATTATATTAATGTTAGTGTTTTACAATGAAGCATAATACATTATATAAATAAACATCAATACAAATAGATTCATTCATTTAAAAATCAAATTGTGTGTTTCTGTTAATGAATCGGGAAAAATTTACGGTTCTACGCCGTGCCGTTTTGTTATTATATTATGTGTATTTACTTTCTTACATGTACAGGTAACGTGTGTAGGAGTGTCTCGAGAATAGTGTATTGGAGTTAGCCCAACTTGTTAATATTCTTTTATATTGTGATATTATGGATTTATTTTTCCTAGCTTACATTCTTGATCATGTTTATTTAGGAAAATACACATATAGGTAAGTGAATAATTATGTTAACTCAAATCAAAAGGTTATTTGCGTAGCTTTATTTTGTTTGTTTGTGGCACCTCGTGGTATAATATTTAGACTAGGCCAAGGTAATTAGCATATGTTAATTTGTCAACCAGTAATACTTTTACTTACAGGTTACAATATGTTGACGTCTTTATTAACATTTTTCCGGTTTCAATGTTTCTTATCGCATTTAATTTTATTATGTCGTTTATTTCTTTTTTAAAAATTTTAAAGATTTCTATCTTTGTTTCTTTTTTGTTTGAGACAAAATGTGCCTTATATATTGAGAAAAATATAACTGTAATCAGGGTGTTTATATCAGAATATTTTTTGTCTGCAATTTTATAGCCAGTTATTAAATTTTCTATCTTTAGAATGTGTCTATCTATTTGAAGATAAAGTAAAAGCTTATTTATTTCTTGCCAGTAAGTATTATTATACCGGCATGTAATAAAAAAATGTTTATAGTTGTCAATTTCTTTGCAAAAATTACAAGTATTGTTTTCTAATACTTTCCACTGAACTAGCAGTTCATTGCATGGAAGGATGAAGTGAAGCAATTTCCATTTAAACATTTTAAATTTGTTGTTATCTAGGTAATTAAAAATAAAATCAAGAGTGCTTTTAAATTTTATTTTTATATTTTCTTCAAAGATTCTTTCCCACTTTAGAAAACCTACAGGTTTTTCTTGCTTATGGGGGACAAATAGTATTGAATATATTTCTTTATTACTCATTTCTGGATGAATGTTATGATTGAGTAGTATTTGCAGATTTTTTGAATTATTTATATTTACTGTTGTTTTATATGAGCTTTCTTGCTTTAAAATATTCTGCCAATGTTTTGGAATAGCTTTCTTTAATAAGGATAATTCTCGAATCCAATCACGTTTATCTATTATTTTGGTTAATATTCTATTTTCTGATATATAACCTTTTTCGTCAAGTATATCATTTACATACAAAATATTTTGTTCAATCCATTTAGTAAATAATAAGGGTTTTCCTTTTGTTTGTATGTTATGATTACCCCATAAAATCTGTTTTCTTATGTCTAGAAATGTTTGCGGGGTCTTTGTCTGTCCCCCCTTAACATTAATCCAAGTTTTAATCAATTGCTGATAGAACTCAGGAAGGGATTTAAATATTTTTTTGTCTAACATATTAACATTTTTAATGTTCATTTGAAATATCAAAAGGTTTTTACCAAATTTGTTTAAGTAAACTTGGGGTAAGATTGACCAATTTTCACCAGAATTTTGTTTAAGTTTTAAAATCCAGCGTAATTGAAGTGCTTTGAGATACAAATCTATATCGATCATTTTTAACCCTCCTTCTAAATAGTCTTTACAAAGGGTTGCACGTTTAATTTTATCTTTTTTTCCATTCCATATAAATTTATATACTAGAGTTTTAAACTTTTGTATTATTTCCTTTGGGATGTACATATTTGATGCAATATAAGTTAAATTTGGAAGAATTAGTGATTTTACTACTATTATTTTACCTATTAATGTTAAATTTCTTTTCATCCAATTTGATATAATTTTTTCACATTTTTTTAGCTGTTTATCAGTGTTTAGTTTTTGACAGTCTTGATTGTTGTAACCAAAGTAAAAACCAAGACTTTTAATGCTATCTGTTTTCCAATTTATGCTTTCAAATTTATCTCTGCTATTTTTAAGTTTTCCTAGCCAAAATCCTTCTGTTTTATTTCTGTTAAGTTTTAATCCTGATAAACTTCCAAAAGTTTCAATTATGTTCATTGCTAAACTAACATCTTTTGGTGATTTCAGAAAAAGTGTTGTATCATCTGCAAGTTGACATATTTTTAGTGAGCAGTTTCTACCATCTAATTTCACCTCTAAACCTTTGAGATTATTATCTTGTCTTAGTTTAATTGCCATAATTTCAACTACTAATACGAAGGCTAACGAAGAAATTGGACATCCTTGTCGAATTCCGCGAAAAATATTAAAACTGCTAGACACCCAACCATTGTTGAGTATACAACCTTTTATGTCTGTGTACATTGTTTGAATCCATCTTATAAAACTACTTTTAAAGCCAAATTTTACTAAGGTTTCTGACATAAAGTTCCATTCAAGGGAGTCAAATGCCTTGGAAAAATCAACAAAAAGTATGGCTCCATCTACTTTAAATTTCTCTGAGTAATCAATTATATCTTGTATTTGTCTAATATTGAAACCTATGTATCTATTTTTTATATAACCTTTTTGGTCAGTATGAATTATTTTTGGTAAAACTTGTTTTAATCTTTGAGCAAGTGCATAAGCTAACAATTTTACATCATAATTTAACAGAGTTATTGGACGATAATTATTTAGAGAAAGTGGATCTTCTTTTTTATATATTAATGATATTGCTCCGATTTTTTGTGAAGTTGACAGTTCTCCTTTTTTATGGCAAAAGTTGAATACTGATACAATAAAATCTTTTATTTTTTCCCAAAATTTTCTGTAAAATTCAACATTAAGTCCATCTAGACCAGGAGCTTTATTTAGTTTCATTTTGAATATTGCATCTGTGCATTCCTGCACTGTAATTTTTCCTTCACATATATCACTTTCACTTTCACTTAATTTTGGACATTTTTTAATATCGTTAAAGTACTTTATGGTATCTTCCTTATCTGGTTTAGTAGAGGAATATAAATTTTTGTAATAGTTAACTTCAAGGTTAAGTATTTTTTCTTGATTAGTAATTATATTATTGTTTACATCATACAATCTAGTGATGGTTTTTTTGCACTGCCTGGCTTTTTCAAGACCTAAGAAGTAAGAAGTATTTTTTTCTCCCTCTTCAATCCATTTTACCCTTGATCTAATTTGATTGCCTTTTACTTTTGCATTGTATAAATTTCCTAACTCTTGTTCTACTTTCTCTATTTTATCAATCAAGTAGGTATTTGTTTCATTAACTCTGATATTAGTTTTATGAATTTCATTGTTAAGTTGTATAAGTTGATTTTCTAATACATTGATTGAATCTTTTTTGTTTAACGCTTTCAATTTACAGAACTGAATTGTACAGTCTCGAACCTCTATTTTAAAAGTATCCCATAAAAGAGCTAGATTTTTTGAATTAAATGCTTTGATTTTATAGTTGTTAATGAGATTGTTTATTATTTTTAAGTAGATTTCATCGTTTAAGATGTTACTGTTTAATTTCCAGTATCCACGTCCTTTGTTATTTCTTGATATATGTAATTTTAAAGATACACTATTATGGTCAGTGTATTGAATAACAATTGGTCTGATATCACAAGAGGAGCAATTTTTTTTAATTTCAGTACTGACAAGCAGGTAATCAATTCTTGTGGCCTCTGTTTTATTTCTTTTACACCAGGTGAACTGAGTTTTATCTCTGTTTTTTTCACGCCATATATCTGTTAATTTAAAAGATTTAATTAAAGTTTTTAGTCCGCAGACTGGTTTATCAAATTTTGTTCTTCTATTTTTATTTTTTGTATCTTTTTCAGACAAAATATCGTTAAAATCTCCTCCTATTATCAGTTGTCCAAGACTATATTTATCAATAAAAGTTTTGACTGTTTTAAAAAAAGTGTTTCTTAACTTATTATTATTTGGTGCATAAACGTTTGCAATTGTAAGTATGCTTTCGTCAATTTCTATATTTATCAGAAGAAGTCTTCCGTCTTTATCTTTATAATAGTCGATAAATTTGTAGTTAAGCCTACTCTTTAACCATATTGATACCCCTCTAGCATTGCTCTGACCATTACTGAAAAATAATTCACCTTCAAACTCTTTTTTTAAAGATTCTTCTAAGTTGTCTGTAAAGTGTGTTTCTTGTATTAGAAGAATATCACATTTTTGTTGTTTTGTCCATTCAATTAGTCGTTTTCTCTTTTCAGTTTGCTGAAGTCCCTTAGCATTGACTGTACAGATGTGTAGTTTTTGATCAGCCATTATTATTTTATTTAAAGGTAAGAGTATGATTGGGGAACCCCCATCTATTTATAGTGTCAATTATCGATTTTGTGCTTTCTTCTACTAGTTCACGCGTATTTACTTCAATATTCAACAGGTGAATAATTATCGGTAGATTTGACGTACTTTTAACTATAAATTTATTATACTTTCTACGTAGTTCCCACTGTTTTATTATAGGTAATGATCCTACATGAAAACATATTGAATATTGTTTACATTTTATCACAATAAATAGATACACAGTATCTTTAATGTTTAATGTAACGATATTATAGCAAATTATATTACACAGTGTTTTCAAGTTAAAAATGCATGCAGCTTTTACACATAGTGACCTCGCCTTACGGGTCATTATTTGGGTCAACAACGTGACTTTGTTTACTTTGGTTATTATCTTGAATAATATTATAAATAAAGATAAACTGTAAACAGTAAAAATGTTCAGTATAATTCAAAATTGTCAATTGACCCCTTAAGGTGTTTCGATCTTTAAAGGTAACTTTATATAATTTGTTCATCATTTTTGTTTCTTTCAGCAATCTTCTCTGAAACTATTGAAGCAAAATGAGCCAAACTTGGGTTAAATGAACCCGAGGTTAATTAGAATGCATTATATGTTTTATTTTCTTGAACGTCAAGAAACAAATGGTCACTGTGGCTTAAATAGAACATAACGGTTGAATAATAGATAAATAGGGTGACACTGCGATCAGTAAAAATGTTCAGCAAAGACGGTTCAGCAAAGACAGATCTTCATATTACTAAATGTGTTTTAAAAATGTTTTATGCAATACTCTCAGAATGCTCGTAACTTTCATATCAGTTTTATATCACACTGGTTTGTGTCCACGCTTATTAATTATAAATTAAAAACTTAAGTGAAAAACTTTGATGAAAAATTGAAATAAAGAAACTACAGGTGAACGATTCAGGCGCTTGAGACCCTCTTGATATATGTCTTGTGATTAGAAAGAACATAATATAACACCATTACCATCGTGTCAGTCCTTACAGTTTTAAGGACATGCTGGATCAGTTCATGATTATCCGTTACTACAATAGGTTATGCTGATCAGATAGTTCAACGACAAACTAGTTTAATAGAGGCTCCTGAACAGTAAATCATCGTCAGCGACGAAACTCTGAAACCCATGATTATGGATGAGTGGATGTCATATACTGTACAGACGTCCGAGATCTATTTGTATCGTATTTTAGTGCGATATGCAGTTATATCTACTACTGAGTCAATAATTCATTCACCAGCAACACATCGTCGTAGTTAGTGAACTGCCTAGCTGATCAACCTTGCACTGAAAGTAGCCGTTGTGGAGGCCATACTGCAAAGAAACATCAAAATAGTAAACAATCAAACCAAAACAACTCACATAAACCAAGATGATCGCCAACCAAAATGGCGCCTAAATTTCACCTGTTTAATACTCAACAATCGCCTCTAGCCACGAGCTCAATGTGCTAGTCCTGGTCGTTTAAAATTCCCTTCATCACCATTTCAATCTATATCCTAATTAAACATCTTGAAATAAAACATTTCATTTTTTGGAAATTTACTTTTTCACGTTGATTCATTCATGTAAAGCGCAGTCTTCATGTGAAGCGCAGTTTATATATAGCTAATTAGCGTATTGGGTGTCCTTGCGTGTTATCGTAAATTCGAGGGAGGTGTCCTTCGTTATTCTGTGTTTTTCATGTTATAATAAACTATTACCGGTATATTATTTATTCGTGTATGTGTGCTGAGTATTCTTGTATTTGTATGTAACGTAGTGTTGTCATTCTAGCAGTATTTTTAACATTGTCATATTAGATAATATTAGCAGGAGGTTTGGCTAGCTAAAACCAGAGGCTCTCGAGAGCCTGTGTCGCTCACCTATATTTATTGATGCTTTGGAAGTCATTTATGATAAGGTTAGAATCGTAATGAATAGTATTAAGTAATTAAAATATTAAAATGATATCTAAGATAATGACATAAAACTGCAAAATTTCCGTAAAATTACTAACTCGATCAGGGGTAGCAACCCAACAACTTGTCGGATTCGTCTGAAAATTTCAGGGCAGATGAATTCATATCCCATGAACATTTTTGCCATCTGTCAGATTTGCTGTAAATGCTTTAGTTTCAGAGAGATAAGCCAAAAACTGCATTTTAACCCTATGTTCTATTTTTAAACATGTCGGCCATGATGGTTAGTTTGCAGTGTTTCTGTTGTGCCGTTGTGTCGTTGTTTTTTGTTGTGTTCCCTCAGTTTCCGATTTCTTCATTGTTTTATAACTATTGAACAGTGCTCTCTTCTTGCGTTCCATTATTCATATGGGACTGACTTCAGACTGGAAATTATTATGAACAAAGAAATGAAGTAAGCAGTATTGTTTATCTCCACTTTCCGCTATATAAATGTTCTTTCACTAAATAAATAAAAATTTAGTGACTATGATGAACGCATCTACTAGTATCTACTAGTATCCTATCAAACTTAAGATTAGGATAAACAGATACAGTTGTCTGTCTTATATTTTGACTTACATCTAGAAATTGACTTTGAGGTTCCAATGGAAAAAACACGTTAAAATGACTAAATACTAGTAGATCATTTCAGCTTCTAAATTGTGAACTTTCCATGTTTATGTGGCATCATTCCAGCAGCACCTGCAAACGGATTATATATCTCTTAGTTGATACGGTATTCGCGGGCTTATATTTTCTATCATTATTTCTATGATAGAAGGTAGCTGTTCACAAGGAAGCTATGAAACCGAGAGTTCCAAGTGGTGAAGTTGAAATCATCTTTCGTTAATTTTACGAACGCCATCACAAGTTGGTTGTCTGTTTTACAGATGACGAAGGACATGTTCCACAATCCCCTCCACTTTTCCCTGAATGTAATATACCAAATTTATCCTAGCATGAGCAACACGACGGGTACCACATGTAATACAGGATGTGATTATCCTTCCAGAGCACCTAAGATCACTCCCATTTTTGATGGGATTCGTGTTACTTAATTTTTAATTTCTATGTTCTGTTTTTTTTGTATAACTTGTTTACATATTATTCGTTTTAGTTGGTTCACATATTAACTACTGTATAGCTTGTTCAATATGTATTTACTATGTAGTTTGTATATATGTTATGCACTGTATATATTGCTTGGGTTCGTAGATGAGATATTGTGGAATGGTCTTAGTAATAAACAAGAATTTTGTATGATCTCTACACAGTTTTTCCAAAGAAGAAGCCATAAATTAAACTGCTTAAAGACTGTAGAAATATTTTAGAGATTTTTAGAAGAATTATTGTTGAATAAAAATTAAAAATACATAGTAGCATTGCAGAGACAGGAAATATTTTTGATGTGTAAAGGATATTTTATAGCAGTCTTGTGTGCAGAAAAGACTTCATTCAATTACATCCAGTGTGAAGGATTAAAGTAAATTATATCTTCTTAACAATTTATTACTTTTTATCACAAGAGAAAGAATTAATTGAATGAATGCTATCTGGGTTCAGCATCGAACAAATCGTAAAGGCAAAATGAAATAGATTTCTTCTTAAATGAACGATGTCCAAATCGATTTTAAGGAAAATTAATTTAAGGCTGATAAATACGTTCTTATCTAACAAATGATGTACTAATCAGACAGGCTAGCCCAAAGGAGTTCAATGTGAACTATTCAGTGGTTGTCATTTGTTGTTGTAATTCATACCATTTAATATTATATGTTTTTACGGTTTATTGTTTATAAATCAGGCTGTTCGTTTTTCTCGTTTGAATTGTTTTTTTACTATATATTCATAGTCATATTTATTTGTGTTTTATGCGGCATTTCTCCTGGTTTTCTGACATGGGTGTTATACTAATACTAAATTTTCATGGCACATTTTCCAAATACACTTGATTTTGTCTTTTGTCACTACATGTCTTTTAATTAAATTACTAGTCACGTTGTCTTTACTAGCTATATTTTCTTTCTGATTCTTCTTTTTCTGACTCATTAGTGTCAGTTTGGCCGGTAATTAAACATTTGCTTAACACCACAACTTTAATACTGTTCTAGAAGATCTGGACTTTGCTGACGACATTGCACTTCTTTCCTAAAAATTAAGCGACCTTGCTGAAAAAACACAGAAATTAGCAACTGAAGCTGAAAGAGTTGGAATGAAACTTAACCCCAAAAAGTGTAAAACTCTGAGATCCAAGCAAACAAAGAGTAAAGAGTTGATAACATTATATGACCAGAAAGTAGAAGATGTAGACAAGTTAACATACCTTGGAGCAGTCGTGGACAAAGAGGGAGGAGGAAGTTGTGACATCGAGAACAGAATACAGAAAGCAAGAGGGCCATTCCATCGCCTTAGAAATATATGGTATTTAAGAGGAATTGGTCAAAAAACAAAAATACACCTATATAAATCATTAGTAAGACCTGTATTATTGTATGGATGCGAAACATGGAAACTAACAAACATTGAAAAAGAGAAACTAAATACTGTAGAACACCAATGCCTAAGAAAGTTCCTAAAATTAAGATGGCAAAAAACAAACAAAACAGTAAATGAAATTGCTAACACCAGAAACATCGGTTCTGAAATCAGAAGGCGACGGTGGACAAGGATAGGACCTATATTAAGGCATGAAAGAGACAACAACAGTTATGTAGCTCTACAACGGGCACCTGAAGGAAAAAGAACTAGTATTTTATCATATTAAATGTTTAAACGTACAATGGCGTAATAGCTTATATAACCAGCGGAACATGATAATTCTTCTACTTCTACTTCTACTATGTAATGACCGCCTTCAACACGTTGAAGTTTACGTCACTTGTCCTGCGCATTGCTTTGTGAAGACATATATACAGTGAAATATAACAAATTTGTGATAATAAACAAAACAAATATTTTTTTTACAAAGTGGTAGTGCATATTTTTAATTCATCATTTTTAAAATATTAAGATAAAACTATTTACACATGATGAATTTATGGGCTGTAGGTGTAGTTTGAGACGGCTACTTTGAACGACTCTATAGAGTCGCTCATCACAATACTCAGGGGAAGGCTGTTCCAGATTTTAATTGTGCGTGGGAAAAATGATTGTTGTCTTATTTGTGTTCTGCAGGATGGAATTTGGTATGAGAGTGTGTGCATGTTCCTGGACTGTCTGAGCGGTTGAATTAATCTGTGTTTTTGTGATAGCAATGAGATGATATGTAATTTTATAGAACATGACCAAGCGTGCATCTGTTCTTCTGTTAGCAAGGTCTCTCCATTTTAAATGATCTAGCATGTCACTAACACTTGAGGTGTTTCTGTGTCGGTTAGTGACATATCTAACAGCCCTTCTTTGTACCTTTTCTATTTTGTTAATATCCCCAGTAAAGTAAGGGAGAAAACGAATTTATTTCAGCAGATAAGGAAGTTCCGAACACTTGAAAGTCTCACAACGCCCAGAAGAATTTCAGGTAAATTGTGGAACTTATTTCATAAAGATGGAACAGAATTGCATAATATGTTTGGTTTGACAGTCAGATTTGAACCCCGACAGTTGTGTGCTCCAAGAAATGGTAATTAACAAGAGTAGGCCTATACAGTTATAATTTACTTATAATTTACGTAAACACTGTCGCAAGGCAGTTGCGATGAATAGAATCGATGAAAGAGAAAAAATAATGGAAGCAAATATCAAAAACAAAAATTCATTTTATAGACTTATTAAAAAACAGAGGGGAAGATTAAGTAATCATATAGATGAACTATCTGTAGGAGACACAGTGTATAGTACAGAAAACAACATTCTAAGTGGATGGAAACATCATATTGAAAATGTAACAAAAAATTCTATTCATGAACATTTTGATAACAAATATCAACAAAAGATCGAAAAAGAATATATTGATATAATTGACATTTGTAGAGCTATGTTTCAGCACCAAAGTATTACTGAAAATGAAATAGTAGAAGCTTTGAAGTTATTAAATTTAAATAAATCACCAGATATATTTGGAGTTTCAACTGAAAACTTATTATATGGAGGACAATCTCTTATTTATCACCTTAAAGAACTCTTGGATAGTACTTTTAGACTTTGTTATATACCAACAGAAATTGGGGATAGTAATTCCGCTCTTTAAGAATAAAGGAAGTTGTAAAGACAGTAAAAATTATCGTGGAATAACAATTACTCCAACATTATCCAAACTCATTGAGGCTGTTTTAAAGATCAAAATTAATCCTGACATTATAAAATATCAAAATCCATTACAACGTGGCTTTACTAAAAGAACAGCACCATTAAACTGCTCTTTTATTATAGAAGAATACAAGTGTGGACACAGATGAGTGTGGATAGTATGTATGGATGTTTGACAGTGTCTTATGACAAAATGAGTTCTATGTTTTTTCTATATGGTGTTATTAACTATGTTGCACGATGACAACCAATCTGAGCATTATGAGTGTTATTTATTAAATTTTGTATGCCCCCACCTACTATAGTAGATGGGCATTATGTTTTCTGGTCTGTGGGTACGTTCGTTCATTTGTCCCGCTTTAGGTTAAAGTTTTTGGTCAAGGTAGTTTTTGATGAAGCTGAAGTCCAATCAACTCGAAACTTAGTACACATGTTCATTATGATATGATCTTTCTAATTTTAAAGCCAAATTAGACTTTTGACCCCAATTTCATGGTCTATTGAACATAGAAAATGAAAGTGGGAGTTTCAGGTTAAAGTTTTTGGTCAAAGTATTTTTTGATGAAGCTGAAGTCCAATCAACTTGAACCTAAGTACACTTGTTGCATATGATATGATCTTTCTAATTTCAAAACTCATAACTGCTCCAAAAGTAATCTGAGAGAATTTCAAGCATTTTAAGCCAATATTATCAACATCTACTAATGAGTCTTAATATGTCTACATATCTAAAAAGTCATAGTATTCAAAAGGTAATGCAAAATTATTCCTTTTCATTATTTTTGTTATATGGATACACATTTGAGTGATACATGTACCAATACAATATTTGTTGTGGTATGAAAGTGCAGTAATTAGCATTTACTGTAACTATGTTAATTCACACAAATTGAAAAATAAACAAATGAATGGACCAGATGCTCCGCAGAGCCCAGCTTTATATGACTGCAGAGGTCGAAGCCTGAACAGTTGGGGCTAGTATTGACACAACATTCAAGCTGGAAACAGCTCTGAGTTTGGATTGTGATTAAATAGATGACACAGCTTAGGTTTCTGACACAGAATGAATGTGGTCTAATGAACTTAAAATATTTTTTTGCTTTTGGGTTAGGAGCAATTCACTATGCTGTTGAATATTAATCCTTTCAAACAAAAATATCTGAAGAAATTTTCTTTTTAATTTCTGAAATGAGAAACATTTAGAGGAGACAAACTTCAGTTAAGAGATCAGAAACTAAAAAAATGTATAATTTTTCCATTTGTAAAAGGGCATACCCTAGAAAGTGTGTTCAATCACTGAATGGTTATTAATGACTGCTTTAATTTATCAGTTGGTAATAAAGTGAATATTGCATTGTATATTGTATAATTGATTTAAGTTGTCTGAACAAAGAAAGATAACTCCAATTTTCAAAGAAGATTTCATAAAGCATTGGTATTAGGTAATTTAACAACCATTCTGGACAAACTCCAATTAAGGGTCTTGAATTTACAAAAATGTTTGTTTTTGGTCCGTAATTATTAGACTGTTTGTCCCATAACCCACACAATATATCCGAACCTTCTACTTATGGTATTAAACATTGTGGTACAATTTCAGAACAATTGAAATACTTATACACAACTTTTTAAACCGACACTAGATTAAGGCTTGTTTTGGGCACCTTTGTACCCCTTATTCCTAAACCTTAGGGACCATAACCCCCAAAATCAATCCCAAGCTTCCTTTTGTGGTTATAAACGTTGTGTTATAATTTTGTTGATTTCTATTTACTTATAATAAAGTTATTATCAAGAAACCATCCATCTTTCGGACAGGATACCAATTTACGACCCCAAATTTTTTGTGGTTGTATAAAAATGTTGAACATGTGCAATGAAGTATAGTTTTAGAAATCGATTAGACTGGATAGGCCTTATAATTTTTTTCCCTCCTAATTGAAGGACCATTTACACTCAGGGCCGAGTCATCAGCAGGTAATACAGATGTATTAAAACAACCTAGCATCATATTGCTAGTAGTGGGAGTAGCATTGTCCGGTAAATTTGTTCCCACTTTTTTTTATAAAATGTATGGTTCAAATCAAAATAGAATGCTTTTATCTCCTGAATACTTACATTGTACATAGAGATGATACTACTTTGACAAATCCTTGTCCATTAGAGTTGTCTGTCAAATCTTAATTTCACAAAGAATGAATTGCATAACAATGAACTGAGCTCAAAGCAAAGTACTTTAATAATACACTTAGACAAAGAGCTAAATCCAGTGATATACTTTGTACTACAGGTCCTTCATGACCATCCATCCACCCAAACCATATCTCAATAACATTCCATACTACATGATTGGATTCAGAAGTCCTGAAAAAGACAGACTTTTTTTTATCTTGTTTTAAGTATATATGCACAGGTTAAACCTTTATTGTGGATATAATCATTCAGTATCTAGCAACTATCAATTTGCTTCATGCACATATTGATATAGGTTGATTGCTCCTCTGTTAGAAATTAGAACACACCTCCATCTAATTTTAGTCAACTGACGAAGAAAAATTCAAAACTATATAAAATGTTATCTAAGACTTGTCAGTGTCTATTTCCTTTGCCACTGAATAAGATTCCATATTTACAACCAATAAATATTCTACTTCAACGACTTTAATTAGTGGAGTAGATCAAATTAAAAAGTCAAAATGGTTAAAAACTCAAACGGCAGTCTTTCCTGCTAAAATCTTGATGTGTAGAATGTGATATACCATTTTTGGGTCTATAAACTGTCCTTTAAATTTAGGTCATTTTGACACGGCAAAATATGAAAAAAAAATGTAAACTATGGTCTGGAAAGCACACAGTTTGTGATATTTTAAGGTATCTTTACTAAGAAAACCTGCAAATCTCAGTGGCAGATCCAGAACTTTTCAAAAAGGTGTGGGGGCTCTGATGGACCAGAGGGTTGCCCACTCCCATCAAGCTTCAATGATTTCTTACATATATGTCATCAGCTAAATTTCCCCCACCCCCTTGGTCTGTCTATGCATCTGTTTATCGTTCTGCGAAATAGTACTAATACTGTTGTTTCCCCTCCCTTACTTGGCCCTAGACAGTTGCTTACCTTTGTAAACATTTTATAATTATAGTCAGGTATATATTGATTAAGAGTAACTTACATAGTAGGTAATGGGACTCTATTTCACACGGTTCTGTGAAATATATTACGGCAAAATCCGGGCAAATATATACCGGTACATACTATCCACATAACACAGAAATCTGATAGATTTTCACTCCTCGGGGAAAAATCAACCTGTGAAATGAAATACCATGCCTGGAAAAAAATTACCGGGACAAATTATCCTCAGGATAAAATATCACAGAGGAAGAAACAAACCGTTACATTACATGAGAAGCCGGTTTGGTTACAAATAATTATGTCACGTGAAGGCGCACTGACGTCACAATTTGCATTAATTTTGCAATACACTACAGTTCACTCATACTGAACCCATTATCATGCAAACATGCAACGTGAATGTGATTGGTTATCAAATAATACAGAATTTATGCACGAACAGTTAATATAGAAGAAATTAGTTCATTAAATGTGAGTTCGTGATCTTGTGGTTAAGACCGATGGCTACAGTATTGAAAGTCCTGAGTTAGATTCTCACTTGGGGTGCTAAAAATATCAGTACATCAGAAGGCTAATTTTCACCCTCTCACACACATCTTTGTTAATGTTCCGGGATTGTTGAAAACTTGCATATTCATCAATATTTGATTTTGTGGTTTTAACAATCCAGACAGACAAATAGCAATAAGGTGTTTAGGAAAACATGACCTAAAACCTCCTTCATATATGACAAAAATACATGGGAACTCATATTGAATGGTCAAATGTGTTCAATATGAAAATTGAAATTAAGATGGTAAAATCAAATATTAGCCGTTACTGTAAATGGACTTAAAGTATGACTTTTCAGCAAATTTAAAGGGAAATGACACGGAAGGGGCCAAATAGTGTTCAAGGGGAGCAAATGCTGTTTAAATTAGTATGCAGGTTTTAAATATAGAGGGAAGTTGAGTCATCTTTTTGGGTGAAGTTAAATACTGACTAGTGTGTGGGTCTCATTGGGTCTAAGCGTGACCAATATTGACAATTTTTCATAAACGTGAAAGTCAAATTATTGTGTCATGAAAACGGGAAATGAGGTCTGTCGTGAAAACGGGAAATGGGGTTCTGCAGGACCCCGGAAATGACAAAAAAATGAAAATTGTTCATGTACATAGTGTAAGCGGGATATGTGAATCTGACAAAACAGTAAGTGGGATCTGGGATCAGAACCCCCCCCCCCCCCCCCCCCAATGAGACCCCCTTATGTAGATTTACCTTCTAATTCTATATAAAAAAAAACACAACTAAGAACTACGTTTAATTCACTTTGACTACTGATATGCAAACCTAGAAATATATCATAAAATAGTGATTGAAAGATTCATAACACTTTGAAAGGATAATTCAGACACGTGTTACGCGGGGAGCATGTTTTAAATTTGTTTACAAATAATAATGTCACGTGATCGCGCACTGACCTCAAGTTGCATCGCCCTTACAATTCACTAATACATAATATTTTCATGCAAACATGCAACGTGAATGTGATTGGTTATCATATAATACAGAAATAATGCATGCATAGTTTAAGAAGAAATTAGTTCAATGAATCGATGCAATTTTCACTTTTGACACGAATAGGTCGGGTTGACATTTATACTGTCATCGGAGATAATATTGAGATAAATGGGATAAAACGGACCGTCAAAAAGGTCTAGAGAAGCACATCAGTAGAACTTTAACATTAATAAGTAATACTTACCAAAATTTCTCTAATTAAAGAACTATATAACTGAAATTTCACAAAGATAACGGTAGACATTTTGTTGTTGGTGATGATGCTATTATCGATCCGTTGAATTCAGGGTCAACGGAATTTTTTGCGTTGCGTTTAAATCATTGAGGCCATCTATTTTTATTGCGGGTTCCACATATTTAAATCGGAATTAAAGAAAAAATGGAATGTTGTTAGCAGAATCAAAACAGAAATGATGAACATTGCAACATTTTCAGCAAAATATAAATAGGATGGAGGATCTGTGTATTCACATTATTTGTAAAACTCTCCTTATTCATGTGAAGCGTGTGCTTTACATCGAGGCTTGCTATGCTTATCATTGACGCCACAGTACTTCAACCAATCAGACAATGTTTATTTTGGGCATTTGACTTTTTTTAACTCAGATTTTGGAATATTTTAATCGAAATTATAGAAAAATGGAATGTTGTTAGTACATATAAAATAGAAAATGATGAATACTTTTAGCTAAAGATAATTTGGATGGGGGTTCTGTGTATTCGCATTATTTGCACAACTCTCCTTACTGATGCCATATTTTGGAATTTCCGTGACCTAAATGGTTCGCGAAAATTAATATTTTTATATATAGTATAGTAATCACAAGGAATGTATCGAGTTAAATGATCAAATAATAATAACTATGCTTGATGCAAAATCTGCATTCGATGCTGTTAAACATGCTGGGCTTATCAGAAGATTATATCAAATGAAAATTCCAGAACAATCTATTTTAATTATTGATAATCTATATAAAAATGCTGTTTCTTGTGTTAAATGGAATAATCAAATATCGGACACTTTTAGAATAGAACAAGGCGTAAGACAAGGAGAGACTCTTAGTGCAGACTTGTACAAAATCTATATAAATACACTTTTAGACATTTTAGCTGATTCAGGATATGGAGGCAAAATTGGATCGATTTCTTGTTGTGCTCCTACTTGCGCAGATGATTTAGCCATTCTTAGTAACTGTCCGTATGAAACGCAAATTTTAATTGATATGGCCTTTGATTTTAGTAAACATGAGGCATACTTACTACAACCAGCAAAAAGTTGTGTTGTACAGTCTAAATCACGTCACCATGAGAAAGTAAATGATTTTTTTTTGGAATTTAGACAATTCTGTTCTTCCAACTTTTAATAAAGCAACACATATATGAATATGTCGTACAGACGATGATTCATGTAAAGCTACAATAGATGAGAATTTAAAGAAAGCAAGAAGGACACTTTATAGTTTAATGGGGGTTGGACTTTATGGCGAAAATGGACTAGATCCACAAACTGCAATGTCAATTATGAATACTTATATTATACCGATAATGTTTTATGGATTGGAAATAGTAATCCCTAGAGGAAGATGTTTAGAAACTTTAAATATCCAATTTAAGAAGTTCTTGAAACAATTGTTATCTTTACCAAAAACAGTAGCAGATCCTGCTATATATATGATTTCTGGGATGTTACCTGTAGAAGCTAAAATAGATGTAAAAATTTTAACTTTTTATGGAAATATTACTAGACAAGGAAAAAATTCTATTGAATGGCAACTAGCGGAAATGCAATTAAATGTTAAATCTATTAATAGTAATAGTTGGTTTAGTTTACTGAGGAAAATATTTTTGAAATATGAACTTAATGATCCTGCACAATACTTAGTTAATCCAATTAGTAAATACCAATGGAAAAGGGAAATAACTTCCAAAGTTCAAAAATTCTGGATTGAGAAGATACTGAATCAAGCAAAACTTTATACCAGTTTAAGATACTTATCGTTGATATATAAACCAGGACAATGTCATCCTATTGCAAATATAAATACTATGAATTCAAGGGAAATTATTAGAATTCCTACAAAATTGAAAATAGCTACCGGGAGTTACATTCTGCAAACAGTTAGAGCCAAGTTTAAAAGTAATACAGAACTGTCTATATGCAAACTGTGTAATGAAACAGAAGAAACTTTACCACATTTCTTATTAACGTGTAAAAGTTAAGAAGACATCAGAAAACCAATTTTGGAAGATTTAATTAATTCCTGTAGTGAAGAGTTAGCTGCTTTTAATATGAAAGGTGAACATTTTGACATTTAACAACTGATCATAGATCCCTTTACTTACATGACAATGTTAAGAAATGAAAAAGTTTTTAAAGTGATACAGAACATTCTCTTATGGTTGGGGCCTGTTATCTATTTCTCGCATGAATAGATAATTCTCGTATCACACTGTCCGGAGTGTGATACGAAAAAGTGATACGAAAAATGCATTAATTTGATTGGCCAACGAAACCTCCTGAAACGATATTGCGGCATTTTCATTGGCTATTCTTTAGGTCATTGTTGACAGTTAAAGGTCACAATGATGTACATTTCCTCCATTGCAACGGAGATAAGCGATTTCTTCAATAATATAGAAAATACGCACACTTTTCACCTTATTATATATTCTTATTCATATATTATTACATTCTGAAGCGTACAAAATGTTTAAAAAAGTCTTATGTTGAAGATTGACGACGAACAGGACATATGACGTCACAATGCAGTTATGTTCAAGCGACTGGGTCGACGTTTCGCGGATTTTTTTTATTAAGCACAAAAAGCATGTTTACCATAAGAGAAATAGGTTTCACAACTCGGGAGAATTAGATATCGTTTGATATCAACTCTCTTTATTTAATTTAAATAGTAATAACAAACTCGCCACAGGCTCGTTTATTATTATATTAAAATTAAATAACTCGAGTTGATATCAAGCGATATCTAATTCTCACTCGTTATGAAACCTATAATTATAGATCCAATATGTAGGCGATTATATTACAATCTCCATTGTGAAAGATATAGACTGTTGCAATTATATGATATAAAGAAAAAGAAAAGAAAGTAGATAACATCATTTTATGAATCCTAAGTGTCGATTGGTTGTCTACTCTTAAACAGTGATATCTTTAGATAAATATTTTAGATTTTAAAATATTAAATGATTTGATGATATTGACATTAAGCCCAATTTTATCGTCAAGAATATGATGTACAATGTATATAGTGTATAGTGATATTGGTGGAAGATATTTTTATTCATGATGTGAAAACCAATACTCGGAAGAGGTGTGCCTACATTGGCAGAATATATATTACAGATTACAGTGACAGTTCAATACAAGTGTATACGTTACTTTCCCCTAGTTGTAACATATCCCAATATTTTTGTTGAGAATTTCGTTGCTCCCTGCTGATCAAAGTATGACTACTGCTGAGGGATGTGTTTGGTTACAGAGAGAAATTTCAATCCCTGCGAAGAAAAGAGGATGTCATTTAATATCAGACGAATTTACAAGATTGGTTCCTGAAATAGAACAAATAAAGATAGGACTCGCAAATGTGCATAGTAAGATATTTTTTATTCAACAAGCTGACAAACGTGTGCCACATTCATGTTCTATAGATAAACCATGAAAATGGTAAATGACACCTAAATTTCTTGAAAATTTATCCATCCAGTTTACAGCAATTATCTGTTCTGTGGGTTTCAGTGGGGTTTACGGTTGACACATGAAAGTTTTTTATAATTAAATGTGAAAATGGGAAATGAAGTCTGGCTGGACGCTAAATTACATACAAAGAGAAGCGGGGTACAGGATTCTGTTCAAACTATAAGCAGGTTCCAGGATCAAATCCCCCCAAAATGAGACCCCCATTGCATTCATGGGAAGAATACACCTGATCGCTATTTATTCCATTCTGGATAAGTTCTAAAATTACACAACTTTATCATCCAGTTGAAGCTATCTGGGACCCTGTTTAAACAATTCACCATGCAGGATACCTTTGAATGAGACCTATTTAAACTACCGTAAATACTTCAAACAAAATACATTTTTACTTCAATTTTAATTTCGAAAAAAAATGGATCATACTATATCAAAGTTTCTTGATGATCACTTTCTAAAGTTTTTTCTCCCTCAGCTCATTACTGATGACCTCCATTTTTCGGCTGGTGACCTAAACAGGAAGTTGTATAAATGACTGTTTTTCTCGGAATGGACTAAATAGCGATAAGGTGTATTGAATGGCCTACTCACTCAAAAGGGCCTAAACTGTAACCATAAAAACACATCATGGACCCAGTATTTCAATTGCTGCTCTCTAGAAAAAGGAGCATAAGGTCATGCAGAATTTGACAGTCATTACGATGCTCTTGTTGACAAACAATGTAAAATGGCACTTAATTCCTACATTGACAAGGACTGCCCATTACCTTTCTACTTTATATGGAAAATACAGATTTTGATCAATTCTATCTATAAAAGTATATGTACAAATGTAAGTTGAATTTTAACTCTATAAAAGATCTATCTTTTTTTCCAGTAAAGCATACATCAGCCAGTCTTTGTCTTAATGAGGTAAGTTTTGTTTAATGGTCAAGACTTAAAATAGAAATTGTATACTGTCACAGCATAGTTTTGTGTGAGTAAAAACACTGTTGTTAATCAAAAATTACCTCACAACATGCACACACTCTTTTACAGAAAGTTATAATTGTTCACTTTTTGTGTTTGGCACTTTGCATTTTTGTTCATTATAAAGATTTATGGGATTTCTAAAGACCAAACGAGTTGTGTATTTAACATGTTTAAAGTGCATACAATGTGAAAATTTTGAATATGTTGATAAAATGAATTAGACCCAAAATGCAGAGCTGCTATTCTAGTTATATAAGGGTTACATGTAGTATTGTGTCTACCTTTTTATAAGAATATAAGAAATAAGGGGTACTGTGGGTTCATTTATTTTCGTGGGTACCAATTTTTGTGGAATAAGAAAAACTTGCATATTCGTGGATATTTAATTTCTTGGTTTTGCTGAAGTCTGCATACAAACCTATAGAAAAATTATCATTCGTTGAATATTTAATTTCATGGTTTGACTGTGCCCACGAAATCCAAGAAAATTGGTATCCAACGAATAATAATGAATCCACAGTATATATACATGTAACAAAGTCTGCAGACTTATGACCCAAATAACCAAATTCGTTTAGGGTCAGCATACAATCTTCAACCATAGCTAGATTAATACGATATGCCAAGTTCTAAACAATCCCTTTTTATAAAAATAATTTAAACATGTGATTAACAGAAACTTTTAAAAAAATCTACCATTAACACCTCATTAATAAATGCAATTAAACATTCACAATGAACAATGTGTAGAAATTTCATACTGTGGATCAATTTTACAAATTTTCTGTATTCTTTTATGAAGACTTTAAGGGAAACAAGTTTTAACAATTTTGGTAATTTCAATAAGTGGACAAAGAAAAGATACATATAAACAATATAAAAAAGAAGATGTGGTATGATTTCCAATGAGACAACTATCCACAAAAGACCAAAATGACACAAACATTAACAACTATAGGTCACCATACGGCCTTTAACAGTAGCAAAGTACATTAAAATACATAATTTACATGTAAAACACACAATGACATAAAAGAACATAAAATGACATATAATTATAGAAAAGATCATAAAATGACATATTATTACAGAAAAGAACATAAAATGACATATAATTACAGAAAAGAACATAAGATGACATATAACATGTATAATGACCTGAAATGACACCCAGTTAAATAACTTTACTCTGACATGATGGTACTTTAGAATAAATACAATGTTGATAACAAAAACATAAGTCATGTGAAGACAATTGTCATAATAATGTACAATATTTTACCATATCAAAGAATGCTCAAAGTTACTTGAAGTAAGCCCAAAGTACTCATTATTCTAATATGAAACCCTGTTGTCTTTCAATCTAATATAGGTTCAGGTGTCATACCACCAATTACTCCCTCAAATTTAGAACGTATGTGAAAGTAGGCCAACTCAGACAAAAAATAGTGCATTTGATGTCATTGTTCACCTAAACTAACCAACAAATTTGCAGAAATTAATTTTTTGCTGAAAGAGAAATATATTAAGACCATTTTGAGCCAAATTTTACCTGTCTAGGAGTTTGGATTTAAAATTGAGGATTAATGCGCTCCATGGTATGCTAATTTAAGATTTCCAGAAAACCAGGGGTTATTTTTAGTGGTACCTCCTTTCGGGAGTTCTCTTCTTTCTTATATGATTTTGAATGTATGTTGAAAATTGGCATGCAGAAAGGTGACACCTGTACAATTCAGGATAAACCTAGTTTCTATGAAGTTAAACTTAAGGTAAAATATTTAGAAAGCTGTGAAAATTGCAAAATTTGGTTGAACAGATAGGGACTTTTAATTGGTGGTATGACACCTTCAATGCTGTTTTTCATTGAAGATTTTCATACATCAATGATCATCACTGTCATAAAAAGTTTACCAATGAAAAGATTGAACTACAACAGTATAATTTAACCTTCTGCTTACTTTTCTGCTATAATAGGGACAGACTGAGCTGATATTTGGTATTCATTAAATTTGTATAACAACAGGTTGTGGATAAAAAGAGAATTGGTCTAACTTGGTATACCAGATTTAGGGCTGATTCTGTTGAAGCAGTTGCATATTAAGATAATATTATGATAAGTTAAAGTTTGTCAGATGAACCGACTTTAACCATACATGACCTTATCACATTTTTTTCATTTTATACAATGTATTTATTATTTTCAGAACTGGGACTCTGATGTACGGTGAGTATATTTATATCCCAAAATAATCTTATGTTGTTTGCTTGCAGTTGCAAATTTATTTCCAACCTTAAAAAGTTTGAGCATTCAGGATGTTTAATTGTATTTTAATGGAATTCAGAACATGTCATACCCAATGGTTTTTAGAAATCTCTGACTAAATCATTGTAAATGAAAAAAATATATCAAAAGTATAGAAACATATTATTTGTGTATGAAAAATGAAGTAACCACTAGGAAACAGAACAAACAATTACAAATTGATCAGTGACATTGATATAAAAATCTAAAACCACAAAATATATTCATGAATGCACTGGGTTAGATACCATGACTCCTAAAGTATCCCCTTTCATATTTAATCAATGCAACCTTAATTGATTTTTGAATCCCATTTTCATGTGTTTATAAAAAATCATAAAGATAGTCAGACTTTTTAGTATTGTTCAGCTTCCCATTACTTTGATTCCAGGAATAAGTCACAGTAACAGTTGAAGGATACTTAAATTCTGTTTTAAAAATACAGAGCTATTAAAGATGTCAAGTTTATACATGAAATAAACTGAATATGATGTTTATAAATTTATGTGACATATTG
Source organism: Mytilus trossulus (assembly GCF_036588685.1). Lineage (NCBI taxonomy): Eukaryota > Metazoa > Mollusca > Bivalvia > Mytilida > Mytilidae > Mytilus > Mytilus trossulus. The sequence goes on along the minus strand of NC_086374.1, from coordinate 27,046,609 downwards.
TATATGATAATTGCTCTACTTTTTACAGGGTGGACATGGAAAGCATGCTTAATAAACTGATTCCAGATGTATGTATAACTAGAAGTATATCCACATGAAAATTAAATTTGGTTGTGGTACAATACATAGCTGACTTAAAAGAAAAGTTTCAGTTCAGGTTGGAATAACTGTGCAATAATTACAAGTTTTAGCCCTGGTGGGAATGGCCTCAAATGAAGTTATTTCGAAATACTGTTGATTCATGTATTTTGATGGTTAGCAATTTTTTTAATTGAGATGAAGTGATATTATTGTGGATATTTGATTTCCTGGTTAATCAAAAGTTTGTACTGTGGATTCATTATATTTCGTTGAATACCAATTTTCGTGGACTTCGTGGGTTCAGGGAAACCATGAATTTAAATGTTCAACGAATTGCAAATTTTCTGTATGATTGAATGCAGACTTTTGGAAAACCACGAAATCAAATAGTCACGAAAATGCAAGTTTTCCTCAATCCTCGAAAATGGGTACCCACAAAAATAAATGAATCCAAAGTAACATACAAGATGATATTCAATGTAAATTTCGTTAAATATACCAGGTATCCAACAAATTTGGAGATGACTTAGCTCTGTAAATTCACCAAATATGAAAACAATTGTTATTTTAAAAATCAAATGAGTTGTTATCAAGCAATACTGTAAATTTAGAATTTATTGCGATGTTTTTATAATTGTGAAAAAATAAGACAGGGTTATAATTGCAATAATTTGAATAGCAATTTGATTTTTTTTATATGAATTAAACAGGATTTTTTTCTCAATAACTCAAAAATCAAAATTGCATTTAACAAATTGACTGTCCCTCTGGTATCTCCTCTTTTAGTCTAAAATGACAAAATCGCAAGAATAAATGCAAGCAATGATTTATGCATTTAATAATTTCTGAATTTCAACAGGAACAAATATGGCCACTTATGTCTAGTTTAAAGCAAAATTTGTGGATTTCTTTTGAAGAACAAATGAAAATTTGAAGAGGAATTCTGAAGATTTTTTTAAAAACATTCTTAATTAAGTACTTAAATTTTTAAGGAAAAATTCAGAGCATGTTTTTTTGTATCACTTTCAAACATCTTAATAAATGTTCAAATTTTTATGAAATATAACCATATTTTAACAAATGGATGAGTGAAAAGACTTTTGTAAGATTTTGCAAAAACACTAACATTTGTTGAAATTACTATAAAAATATTTGTTGATGTCCAGAATAAGAAGGAATTGAGTCAACTGGAGTGATATTTTAATTATAACATATTTATGTATATATGTAATGTTAAATTTTACAATATAAATATAAGTTTTCATATTTGCATAAGCATTTACTAGTAGAACAAGACTGACATGAAAATCTCCTTCTTATTAAACCCATCAGATTCAGATTATTCATATATTAAATGATTTTTTTTTAAATTGTGTTAGTAGGACCCTGTTTACACTGACAAAAAAGATGGATCTTGATTCAGATCGATCTTTGGTCTAGTGTAAACGGGTAAGATCGATCTCAATTGGACTTAAAAGGCTACCTCTAGAGGTGGTTTTAAAAAGATCGATCTTATTTGAATTGATCTTTTTTTTCTTTTCTTTTTTGTAAATGCTTAAGTAGATCACGATCAATCTTTTTTGGCTGAATGTTATATTTAGATACAAAAAGAAAGGTCAGGCCGGTTCTTTATATGTTGTAGTGTAAATGGATCGATCTTGTGTGAGCAATGTAAATGCAAACTGTTTTTTAAAAGATTGATTCAGATAAAGATCAATTCAATTATTTGGTGGTGTAAACTGTTATCAATAAACTAATTGAAATGAAGTTCAATTCTTTTTTCCAGAGTACACCATTCAGACACAAATGTGAGGGGCCTGATGACATGGTATGTTTTTGTTTTTTTGGTAGAATATATTTTTAAACTTGTCCAATATTTTAAGTTTTCTATTCACAATATTTTACGTACAGTATGTTCTAACATTAAGTACATCTTCAATCGTATATTCAATATAACAAACCAACTATGTAATTTTGTGTTTTACTTTAAATAAAAGGCATAAGACAAACAGATGTCTTTTGCACTTGTAAAAGTCAAGAAAATGGTAATAATTTCTCATCCATTTTTTAAGGATGATGTACCTTTGTGTTGATTAAATGCTAAACACCTAGAAATTTTATAGAAAATCCACCGCCTTTATGCTAGCACTCTCATATTTGGCAATTTGATGACTGATAGATATAGGATTACTGCATGCAGTGCTAGCGTTGATTTCCATTTAAAAAGATAACTAATGTAGTTATTGGATGAAATAGATGAAAATAAGGACAAAATCAAGTACACCTTTTGAGGATGCGCTCAACTTTAGTGACTCAGCACGAGGTATTTTGGAATTTACAGGTTGTTTAGAACTTTTTGTAAAAAATAAACAGTAGCACATCATAGAAAAGCAAGTGAGTAATCTATGTTTCAAATTTTTTAACAAAAATCTCTGTATTAAAGGCTTTGGATTTTCTATAAAAATCTTGGTTTACTTGCCACAAAGTACTCTTTTTCTATTAAATGCAATGAAACAGCAAATAATAATGCTTTGCATCAAGTTTCCCCTCAGTATATGTACAGAATGGCCTATCTCTATTATATTTGTAATTTTGAAACAAATGTGAAGTTTGAAAAGTTCATACAAAAATGGCTACAGAAGGGGGTCATAAACCTTGATAGGTAGCCAAAAATTCTGTCAAATACTGTTAAAAGTCCCCCAAAATATATACAGATTAAAGGTTAAGCTTTTGTAAAATCTTTCACATATTACAACTGCTATGGGCGATTATTTTAAAGATTATAATTTGATCATTTGTATGACCTTATCAAAGTTATATTGTTACTTTTTATATTTGCAGCCAGCACATATAAAGACAGCCTTTATAGGAACATCCCTCAGCATACCTATAACAGAAGGGAAACTCAACTTAGGTACATGGCAGGGTATATGGTTGTGTGAACATAGAGATCATGCAGGTAACACTCAAATATAAATTTATATGTTCCATAATGAACAGATATCGTAAACATTACTTTACAAAAGTTTTGTCTTCCACTTTCATGATTATATATGATTATGATAGAAGTTATTAAATTATTAAAAAAAGGTATTCATTTGGCTTATTTAAACTAATGTTTACCATAACTTTGCTCACCTTAATGGCTGAATATATATGATGACAGCATGCAATTTGACCACCACCACAGAACAGAAATTTTATTCAAAATCAGAGAAGTAATTGTTTTTTAATGTTTACTTTTTTCGCAATGAAAGAAGAATTATCCAGATAATGATCACATATGCTAAATTTGGTAATAAGTTTACGAAATTGAAAGTTTCAACATGACAAGTTGAATTTGTCTCAGTATCTCATTTTGTGCATCTAACATCTTACGGATTACAAATGATGCCTTTAATAGAGTATTTTATCTTTAGTATGTAGCCTAGCAAAATATGATAAAGACTGGACTTTATATATTTATAATTGTAATGCCCTGGCAGTAGGCAATAGAGGCATAAAGTATTACCCTTACTTAGTCCTTCCTCACTCTAACTTAGTTATCCTCATCCAAATCTTATGAAACTCATACACAATGCAAAGATCCACAACTCACAGAGTCATGTATTGGTTTGGAGTTATTTCCTTTCTCACTTGGTGCAAAGCTTAGACAGGGGCATTCATGCCCTCAGACACATTCTTCTTTTACCTACAGTATATGTTATTTGGGATCTTGAAATGGGGATATGACTGAGCTCATATTCCCTGTCATTGTTTCATGTTTTCCAGGCCATCTGGAATATCCTGATTATAACATTATTTACAATTCATATTCTTATTTTTGTTCATTCCATGCCAATGTTATCAATCAATGGAATCGGGTCATTAACCACCACCTTGAAACTTAGTATGCTTGTTCCCTATGACATGACCTTTCTATTTTTAATGCAAAATTAGAGTTTTGTTACCAATTTCATGGTCTATTGAACATAGAAAATAATAGTGCAAGTGGACACATTCTTGCTTGCTATACTTTGAAAAATTATACATTTAGCAATACATACACAGAAGTTTCTAATAGATTACTCAAACAATTCCAGTTTAAGATATACACTTTACAGGGTCATTTGTTGGGGTTACTGTCCCTTCTCCTATTCAGGCCTCAAGGTCATAAAACTTTCTAGCATGATTTTTGTACTCAGACTCGAAAATCAACTAATCAAATTGCTGGATTTCATGTTTCAAGCATGATTTTTGTGCTCAGAGCACTGAGCAAAGTTGCATGCCTTCAAGGCCAGGTTAAGATGAGATATTTTACTCTAGCATAATATATTTATATATACTTTTATTTTCAGGGAAAAGAAACCTAGTTGTTACAATGCAAGGAGCTCCTATGAAAAAATGAGGACTATCTGTGTCAGAATATTTACACAAGTGTCATAATCATCAAGAGTACCACAGAACCTTATAAGAGTATCATTACATGATGTGAAAACTAGCATAAAATCATGAATCAAATTTAATGAGAGTCAAAATGGATAATGTTTTCCTCAAAATTTATGAAGTTTCAGACATATCTAGCCCATGACAAATATATACATGTATATTATAAAAATAAGGAGATGTGGTATGAAATAAGTCACAGTGGTTAAGGAAGTTTGTAGGTTATTTGGCACAACTTTTTGGAATTTTGGATCCTCAATGCTCTTCAACTTTGTACTTGTTTGGATTTATAATAATTTTGATATGAGCGTCACTGATGAGTCTTATGTCGACGAAACGCGCGTCTGGCGTACTAAATTATAATCCTGGTACCTTTGATAACTATATGTTATTGATTTTTAAATAGGTTGAAAGTATTCTGAATGTACAGTATATGACCATGAAGATGTGCATCTTACAAATTGCATTTGACCAGAGATATGACCTGTTGAGATTTCATTGCCTTTAAAACAATATCAATTTGCTACAGCCAAGACATTTTAGTGTCAACTCTTATTTTCAAACTTGTCTTTGAGGATTTAAAATTTTATAGTATATCAATTTGTTTTACATATTCCTAAAATTATCTTATTTCAAATATTTGTTATCTTTTTTGATATTTTTATTTCTTACTTCAAATTACTGGTAAAATTTCAACAGATGTAGTTTTTTCGATTATTTATATGTTATGTTTGCATCTTCATTTATTAAAAGTTATAAAAATAATATTGCTTTTCTTTTCATGTTTTTAAATTATGTACCAGAAATCTTTATACCATAGGAAGATTTTATATCATTATATTAAGGTATTGTGGGATAAAAACAGTGTGTCATATTCTTATACTTTGCAAAAGTTGGTATATCTTGCTATTTTGCACCTTAAAATAAAATTGTAAGATCACTGAGAGTTTTTCAAGCTACAGATAGTAAGACATTGACACATTTTGTATGGATAGTTCAAGGAAATTGTGAAATTTAAATAAAAAAAAATAATCATAGAATGACTTTGTTTTTTTTAGTAATCAAATAAAGAAAAATAGTCACTAGTTGAAAAAAAATATATTCTTTATCTTTCTTTTTAAAAATTACATTGACCACAGGATTTTTATGGAAATACAGCTAGAAATAAGCAAGTATTTATCTTTTTCTACACATTCCAAATGCATATTGATTATGAACAAGGGCTTGTAGCAACAATCATTGTATGCCATCAGAAAAGGGAAAATATGGGATTTGTGTCTCGTGTGAAATGATCGTTTTTTTTATCTATCTTGAGAACCACTGCATTTCTTTGCCACCAATTTGATTGAATCAAATATTAATCTTCATTGAAGTTAAATGTCTCACAGAATAATTGTGATACTGAAATAAAATCTGTCTATTTCAATACTTAACATAAACTGATCATATGGTGCTATACAAGATAGCTGATGACTCCATTACCATCTTTTGGAGCACACAAGTACATACCTGGCTGTAAGTGGTGGTTGTGTTGCTCCTGGTTCAGATAATCTGAATGCAGAACGGTTCAAAACTGATCCCATCTTAGCAGCCAATACTCTCCAACCAATTTTCCATAAGATCTTGAAAGAAGTTATTGTACCAACCTAATTGGATAAAGGTATTATCATCCGAATACCTTAAAAGGGTGCAGTAAATGATTGCAAAAACTGGCATGGAATCAATTTATTCCTAGCAAGATCATGGCCAAAATTATTATAAAAAGAATATATGAAGCAATCAACAGTTTACTAAGAAAGGAGCAAGCAGGAGTTCGCAAAGGAAAAGGCTGTTTTCACCAGATTTTCATCCTGAAAAATATCATTGAACAATGCATAGAATGGCAGCGGTAATTCTACATCAATTGCATCGACTTCGAAATAGCATTTGATAGCATTTATAGGGAAACCCTGTGGAAAATCATACAACTTTATGGCATCCCACAACACCTGATCAATCTTATCAAGGCTTTTTATGAAAATTTCAAATGTACAGTCGGAAGTGAACAACTTTATTTCCCCATTAAAACTGGAGTTGTATAATGTCATCTACACTATTCATAATAGCCATTGACTGGGTGATGCGACAAACAACTGCAGATATCCCAAGAGTCATAAGAGGGGGATATTTCACCATTCTTGAAGATTTCGACTTTGCTGACGACATTGCCATGCTATCGCACACTCATCAATATACCCAGGAAAAGTCCAGTGGAATAGAAAAGTATGCAGGACAGATACATATAGTGGCAGCTGAGGGTGAAACAAACAATTTTTTTTTCTCGGAATCAAAAACAAATTATTTTTTTCTCCAAAAACTGGAAACAAACTTTTTTTTTCCAAAAAAAAACATAGCCCCCCCCCCCCCCCCCCCCCCAGAAAATCAAATGGTTGCTGCCTTACCTAGGAAGTACTGTAAGATCAGATGGTGGAGCCAACACTGAAATCAAACAAAGACTGTCAAAAGCTGTAGCTGCATTTAATAACCTGCAGTCCATATGGAAATCCGGTCAATACACCATCCGGACAAAGCTAAAACTATACAACAGTTGTATACTACCTATCCTGTTGTATGGTTCAGAATGTTGGCGAATGACAGAGGCAGACCAACTGAAGCTCTCTACATTCCATACCAAGAGTCTGAGGAGAATCCTAAGGATATTTTGGCCACAAAAAAATCACCAACCAGGACCTCCTCATTAAATGCAAACAGGAAGAGATCAGCGTACTCATTAACAGGAGAAGATGGAGATGGATTGGCCATGTTTTACGTAAGAGCCCTGAAGAACTTACAAAAAAGCAATGTTCTGGACCCCAGAGAGAAAAAGATGCAGGGGACGACCTAAGATAACATGGAGGCGCACAGTTGAGTCTGAGATGGTCAAGTCTATATCTCAGATGCTATAAGCAATAGGTACTATATTCGGTGTATGGAAGGACCATACGGTGTACATATCCAACCTAACCATGGTTGAATGGTTATAAATATTTATTTTGTGTTTTTTACTGTTTTTCTTATACTGTGTGCAATAAGTCTACTATAGTTGGTCATGGACGTATATAGATCTATTTAAGTCCTTGAGTTGGTGTATGGAATGGTTTTAAGGTGAACATGGATAGCTGGTAGGTGTCATCTGACCTTGACATAATTATCATGATTCAGTGGTCAAAGTTAAGTTTTTTAGCCCCCCCCCCCCCTAATACTATATGCAATTGTTCAACTATATTTGGTGTATGCAAATATTTCATGATCTATATGTCAGTCGCGCAGGTTTTATTTGACCTGGACCTCATTTTCACGATTCATTGCTCAGTGTTAAGCTTTTGTGTTTTGGTCTGTTTTTCTCAAACTATAATCAATAGGTCAGCAATGTTAATTGTATGGACGAATTGTTAGCTGTCACAGTAGATGTCTGCGTGGCATGGTTCATCTGACCTTGACCTCATTTTCATGGTTCATTGGTCAATGTTTAGTTTTCATGGCCTTTTTTAATGATAAGTTTATATGAAAGTTATAATAAAAGCTTTACATTTGGGACTATCAACATAATGTCAATGATAAGTAATAAAGAAGGCGAGATATTTCAGTGTGTGCACTCTTGTTTCATATTTGGATGCTTTTCTTTTCGAATAAAGTTTGAGTTTTATTTTCTGTTTCGTCAAAAAACATGGCCGCCATGGCTAAAAACTGAACATAGTGGTTAAATGCAGATTTTGACTTATATCTCAAATACTGGGGCATTTTATAGAGCAAATCTGATGTTGCTGCCACTGTATTTGTAATATTTTAGGAAATTTTATATTTTTTGGTTATTGTATTGAATATCATTAATGATAAACATAAACCGTAAACAGCAAAAATGTCCAGCAAAGTAAGATCTACAAATAAGTTTACATGGCAAAATCAAAAACGAATGGACAACAATTGTCATATTCCTGATTTGGTACAGTCATTTTCAAATGAAGGAAACGGTGAATTATACTTTATTCGTATGCTCAGTTCAACAATTACTAATTGACAGAGGTTTGTCACTCGAGAATTGTCGTATCTACATCTATTCTACATCTACATCGTTAAAATACAAAGGGTCTAAGACGTTAGATATAATGTTCCCAGATTTATATATACAACAAATGTATAGTATTTTCTGATTCTGTCGGATAATAGCCTCCTTCAACAGACTGAAGATTCTGCTATCTATGTTTCTGACCAGTTCCGTTTGCAGGAGAAGATATCCAAGAAAATTAATTGTGGAATTAAAACCGTGGAACTATATACAGTGAATTTTTATTAAACTTTAAAAAAACTGACAAAAAACAGTAGGAGCCTATAAGGCTCTAGAGGTTTGACACTAGGGCCTTGAAGGCACCTAGTGTTTCTGCATGTAGGATGTTAGGTGTTAGGGCGTTCCAGTCCCTTATAGTCTGTGGTAAGTATGATGTCTTGTGTGCATCAATACGGGAGTGCGGTACATGATATGCCGCTTAGGGTGTATATTTTTCTCTTTTCTCTCTGGTGGTGTAGTTGCCCTTCTTTCTCTGCTACCATATTATTCACTATTTTATATATCATCACTAGTCTGGTTTCCTTTCTTCGTTGTTGCATTGGTTTCCATTTTAGGTGGTGTATCATATTCATATTCTATGAAGTTCAAAGTTCTTTATTTTCTAATTAAGGACCCCTGACGGATCATAATGACAACAATACACAATACATTCTGATTCTCAACACATAAACATATAATGAAGATAGAATTAAAATTATAATTCACATGAAGAGGATGAGATAATATCATAGAATATATGATAATCCGTTAAACTATCACAACATAAAACAATTGATATTGTTATTATTTATAAGTTATTTTAGTCAGTCATTCAAAATTTCATATCTTTGATTTTACGGTCATGCCAGAGTGCCAGCAAAAATAGTTTAGTCATTTATTAATTCACCGTATTAAACTGAGAATGAAAATAGTTTGCTAACAGAGGTCCACCTTGTCTCTTATCCAGAAAAAACAAGTTGAAGGAATAAATAATACAAGTCACTTAAATGAAAAAGAGACCAAGGGCAAACGCACTTGGACATGTTAGTAAATAGAATTTTAGATACCGTCTTGACCCCTCGTGGTAGTGCACAAAAGTAAAAAAAATGTAAGTATGTTTATGTTTGGCTATAAGACAACACATTTTACATAAAATTTCACGATCTTCATTACTCGTCATCCAAACAAATTTTTCAGGATTTTGAAATTGGGTAAAATTAGGACATTTCAAACAAATAGCATTAATAAGATCATGACGTTCAACTTTATACTTTGTACTTGTTAGTAAAAAATGGTTCTCGTCTTTTACCTCGCCATATGAGCAATGAACACACAATCTATTTTGCCTGATAATACCTTGATATCTTCCTAACTCTATTTGAAGTCTATGAGCTGATATTCTGAATCTGGTGAAAATTCTCCTTTGCCCAAAATCTTTTATAATACTTCAAATAATTTTCAAATCCAAAGTTTTGTTTAAACTTGAAGCACGTACACAGTTTGCCATCTGATACTGATGTTTTTTTGTTTTTGCCAAAGATTGATATACTAATGAATTTTCATATATTTTTTACATGTCTTCTTAAAACTATTTGTTTTCATTGACTTTAAGCATGTTTAGTCAATATGGTTTTCAAAAATTCGTTTTTTTTTCTGTATATAAACAGAGCCATACCCAGAAGGATGTTTATTTTCGTACAATTCTATGGAAGTTAAAAAGGGATCTTTTAGAATTGAAAATTGATTATCTAAATTTTCTAAACGGTGCCAATATTTTTTTACTTTTTACGGCGATTAATGACAATTGGGGTTATATTTTTATTTCGCTTGTAATTTTTGTTTTGCACATCAATATGGATATTTCTTAATGTTTGGTTGTACTGAATATGCATGAACTTTTTTCGACTGAAGTAACGTGAGCAACAAACAACAAAATATATCTTATTTGGGTAATTCTATAAGTCCATATGAAATGAGAAGATATATACGGTATGTGATGAGTGCCAATGAGACAAATGAGACCAATTGACATAAACGTAATAAAATGCAAGGTTTCCCCGTTTAGGTTCGAAAAGGAAGAAGATATACATTTTGCTTTAATTAAAATAGTGTGTCGGGAATTATGTCAAGTTAAACAGGTCTTGGTTATAAAATTCACTTTACTTTCTTTAATAACGGAATAATTAGATTCAAAGGGTACAATCAAAATCACGTGATGGATATAAACACACCGAAGGTTACAGTCGAACTCGCCGCTTGAAAGGTTAGTAGTTGCATTTTCTTGTTTATATCAATTAAATTTTGATTAATAAGTTGGCACACCGAATGTCTGATAGTATGTAGTTTTAAAATACACAATTGTTTTAGCTAGAAGGCGTGCAGTTATTGCAAACACTTCGACACAGAAATTTTGGAACTGTGTCGAAGTGTTAGCATTAACTGCACGCTTTCCAGCAAGGATAATTGTGATTTCAAAACTAGATAGTATCCGACATTCGGTGCACTACCTTATTTATTAAATTTTATTGATATAAACAAGTAAATACGACTACTTACTTTTCAAGCGGTCTACTCGACTGTTACTTCCGGTGTGTGTATATCCATCACGTGATTTTGATTGTACCCGGTACCCCTTGAGATTAATAAGTGAAACGATTGTCAGAAAAAGGTTAATTATTTATATAGCTACGCTTTAGGCTCAATTTTATTTTTCACTTTCAAGTTCTATACGTATGAATCTTATTGCAGAAAAAAAAATCGCAGTTTTACGCTTCCTTAATTTGAAAATTTGAAAAAAAAAATGCGTATTTTTTATCCTCTCGTAATATACAACTTATGAACCTCATCTAAACTAACAACCACAGTCATTTTTTTTAATACTTTGTGGACTTGTTGATAGTATCTGACTATCACGAAAATTTTATCGGAGGAAAAATATACAGATAATCCACCATAAATAGCTTTCCGAATTGAAACCGTGGAAAACGCCAATGAGTACACATTTTTGTTTAAATTCATGGTAACTTTTAAAAATTAAAATTTACAAAATATAATATAAACAATAATATAATCATTAATTCACACAAGGTGCTAGCTCAGTATAGATCTATAGATATCTTAAAAAAAATTCTGACATTGACCTAAAAATAACTGATCAGAAGGTCAAAAGCTAGGACTTCATGGTCGGAAACTATGTCGTAATGGGTTCGATAGGTGGAACGTTGAATTGTGTTTTAGGTAGAATGTAACTGACAAGGGTTATAGAGGTATCATTCTGATGCAAGGAATTAAGGATTTAAAAAGCTTGGCAAACACATTTCTATTTTATTTGATATGTAAATTTGTAGATCAGGAATAATCCACAAAGGTAGGATACTATGTTTATTTTTCTGTTTATATATATATATATATAGAATCTATATAGTGTAATTTATCATGTTTATATGAATTCAATATTTTGTGATAAATATATGTATTATATATACACTGTTTGTAACAATTTTACATGTTTCCACATTATTGATTAAATTTTAAACATGGACATATTTACTACACATAATATAGATCTCTGGTTATTGTTATAATTAGATAAAGTATCATTACTATACATCATTAAGGGATTCCTATATACAAAATATTAATAAAAATCTTAATTTCAATTTTATTAAAGGCAGTGGCTATTTGACCGGCACCGGCTTAATAGCAAATTTGCTATTTGACCGGCACCGGCAAAATAGCAAATTTGCTATTTAGCCGGCACGGAATAAAACTGTTCATTGATATGATAAGTGGAGAATAAAAAAAGCTTAATAATAATCCAAAATCATTTTATCACAATATCAAGCATTAAAAATACAGTACAATAAAAAAAACTTTTAACTTTCAAATTAAATATATTCTAAAAATCAAAATATAACTCTCATTTAGAAAAAAAAAATGTAAGATTTTCGCGGAACCCAGTGCCTCGCCTACTTTAGCTGTAAACGGCAGGCTCAACAAAAACGAGGAAAAAACAATAAAAATGTTCCTCTTGATACTATCTTTTGATTGCAAGAACCTTCCTTCCAAGTTTGGTAAAAATCCAGGATAGTTTATGAATCTAATAAATGTTTTAAAAACTTTAACTGCAGACTATGTAATGTTAACTGGAAGAAAATGTTCATGTATAAGTAAGATATAGATACACAGGTACAAAATATTAATAAACAAAATTTCCTTCTAGGTACTAACTTTTGATCATAAACAAGCTTCTGTCCAAGTTTCGTACTAATTAGAAAAAAAAGATAAGAAAGTCATTATTTTTTTAAAATTTAATCACAGAGTAAATGTGTTGCTTCCTGGCAGAAAATGTAAGTCCATTTAAAAGTAAAAAACGGAAAAAATGGATTATTTTTTTTAACAAAGCTTACTTCTGGATACTATCCAAACATGCTGTTAATAACAACATTTCAATAACGAGAACAAGTTAAAGCAAGACCTGAACTTTTAACTGCCTCTTGTTTGGACTCAATTGTGAACATTGAAAAAATCAAAAAGTATTGTCAAAAATATGCATGGGAAGCTATTAAGGGCGTATATAAAGAGAAGAAAAAGAACCCTATCTACATATGACACATTTGCACATATGATGCAGATTCAAAGGAAGGCTCAAGCCAGTGTAATGTGTAGTTCATGTTTGGAGTGGCGGTAAAATTGGTTTTGTAACAATTGCAAATGTTAAATCATGTGTCATTTTGAAATTCGTAGCAAATATAAAAAAGAAGATGTGGTATGATTGCCAATGAGACAACTACCCACAAAAGACCAAAATGACACAAACATTAACAAATATAGGTCACCGTACGGACTTCAACAATGAGCAAAGCCCATACAGCATAGTCAGCTATAATAGGCCCAGATAAGACAATTAATGTAAAACAATTCAAACGAGAAAACTAATTAACTTATTTATGTAAAAAAAAGAACGAAAAACAAATGTAACACATAAACAAACGACAACCACTGAAAAACAGTTCCTGACTTTAATATTGTCTTTATTATGATGTACGTAGTTTTACAAATCACTATTTTCATTGCATGGCAGGATATTTTACACAGATTTGGACATTAACTTTTTTATAAATATTTTAGAAAAGATATATTTAGTAAATTTAAAATGTACATATAAATGTGTTTTCATACTTTTAATTGATATTATAAAGTTATAAATTATTTACATCTTCAATATTTTATTTTTTATTGTTCTATATTTTTAATGCTTGATATTGTGATAAAATTGTTTTAAATTATAATTAAGAAGCTTTTTATTCTCTATTAATCACATCAATGAACAGTTTTAATCAGTGCCGACTAAATAGCGAATTTGCTATTTTGCCGGTGCCGGTCAAATAGCAAATTTGCTATTTAGCCGGTGCCGGTCAAATAGCCACTGCCTTTATTAAATTGCAGTCCACTATAACATTAAAGCATTTGACTGTACTTTTAAATAGCAGTCTACCAGTCATTATAAAAATCACCATAAAGTATATTAATGATTGTCTTTTATTAAGAACATCTGTATAACTTGTATTTCTTTTAATATGCAACCTGATTTTTGTTTGTGTTCTTTTTTTAATTGTTGATGAACATTAATATTAAATGTGTTAACTGTTGATATTTATAGCCTTTTTCTTCTTCTGTGAATACCACTGTCACTCTAACATAATTGAAATCAATTTAACTATTGTCAGTTTATTGTCTTAATTTTGTATGCCATAACCATTTCATGTAAATGTGTTTGTGCAAATAAAATAGTGTCTATTGTCTATTGTCTACAATAGGTATTCATCCATTATCAAAACTGAGACTACTATAACAGTAGTGTTATAGAAGTCTCAGATCAAAATTAGTATATTTCATAATTAGAAATATTCATAAATATTCTGGGTCCCATTAAGTTGGAAATAAATAATATTTGCCTTCTCCTGTTAAAATAAAAATTCTGGCTCCAAAAAATCAAATTCAAAGGTAATCAATATTTTCAGAAAATCAGGAAAGATCTATGATCAGTGGTGGTTGTTCGTTGAGAGATAAGCAGTGAACACACTTCTATTTTAACCTGAAAAAATATGATTTTGTCAATCATGTGAATAAAGGCTTAAAATAAACCCAGTCATAACATTTGCCAGATTTTTTTTACCATTTTGGAAAAAAAAAACCTGCAAGCTTTTCTGAGACCTATTCCTCAATTGTAATGAAATTATATTGTCATATTAATAGAAATATATTCTTCTCTTCATTTAACTGCTCTATTTGTTTAAAGTTGTATGTGTATCTTTAAAAAATGGGATATGTATAACAATAGATAAATTACTGTTGATCACTTTAGGGATTAAGAGACTTTTTGAGAGGAAACGAGGAGGGGCAGATTTTGTGCTAATTTGGGGATGAACAGATAATTAATATTTGTCTACATTTTTCTGCAGTTTGATAATAATTTAGTTCTAGGAAAAGACTAACAAAAGCTTTTGTCTTTTGATCTGAAAATTTATTTATAATCATTGTTTCAAAATATTTTTTTATTTTTCAGGAACTTGATTGAATATAACAACCCTTAGTACATGTAGTAATAAGAAATACGTTGTAATTAATACAAATAGTGTACAAAATGACTTCAATGACCTCTGCGCAAGATATTACCATCCATGTAAATGGTAAAGAAAATGGAGAGTCAAATGGCCATGGTATATCAAATGGAGTGTATTACAATGAAAAGCGTTCTGAAGTGACAGTGGTGACAGACAAAAAACAAGCACTAGGAATCTTTGGATTGGTTAGTTTTAAGATCTAATTAGGGAGTAGTCCCCCTTTAATACCAACATTAAGTTGCATTTTGATTGTAAGAGAAGGTAATTATAACATTATTAGAGCCTCTGGTCTTTGTTAGTCTTGTATTATTTTAATTTTAGTTTCTTGTGTACAATTTGGAAATTAGTATGGCGTTCATTATCACTGAACTAGTATATATTTGTTTAGGGGCCAGCTAAAGGACGTCTCCGGGTGCTGGAATTTTTCGTTACATTGAAGACCTGTTGGTGACCTTCTGCTGTTGCTGTTTTCTATGGTTGGGTTGTTGTCTCTTTGATACATTTCCCATTTCCATTCTCAATTTTATAATATACTAACAATTCTTTTTTATCTAAAATATCAATTGAAAAATTCTATTTCATTCCTTATTCATGTTATTGCAAAATGTATTTATATGTTGACATTTAACTCGTGGCAAAAGAGACCATAGAAAATTTAGAGCCTTAAAATAATATAAACCAAATACTGTTTCAATTTGTTGAAAGAAGTTGCATTCTAGTTAAAGTAATGTTCAAAACATTCTTTGTATTAAAATTTTCATATTAGATAGTACTGCTTTCTAGAGTATAGGCTTCATATCTTTGTTTGATAAGTTCCACATTATGTAGAACCACTAATGGTAATCAATATGTAGAAGGCAGTTCTTTAACTCTATCATTATTTAATATACATTGCAACACTTTCTGCATTTACAGTAATTATATTAAAACATTTGCATTCCAGTGAAACTATCAAAATTATATAAACATGATAAAGACTAGGCATTATTGTGTGTCAACAATACACTTTCAACTTAAGAATACAAAGTAGAATCAGTGTCTGTTTTTTTCAGTTTAAGTATGCTGACAAGATTGACATCGTAATATTGATATTTGGGACAATATTTGCAATTGGACTGGGTTCATGTATGCCTTTAAATCTGCTATTGTATGGAGAGGTTGCTAATGCTCTGATTCAATACACAAATTATGTGCAACTTTTATCAATGCAAAAGTAAGTACATTAACATTGTAATCATTTAAGAATAGATAAAAGGACATGTAAAAATAGTAAAGCACCTTTGCCACATATGATGATTGTTCAATGAATTACCAGTAATTTATTTAGACAAATTGGCACACAAAAAAACCCATTACATATATATAGAAAAATGAAACAAAAAACAGATAAGAGTACTTACAGTAAATGAAAGGTAGCCAAAAGCCCCAAAACAACTCATCCAGTTCCCCCAAACAAAAGTATTATCAAGTAATTGAAAATATCCGATTGTACATGGTTTTTAACAAAATTACCCGAATATTTTTATCCGATTTGCCGATATATTCTTATATCCGATATTCGATTACAAGATGCAATTAACATTAAACATATAGGGAATGGTTTGGTGTTTTGAAATAATATTACAATAGCCGATATATTCGTTTAGCCGATATCCGATTAGGTGGAGTCTACTGTACATGTTCAACTGACTTAGTGTAAAACATCATAAACCAGCCTGATAAATATGTTATGTTACACCACTGTCCTAGGTTATGCAAGCGCTCATGTTCAACCCTGCCACATTCTTTATGTGCCTGAACATTGTAAGTCAGAAGCCTGAGACTCTTTTCACAAAACATCTTATAATTAAAATTGAGAGTAAGTTATACTGAAATGTTTATAACTTATGAGGTCTTTGGTCATGTTGGTTCATGACGACAAATTCGTTTATTTGGTAAAAAAAATATAAAATTAGGTCGTTATTTTTTTTGCAATTGAATTGCATCTTTCATTTTAACAACTGTATGTATCTGTGCAAGTTTTGTGTAAATCTGTCAATCTATTTGAAGAAGTTGTAGACTAAGTGTGATGTAGATGATGACAGTAGTTCAGTTGTATTGTACTGTTTGTAAATAATTTTTGTCAGACAGAGTAACAATAAATCTTTATTTTTTTTCCCGTTTAATTTGAAAAAGACATGAAAAAAATACTGAAACCAGTATGATTTGATTCATTTTCAAAAAAAAGTTTTAGTTTAGAATAAAGAACTAAAATTCATCCAGGTAAGGGGTTCCAGGAATCTCCTGATATATAACTTATAATATAAATTATAAATACTTCAATAAACTTCTTTTGAGCAAGATCATTTCCCTTTAAACATGTTAAAAGGATAATTGTGTTTGTCATTTGACTGCCTTCACAGAATTCAAACTTTTATAATACATGACATGGTATGAAATTACAGCACATAAACTTGTAAATAAAGTTTTAAATATCTATTCAGTATTTCATTTATATGGTTGTGATATTATTAACATAACAATACAATATTAAAGAGTTCAAAATGTAGAACTTTTATTAAATAAGTAACCTAGATCATTTAAAAAAAAAGAAGAGTTTTTTAAGTTAACGATTACTCAGAAAAAATACTTTTTTGCACTTGAATGATTGTGTAACATACAAACACATTGAATAAAACAGCCAATAATATTCATGATATTAGTGGTGGATCATGTCAAAATACAAGAAATAAGCATGATTCTATAGGGATACACTTCACCTCAATAATGCTTTTAGCATGTATATTTATACTTTTAAAGACTTAAAAGTATCAGTTTACCTACAAAAAACATATTATATGCTGTGAGTGAGTCAAACCTGTTAAAGAGGTCACCTCTTTTAACCAAAACCAAGGTCACTTTCTGCTTTTGAATAATATTGAATTGTGGAAAATTTATAAGAAATGTATAATGAAAACTGACCTAGCTAAAGAAGGTTTAAGCAATGCACACATGGCTTAGGGTTAATTTGACTTTGACTGATATTTCAAAAATAAATAACTATAACCCTCCTCCTAAATTGGAATAATTTTCATCTTTAATATGTTTCTTAGCAATTTTCCATGATTCAAAAGTATACCAGATTGAAATAATTCTTTGTTTTATGCATTTAAAAGACTTTTAAAAATCAAATCAAATGTCAGTACCTCCCTCAGTGTAAGGTCATTTTCTCTGATCTCAAGGATGACCTTTATGTACCAGTTTGACTACTTTAAAGTTAAGTACATTATATAAGTAAGTATACATACAAAGACTATTGCAAAAATTTTAACAAGTATCAGTATACCTATTAAAAGCATCAGTATATTTTTTAACATGTATCTGAGTGAGTGCATATACACTTATAAAAAACATCAGATTACTTTAAACAAGAACCAGTCTATTTAAAATAATTGTATTGGTTCTATTGCCCAGCAATCAACTCTTCCTAAGGTAAGTTAAATACCAGTTCTCACAATGATTTCATGGTTCAGTTATCATTTAAGTTGACCACAGATACTACATTTACCTTACACCCTCAGGTCTGGATGCCTTTATATATATGTTCTCATGTGTGCCTTCTACATACAATGTCAGTTCTGCAAATATACATACAAGCAAATATTTTTTCTTCCCTTAGTGATGTAGTAAAAGCTGGCTTAGCTCTGCAAGTTAATTCAATAGTGACATAGTAATCTCTTCAATAAATAACAAAGACCAATAGATGAATGTTATGAGGATATTTTATCAACATTAAATACAGACTGTCAGTTTTTTTGTGTAAATTAAATTGTTATAAATTAGGCAGTTGATTTTTCTTGTTTGAATTGTTTCACATTTTTCAAGTTAGGGCCTTTTGATGATTGAACTTTAAGGTATATTTTCTTTTTCATTGTTGACAGTTACCAATATTTGCTCACATCATATTACTTTTAACTCTGGTAGATAATTGTCTCATTATGAATCATACCACTTTCCTTAATTTTTATAATGAAAGACATTAAAGATTACTCTCTGATGATTCCATTGTTCCTTGTGTATTCATAATCCTTTGGCTTTCAAAACTTTAAGCATTCTGAAGAATACACAAGAGTGCAGAAAATTTGAAAACCATAACAATGGAGTTTTTTTAGGGTATTGTATGCTGGTTATATTTTATAATTTTATATATTTAACCTTCAGTGTATGGAAAGTACATGTAAGGTGCAAAGAAAGATTCTTTGAAAGAAAAAAAAAATCTGTCTCTTTTCAGTTTGACCTCTAATGTGACCAATCCACAAATAGCTGCACTTGAAAAATATGCGAATGTTTATGATACAGCAGTAGAATATGCGTTTTTGTTCAGCATGGTTGGAGTCGGTGCAATTGTCACTGGTTTCTTTGCTGTAATGTTATGGACACTCGCAGCTGAAAGGCAGATAAAGAGAATTAGACGATTATATTTTGAATCAGTGATGAGACAAGAAATTGGTTGGTTTGATACTCATGAAAGTGGAGAATTGTCAACAAGATTTTCAGAGTAAGCTTCAAATGTATAAATGTTTTTACATCTTAGGTGTTGAATTTTACTTTGGTCAGATTTTCTTTATGTCTATTCCAAATATCCAGTTTTGCATTAATTTATTTTCTTTTGTTTTTATATTACAGAGATATACATGTATGATGTAATCCTTGATGGTATGGAGGACAAAAATTCCTACAATTATCCAGTTTCTTATAAATTTATTTTCTTTTGTTATTATATTACATAGCCCGTCACAGCCATAGGTATGTATGTGACCCTTGATGGTATATGAGACAAAGTGGTCACTATGATCTATTTCATTCAAACTTTTATTTTGCTATATTACAGAGATATGCATGTAATTCTTGATGGTATGGGAGATAAAGTTACCACAATGATACAATGGGTTACTACATTCATTGCTGCTTTTGTCATTGCGTTTATAAGTGGATGGAAGTTAGCATTGGCTTCTGTAGCATTTTGTCCTGTACTTGTAGTTGTTGGGGCATTTATGACAAGGGTAAGTTTGTAAGAGATTTCATTTGAAATTAATTGTATGTTCTTTAAAACTAAATATTAGTTGTCAGCAAGTTTTCAAAATTAGAAAACTGTCTGTGTTGACATTAATAAATGCCAGAATCCTTCTCTGTGGGGAAGTTCACACTTTAGAAAATATGAGTTGGTCTTCAGTGAAATCAGGTACATAGTAATATTTTATATCATATCAAATGTAGCTATATATGTATAATAATGTTTTAAAATGACAGTGCTTCGTAAGCCTATAAGGCTGGCTGAAAATAACAATGTTTATAACATATGTATTATATAATGGCAATTCAGGTTGCACTTTAATAAATTATTTATTCATTCATTCATTCATAGTACTCATTATCCATGATAAAAGATTTTTATCAATTGGAAGCAACAAACGTGGAAGTTTGAGAACCTTAAGTAAAATGCCAGCTATTCTTTGGTAAGAAATGTGCCATAAAACCACATACAGCTGTCTCAGTATGAATTAAACTTGGCACTAGCTATTGCTGTAATTTGGAAAACTAGTACAATATCCTGGTTTATAGCGTTTCAAACATCAATCTTAAAATATGTTCTTTTATAGAAACTTTCACTGAATCTTCAGTACCTATTATTGTAACATTATTGCTCTTTTAAAGAAATGTTCACAGGATCCTAAGTACCCAACTGTTTGTTTAAAGAAACATCTAACTGCAATGTATACCTCTTATTTTAGTTTTTCATACCACCAACTTCTTGATTTTGGCTAGTGAAACATTAATTTTGGTTCATCTGTACAAATGAAGTAGGGTATGACTTGATGTGCTTACAGTTTTCAATGAAATTAAATCTGTTGTTACAATTTCAGTGGTTACAAACTATTTCACGTAGAGAAGCCCAGAGTTATGCTAGTGCTGGTGCTGTGGCTGAGGAAGTGTTTCTGTCAATAAGAACTGTCATGGCTTTCAATGGACAGACAAGAGAATGTGAAAGGTATGATGCTAATGCAATTGTTTGTATCAATGAATTTTTCTATCATACAATTATTGAATAAATAAGAAAATTTGTTTCAATCATTATTATTAACCAGACCAAGGAGTTGTGAGTCAATTGATAAACATCAGAGGTGTATCAAGGTATATATGTTTGTAAATGTCATATGATTGGAAAGTAATTTTCTTTATCAGGTAAATTGGTACAACTTGTACCAATTCCATTCCTTATACTGAAAAGAAGCAGAAAAAAAATATATAAAACAATTATACTAGTACTTGTGAACAGCATATATATATATTCTAATTTATCCTCTTTTTCAGAATTATTTAGTTTTATTACATATGGGTTTCTTTAATTGTGTTTTCCTGATATAAACCAGACTGGTACTATCTTGAATAAAGTCACTATTCAAAGTTTTTACGTGACAAAATAAGGTTTGTTTATCAAGTTTATGGTTCTTGGTTGTAAAGGATAAAGGAAAACAAACAACCTTAAATTAATAATCTTGGTTTTTAGATACAATGAAAACCTGAAACATGCAAACCGTCAAGCATTTAGGAAAGGAATAGCTACTGGTCTAGGGCTTTCTGTGTTCTGGTTCTTCATTTACTCAGCTTTTGCTGTGGCATTCTGGTATGGTATATATTTGATACGAAATGGAGAAGCAGGATTCGAACCAGGAAAGACTTTAACGGTAAGACAACTTTTTTTACCTCATTATGCACTCTGTCTTCCTAAAACTGTAGTGCTCATTAAAACAAAGCTTTTTCATCCTAAATTTATATTGATCAGTCTTCACATAAATCACTTTAAAAAAATTTGTCAAAATAGCATGTGAAATGCACAAAGTTTTGATACTTCAAAAAGTAAGCTTTTCTTCAGTTCAAAGTGACAATCAAATGTCCATAGAACTAAAAATAAAAAATATAGTATGGCAGAAATGTAATAAATTCTACTTGATTGGGTGACTTAAATTGATACATCTGTTTGTTACACTGCATACTCACCAATTCCTCATAAGCAAATACACCTTGTTTAAATGTTTTAGATATTTATGGGAGTGATGATTGGTGCAATGTCACTGGGTCAAGCCTTTCCAACATTAGAGGTTATAGGCAATGCCAGAGGGGCAGCAGAGAAGGTGTTTGAGATTATTGAACAGAAATCAGAAATTGATTTCTCCTCCAAAGAAGGAGGCATACTGGAGAAGGTGGCAGGAAATATTTCATTTAAAAACCTATATTTTACATATCCAGCTAGACCAGACGTACAGGTATGTTATACTTATTTTATCACAGGAATAATCTGGATATCATATGTTTTGACCTGTTGCTTTGTCAGGAAGAGTACTTCTGTACTCGAGTAGTCAGCCTTCGGAGCAAGTACTCAAGTACTCAGGTGCTCTTTGTCATCCATGATTTCTACATATTGCCTTCCTGAAAAATACTTAGGAGTTTGATTTACACTGTTATAGTACACACACAAAAAATATATATAGTTTAATCTATTGTTAAATAAAAGGTCCATCAATTTCAGTTTATTGACAATATAAACCAAAACTAATCCATTTATATTATTCACAGCATGTTTGAAATAACACATGCATAATATTCAATTTGTAATTTGTATTTTGTGTTTCAGGTTTTGAGAGGGTTGTCACTAGACGTCAGAAAAGGTCAAACTGTTGCATTGGTAGGATCCAGTGGATGTGGAAAGAGCACAGGAATCCAATTATTACAGAGATTTTATAACCCAGAACAAGGGGAGGTAAGGAAAACAGTTATTGATGGAGAGTTGTCTCATTGGCACTCACACCACATCTTCCTATATCTATTAAAGAGATTTTACAATCCAGCACAAGGGGAGGTAAGCACCTGAGATCTCAAAAGTGAACATTCAGTCATGAAAAATAATCAGTGAAAAGTTAATATCAAACATATGAAAAACAAAGTCATCAGCAGATTCTTATTCAGAAAAATAGATTTTGCACCATTTAATGTATAAAAACTCATTTTAACATGTTCAGATATCCACATTCCTATTTTATTTTTTGGGGGATATGAAAATTAAGAAATAAAATATGTTTAAATAGTTTTGTAACAGGTTAAAAAAACTTGTCCAGACAACAATATTGATGAAAGTTATCAACACTTTTTGGACTTGAACATTGTTTCCAATAGTAATTTAGTAATTAGTAATTTCACCTATGATTTTATGTCAAACAAATAACATATGTAAACAAATTTCTTCATTAATATATTTATGTTGAAAGTGTTATACAGTAGATCTCTCATTTTTGTGTAAACTTTGTAATACATAATATGCGTCAGTAATTCCTAACCATAAGCTGACTGAAATTATAAAGCTATATCATTACAGATTTTTCTGGATAATGTGAATATTAAAGATTTAAATGTGAACTGGTTACGAAAACAGATGGGTGTAGTCAGCCAAGAGCCAGTTTTGTTTGCCACAACAATTGCTGATAATATAAAATATGGTAGAATAAATGTGACACAAGCAGAAATAGAACAGGCTGCCAAGATGGCCAATGCTCATGACTTTATCAAACAGCTACCTAAGGTAAGTTTAGAAACACACATGGGTAAAATACTTCTAGTATAATTAAGAAAGGCAAGAAAGCTTTGCGTAGTAGTGGATGGGGTATTATGTTTTACCCTTGTCCGTCTGTATGTCCAAACGTCTCAAAGTTGGTATTCTTTCTCTAACTTTATTTTTCAGCCATATATCATGAAACTAACACAATGCTTATTACCATAAAACAGAGATCAAGTTTGACTTTTGGTGGCGTAACTTTTACCGTTCTAGAGTTATGCCCCTTTACAAATGGAATAAATGCTGAATTTTTGGTTTATCTAAGTCAGCTATACCGTGTGATGCGTTTTCAGATTGATCACTTGACAACTTCCTGTTTACCGAACACTTGTATGATTTTACACATGATAGCCAAGTTGAAAATTTTCGTCACATTCTTCTCAGGAACTACAATACAAGGATTTCTGAAATTTGGTTTCAGGATTTATATAAGTCAGCTATACTCCTGTTTACCGAACACTTGCATATTTTTACACTATTAATATTATCCACTTGCGGTGGGGGTATCATCAGTGAGCAGTAGCTCGCAGTTTCACTTGTTGAAACTTAAACAGAATACTTATTATCACAAAACTCAGATCAAGTACATTATTTTAAATTGTCACCTTAACTGTTCTTCAGTTATGTCCCTTTAGTATAACCTTATATGATATATACATTTGGGGGTATCATCTGTGTCACATGGACACATTCCCTATTTTTTTTTTAGAACTATTAGTTTTATTACCCTATCGATAGTCATTTTAATGTATAGATATAGGCAGATGTGGTATGAGTGCCAATGAGACAACTATCCATACAAGTCATGCATACCTAAATTGTTTTGGTTGATAATGATTGTATAGTTAAAGTTTAATCAGTTTACTATGATATTTGATAAACTTGGATTGGTTTGCACAAACTTGCTATTGTTTTATATATGCATGATACATTAATATAATTTGCATTGGTTTTTTTTCTATTTGCCAACTGTATTTTGTTGGTTTATCAACCATTGATAGGGATGTAAGAAGGTCAATGCATTGATTTATTTAAAATATTTCAGTAAGAAGTTGTAGGGAGGAATGAGTAGTTCACAGCACTCAAGATATCTTATGTGATGCACTATAGCTCTCAAACTGAGTAATTTATTACAGTTCCTTGAGCAGCTAATATAGAAAAGACCTATAGAAAAGTATGACATTTATTAGTTTGTTGATAGAGTGTTAAGGGGATTTACATTTTTTTCTAAACCTGATGAAATTCTTTGTTGAATAGCAATACATTTTTTGAAATAGATGTGATATATTTAATCATTGCCTTAACCTTTTATTTATTTTCAGGGGTATGAAACACTAGTGGGAGATCGTGGTGCCCAGTTAAGTGGTGGTCAGAAACAGAGGATAGCCATAGCAAGGGCGTTAGTAAGGAATCCTAAAATCCTTCTCCTCGATGAAGCTACATCAGCGCTAGACAATGAGAGTGAAGGAATTGTACAGAAAGCATTAGAAAAGGTAAAAGAATGAATAATACAATTTCTAAACAAAAACAAGATCGTAAGATTTCATTTTTTGAAAGACAATAGGAATTTTTACTAGAGAATAACTGATATTGTCAAGTATTGTAATTGTGCTGTTGTTGCTTTCTTTATGCTACACATATGAATTTAAATGGTTCAAGTATCATTTCAAGTGTGTGTTAGCTGTCTTACCAATTAAGGAAAATGAGATGGACAAGAATATTTAAGTCCATAGCAATAATGGGGTAGCTAACCAACAACAGGGGTAGCAATTTGTTGCATGTTGATAATGCTAAATCTGCAAGATAAGTAGGAGTTTTTTTTTTATAAAAATATATAAGTAATATTTGTATACTGTCAGGAAACTTTAAATCATTTGTTTATATTTTGAAGGCCCAGGAAGGCAGGACCACCATAGTGATTGCCCATCGTCTGTCCACTATAAGAAATGCTGATGTGATTTATGCAATAGATCAAGGAGTTATAAAAGAGAGTGGAACACATGATGAATTAATGGAGAAGCAAGGATTGTATCATCAGCTAGTTATGTTACAGGTAACTTATTCCTTAGTTTATGTCTCTTACCCGGTTATTGACAATACTATTACAAAATTTTATTGCAAATTCAAACCAGTGATGTCCCAAAAAGGAAAACAAAGGTTCATGTTTTTTTCATCTTAATCTCATTAAATCTTCTCCATGTAATATTATTATTGTCAATTTTGTTGGAGTAAGAGACATTTAGAGGGGAAACATATAATCTGTTAGGTAGCTATCTTTCAAAGGAGGAGGTATGATAAGGCTCCTTGAAAAATAAATTAAAAAACCCAAATTACATTCTTCAAATGTTTATAATACATTAGTCGGTCAGACAACAGTAAATACACTTATGAATTTTGTCTTACATATTAGGGTTCCAACATTATTGAATTTACTACAGAACTGCATTAACTTCTAAAGTAGCCTCATTTTGAGTTTGTTTGATTGAGTTATGAGCTTAAGATTTTCCCAAAAGGATAATTTGCAGCACAGTGTATTTTACACAGATGTTAATATATAATTTTAAGTGTTTTATGTATGTGATTTTGAACAATAAAAAAAGCTTATGTTTGATTATATTTTTCTTACAGGCCAAGCACCTTGACAAATCAGAGGAAGGTATATATGATATATAAATTATATTTAATTTTATAACTTTATATTTTGAAATCTGCTCACTTATATGTGTCACTTTTAAGGGCCAGTCTGCCGAAGAATCAGGCAGTTGTGAAACATGACAAACAAAAACCCACTCAAGTTGACATAACTTTATGTTCAAAATGTATAATGATGCGCAGATATAACATTCGTTTCCTTGTCCTGTTCTGGTAATTGGAGATATTATTTGATTGAAATACACTAGAGATTAACAATTAAGGGGAGCTAACTCTGTGATTTACTATCATTCCAACCAAAGTTTATCTCGAGATTTCTCGAGTTAACAGACATGCAGAAACAAAAGACCATCCATTTCTAGCTCAGTATGAGGGTTACTTCAAAATAGAATGGTTAGGATGTGGGTTTTTTTCAGCCATGTTTTGATTTTTTTCAAAATTGCCTGATTCTTACATAGACTGATACTTAAGTGAGTTCATCCATGTTTCAATTTATAATTATTTTTATTCTATTTCAAAATTATAATAACAATATCGCCAATTACATGTATAACATTTTGCAATTTAATTTCATGTTGAAGTTAGGATTTGATATAAAGTTCATTAAATGTACATAGCATTGCTAGAAATCAACTTATTACTGTTACTTGAATATGAGTGTTAGTGGACTGATTGCAGTCAGAAACGTCATGAACAAATCAAAGTTTAAATCTAACCAGACTGATCAATTATAAAATAATTGCTAGACCACAACTCTGTTTATAATAATTGCTAGTAGTGCATCAATTGATAAAATAAATTGCTAGACCTATAAACTCTGGTAATTGTTAATAGAAATACACTAGCAAGAAGAAATTACACTTACAAAAGTTCTTGCTTCTGCCTATGACTGCAATACATTACTTAGTTTATTGTACAGTATACAAATGTAAGTTGTTATTAAAGATATATAGATTCTTACACTGCAACTCGGCAAGCCTCGCGCTTTAAATAATAAAATTTAACTGTCTCGAGTGGAGAAATATCGTAATACACGAGTTATAGTGTTGGAATCTGTTTCTCTAATGCTTTTTATCGTTCTTTTTCAAAAAATTCAGAAAATTGTGCTCTTTTTATGCGACGTCATCAGCCAAGGTCTCCTATTTTGATGACGTCACAATAGGAAAAGTGAGAAGAAAACAAAACATTTTGACGTCATAATCAAATTTCTACTAATCATTTGCCGAGAACAGCTTTTTCACTAGTGAGGAGAAATATTTTTCTCACACCGGTCAGGAAATGTGAAAATAACACAAAAATTAGAGAAAGGGTTATTTTTACATTTTTAAATTGTCATTTGCATTGTTTAAATTTAATTGCAACTATAGCGCAGTTCAATTATTGGTCAAGCAAAAAGAGGTTTTGAAAGAAATGATTTAAAAACAACCAAATCAAATAAAATACCAATTTCATGTAATTGTTCTCACTCCTTATATGACAAATATTAGTATACTGCTATTAATTCACAGCCTCATTTAAATAAAAGTGGCACAGATAGCTTTAAGTAAGTACTTTTTATATAAAACCTGCACACTTAACATTGCTAATTACCTGCAATCTTCTCTTAAGACTGAACTAAAATATTTTACAACAGGAGCATATCCAGTCATTTATAAAAGGGGGGGGGGGGTTCAACTACATAACCCCATTCAAATGCTTTGATCGTCCAAAAAAAGGGGGTTCCAACTATATATTCCCATTCAAATGCTTTGATCATCCACAAAAAGAGGGTTCCAACCTAGGAACCCCTTCTAGATCCACCACTGTACAACCAGATCAGTTTGACAGAAGCATAGAAATAAGCATGTGTATGTTGAAAATGTGTCTGCCTTTTAATAGATTATTAAACATAACATATGTCAACTTTTTTGATAACAGAATTTGTTGGCCTGGAGAAAAAGTATCTAAGTGATAATGAATTAAGTTTGTTATCACTTGGTGCTTCCTTAACTGGTGGTAAGTTACAACAGTAAGAGTTGTCTCCCATTGTTTGCTTTTAATGAATGTCTTTAGAAGTCCTAGCATGTTACTATATATGTTTTTACCATTTTATTAGGTGTCAGATTATGCTTGTCTTAATTTTTAGTTGAAAAAATGAAATACTGTATTTTCTTCTTTTTTTTTTAAATGATGGCTTTTATTATTTTTTTTAATTTATAAGCACTGTATCCAAGTGTAAAATTAAACATCAAATTGTTCTTTTTCCTTTCCTGTTAAATGTTATTTTTAGATCAATTGATATATTGAATAGTCCACATGTTTTCTAAAGTGACTACGAACTTATCGCGCCATTTAAAAAAAAAATGGAATTACTGCAAAGCATCTTTTAAAAAATATACAAAAGGGCAGGTCAATTGCATGAATTTTATTTTTGTTGTTGTATAGTACTGAAAGTATGTTGGAATGATATATTAGTATGTTGTATGAGGTTATTGATATGTGATTGCATGAGTAAATATTCTTTACTTAGCTTATTATTGTCACAGAATGTAGCACTAGATTAATTTTCATGAAACATTGCATAGAACACTAACATTACCCTTGCAAATGAATGATATCATGGACATGAATCTATTTGTTATGTTTTTACCCTATGTATAATGAATGACAAATCAATTTTCACAAAGCTACTGAATGTACTAAAAAACTTCTGTAATTTTTTTGGTTATTTTTATGTAATCTGTGAACACTTTCTTAATCAGTTGTACATTAAGAAATAGTCATTTACTGGTACATGTACATGTAATGACAAATGCTGACCACTTTAATTTTTGTTAAATGCTTTTACCAAAATTAAGGTATAATAAATTTGTTTAATTGTGACTGCTGGTAAAAGGATGCATGATGGTTGAATGCGTTTATGGAATATTTTGGAATGGTTCATCAATGATATCAAATTGTCAGATGAAAACATAATATGTTTTGGATTTTCAGCCTCCCTTAATGTCAATGCTTGTCATTAATTTAGTTTTTCTGAAATCAAACTTTATCATTATTGCATACCTAATTAAAAGTTAACAACACAATTTTATGATGGTGTAAACATTTGTAATGTGGCTTTTCTTTTGCTGTAATTCTGTTATTTTTGTAGTTGAAAATCTGTAATTTTCAATTTTTCAGATCCTTGTCATTTATTAACACAGATTAGTTGAAATGTTAATTATTTTCACAGTTGTGGAAGGGTTAGAACATGAATTCTTTGCAAATGACGAGGAAATTGGGGAAAAAGATTCATTGATACGCCCAAGGACATTCAGCATATCATCGTTACAGAAACACAAGCCACAGTCTCAAGTTTCTGTTATCAGCAGTCATAGTGATAAAGAAGATGATCAGGTATTATAAAAGGATGAGTTGTCTGTGAAAACATACTAGTTTGGTATTAATAGACAAATAAATCAGTTTGTTCTTCATTGATAGTCATATAAACGACTTTAAAATATTGTCATTTGCTAAGACTGGGTAGGCTTGGACTGAGATTTTATTAAGTTTGGTATATATCTCTACATGTTCTATTTTTCACAACCTAAAGGGTTGAATGTGTATAGAAATATGGAATTTGCTTAGACATGCAATTAAAAAATAATTTATGCTGATGTGCTTAAGCAAATGTTTCAAAATTCACATCAATTTGAACATGATGATACCTGAAACTCTATTTACAAATCTATTAAATGTTACAAAAGTACGAACATTTCAAAATACGTAGCAAAAATGTAGAAATTCAATGCTAGGAAGGTAAAAACCAATAATTTATCTGAACCATGTTGTCTCAGTAGCACTTACCCAAAAGATATTTTGCTGCAAAATGTATTTTAGATACTAATATGTATTTGTTTATTAATCCTATGCAACTATCTATTTTGACCAAAAATATGTGTAGTATTGCCAATTTGGTCAAAAGTGTCAATTTCGGCATGCTTGTTATAGAAAGTCAAAGGATATAGGTTAATCATCCATTACACAAAATTAGAACATTCATTTAAAAAATAAACACAAATATAGCAAAGGAACGGTGATTTTATTGCTGTTCTTAATCTCTAAATAATAATTGACATCATAGTGACAGCCTGCAATAAAGTGTCCTTGTTATATAAACTTTTTCTTTTATTTACTAGGGGGTGTTTAACTACACATGAGGATCTTGCAAAGTAGGCAATGATATAAGCATGAATTTTAAAAGTCTTTAATAAATTATAACATTTTAGAAAGTTCAAGGGCTAAATAATGACTCTTATGATGTATTTTCCTTTGGGTAAAACTTCTAAAATTATAGTATAAATGTGCATAGAATAGTGGAAATTAATTTGCCATTTTAAGTGAGATATTTACATGGATGGCTTTTATCTTAACCCTTTCCATATTTGTTTATTCACAATATGAAATGTCTGTAGTTAGGTAAATATTACTCATAGCACATACATTTGTAATTTTACCACTGTCTTGCCACTCTATTATAGCTGATCTGAAACATTTCAATTAATATCCATCACCTCAATCCTATGCTATAGGGATTTAAGCTTGGTAAGGTTGCTCAATAATAGCTTTTTTAACCGATATTTCTATTGAGTGCTTACATGTCTATGTCTAATAAAACTTACCCATGCATTTTTTTCTTGGCATCCTTGAGAAAACATCCTGCCTGCATTTATCAATTTTTATTACAGAAAGAAGAATCTGAAGATATACCAACTGTTCCAATGAAGAAGATTTTAAAGATGAACGGACCAGAATGGCATTTAATTGTGCTAGGAATTATTATATCTATCCTGGCTGGGGGATTTCAGCCAATGTTTGCCATTATCCTGTCGGAATTTTTAAAGGTTTGTGTTGAAGAAGTATTTATGATTTGTTAAAAAAATATACATTTCTGCACTGTCAAAGCAGAATCATGTACTAATTTTGATATGTTAAACTGTTAATCTAGGTATATTTTCTGTTGCTCATGCCAAGTGCATCTTGATTAATAAAACTAAAATTCAAGCAGTCTTCTTTAACCCTATATGCCACACAATTATTGACTGTTGCATAAGAAAGTGTTTATATTCTGGAATCCTAGTTAGAGTACCCATGATATAGGATAAAATATGTGATATATTTTTAGGTGTTTACCATTCAAGATGATGATGAAGCTAAATCTACTTCTGAAATGTTAGTTGGAATAATAATGGCTGTAGCTATTGGTTCAGCTACCTGTAAACTTATTGTTGTAAGTAATTGTAAATGATATTATTTATAGATTATTGTTGATTGAGATTGATTTTCTCGCTTGAGCCGGGATGGCAAAAGTGAGAAAAACAATGCAGTTGAGAAGACCAATGGTAATCTGTTAATCGCTATTTTACCTATGACAACGTGTCAATTTCATTAACAAAGCCATATGCCTCCTTAGTTTCTAGCGATAATATTCAGTCTCAAGTGAGTAGCATGATATGAAAAATTATCACAAAAGAAATCAAAGGAAAAATTCACAAAATAGCGATAAGTTATATTATTTGATAAATTGACATGTTCTCAATTGAATTATTCAGTTTTGATATTTCATACTTAATTATTAAATGTATTTAGCGATTTACTTGTAGTGTGCAATTACTACATAAGTAAGCTACCTACCAAAACCAATAACAACAATGGCTTTGTGTTACTTGATCCTAACTTGAAAATATTGTGTATATATTTTTTTTATTATCATGATTTATGAAACTTGGACACTTAGGATGTAATCTTAAGATCAAGAATTAGCATCTGATTCATTTTTGATGGTCAACTTTACACTTGTTCACTGAAAGCAGCAATTGCAGGCAATACACTGGGGAACCATTATTAATTCTATTTTATAAAAAAAACTTGAAAAGCTGTTTCAAACATATTTTGTCACTGCTGAAAGTAAATATGCACAGTTATTTACATTTGTGCATGCTAACTGCATATACAAACTAACGAAAGAAAGTTTAAGCCTGTGTGAGGAGAAAAAACGACAAAAATGCTTTATCATTTGAGAATGTTGTGCAGATCACATGATTTGTTTATATGACTGCTGTTTTTTGAAACCATGATATGGGGAGATAACTGTTTTTAACATGATCATTTTATTGTAGAATTTGGCATTCTGTGTAGCTGGTGGAAATTTGACAACAAGATTGAGGAAGTTGGCTTTTAAGTCACTTGTTTGGCAGGTATGTTTATTAAATACTGTGGATTCATTTATTTTCGTGGGTATCAATTTTCGTGGATTGAGGAAAACTTGCATGTTCATGGATATTTCAATTCACGGTTTCAGCAAAGTCTGTATTCAAGCTTTTAGAAATTTGTCATTCGTAGAATATTTGAACTCGTGGTTCCTCTGGTCTAATTAAATCCACGAAAATTGGTATCCAGCGATTATTAAAGGGAAACTTCGCAAAAAAATCAAAAATTGATATTATGTCCATTCTGTATAAAAATGCTCAAATTTATAAATATTAAAGTTTTATTCCGCTAGATAAGAGATCACCATCGATTTTAAATTTCGAGTATCAGTTCTATCCCTTCCGCCATTTTGTTATCTTGTCCAAATAAAAATCACGATATGTCTATAAACCACAAAGAAACAAAACTACAGTAACCGATGTAGTCTTAATTACGTGTCGATATCTTGTCAATCGTACGGTTGTTTTATCTGACTAACTAACTTGATACGGAAAATGTTCTTATTTTTTTAATAACCATATAGTCTGTTATTTTTAAACTGTTAATATTGGAATTAGTTAAAAAGTCAAAGTTCAAATCATAAATAAGTGTTCCGTGAAAATTGTTTTCGAAAATCTAATTCGTTCATAATTCTTTAAAGTAATATACTTTATTCAAATAAATTAGGATCTTCGCTCCACTGGTCACCCGCTTGGCTTAAGGTATTACTCCCAAAGGTATTGTGAGGGGTGTAAGGTGACACGTCCAGGTATTCAAGCGATTTCCTGTCGGGCTTGCAAGTTTATGCATCGTTTCACTTCTGTAGGTATTGATCAGTGTACACGGCCGATAACTTATAACTTTCCATTTTGAACTATCAGGTGCATGTATAATATACATCTCTGTCTTGCGTGTCCGAAAGTGATATAATATACTAGTCGTTACTTAACTCATACGCTTGTTTATAAATAAAATTTCTGGTGTAAAGAATATTATTCATAAAAAAAAAATTGATACAAAAAAAATAAAAATTTGAAGATATACAAATATACGTATTTTTTCCAAGGGTTAATTTGGGAAAATCAGAGACATATAATTGTATTATATGTCTCTGGGAAAATGTTATATTTACTCGTTGTCAATAGTAAAGGACATAGTTGGATCATTCCAGAAATCTTGATTAAAAAAATGTGCGCACTTGTCAACGATTCGTTTATACGCCCGGATAGAAAGTTACGGAACTACAGCGCAATTTAAAATATATACATGTATACATTGAACATAAGAAAGAAACATACATTTTGTGCAAATTGTGGTACAAGTTTTGTAAATAGACTAGTCCAC
This sequence comes from Mytilus trossulus, assembly GCF_036588685.1. Classification (NCBI taxonomy): domain Eukaryota; kingdom Metazoa; phylum Mollusca; class Bivalvia; order Mytilida; family Mytilidae; genus Mytilus; species Mytilus trossulus. The sequence continues at coordinate 27,012,543 of NC_086374.1, read as the reverse complement.
GTATACCAACAGTATGTAATCATCCAATTCGATAGACTATTGTATACCAAAAGAAGAAGAAGAAGAGGACCAATTTGATTTAAATACAGGTCGATCTATAACTTGCTTTGGTTCATCGAAGTTATACATACATAGTAAAATCACAGATTTATATATCAATTAGATTGTTCTCGAATAAAGAAAGAAATTCGTCATCACCACAATTGTTCCGACATATGCAACTGGACGTACACAAATAATCCCCGAGGGATGTGAATATTTTCTAGGAAAGCTATTGAGTATTAAAGTTTCAAATCATTTTCGGGATTTGTTTTCTTTCTTGATATTCACTGACAGCAAATTTAAAGAATAAACTGCTTGTCAGATATTTGTCCGCTTTAGGGGTATTCTTGCCAGTTGAACAGACTTATAATTACATTCAAAAATAGGGAAAGATGACATTAAATTCGTTGTCTTTTGTTTTTAAACATCTTTGGTCAAATAGTTATTAAGTATTATACGTTGTGAGACGAAGACTATTTTAATAAGGACGTCCCCGATTATGATTAATTTTGGTTGACGTTTTTCACACTTGATAAAGAATATCTATTCGTAATTTTTCGATTCCATTCCAAGAAGACTTTAAATTTGCTGTCAATTTTTTAAAACTTCTCAAGTAGAAAAATATTTTTTCTTTATTCGTTCATATTATATTCCGCTTCGGTAGAGTTATCTTCAGTGAGTTCCAATTATTAATTTATACGTGGCTTTTAAAAAGTCTAAATCTAAGTGTTCTCATTCATTTATATGCCTAATAAAGACAAATAAAAATACTTTGGTAAAGCTATTTATAAATTCTAAGTTCTCCTTTTTATTAGACATCAATCAAGGACAAAAGGTGTAAATGATTAATCATTTCAATCGAACATATGATTTAAGTTTCCCGTCTTTAACCGAAAATTGTCTATTTCTTAGTAAATTAACTTATTTGAATTCAAATAAATAATAGCACCAAACATAATGAAATAATTCCACGGCGATCAATTTTTATTTGTCACCAACTTGAATATATATTTTAAATATGTGTATTGAATGATCACTGTCTTATAATTCACTGATTAGAATAGACAGTCACACCTGGCAAGGTGTGCCCGAGAGGCGTGGTTAAATACCGAAGTGCAAATAACAATTTACCTTTCAACAAGCCATCTACGAGTATTGCCACAGAACCGTGAATACACACATCGTATCAACCAAGTCATAGCAGAGATAGTAAAAGGTCAATAAGAGTACAGCAACATATTGTCTTTACAGATTATTTTACTTTACTTTGTTCACCTTATCAGTCCGAAAATATATTAATTAAAAATAAATTTATAACTTTTTGTGTTGTCTACAAAAATAATTCGAATATATAAGTTTAACATAGAAAATTTATCTCATGAATATGTACAATTGAACGTCTGTGCGTTTTATCTTCTTATTATCGGATGGTTATTTAGATAAAGCATAAGTCATCGGCGCGCTTACGATTACGTTAAAATATGATTAAAAACCAAGACTTTTAATGATTGTATTTTAAATCCCGGCATGCAAAAACCAGGAGAAAACGTCACGACCTACAGGAAGTAGTTAATATTTTTTCATTAAATATTGAATTTCTCCTTTATTTCTGCACATATAGCGATAAAACTTTGTGAATATATATATTATGTCATAATGAACATATTTAAACCATAAGTAAAAAATCGTGAATTTTCCCTTTAATGAATCCACAGTATATACATTTGTACCTGCAACAAATTATCATATTGTATCAATATTTGATAGACACATAATTATCATTTGATGGGGTTAGATATGTTTGTGAGATCTCAACTCTTTCCATATACCTTTAGCTAATGTAGAAAAACAAAAAACAAAGCAGTATTTTTATGTTTTACAAATTTAAATGAATTTATCAACTTATTCTTTCAGGATGTAGAATATTTTGATGACCACAGAAATACGGTTGGTTCCTTAATAACAAAACTTTCATCTGATGCCACACTTGTACAAGGGGTGAGTTTTCATATTTAAATTAATTACATACATTGCAATTTTTGTACTTATTTCAAAAATAATTCAATCTAGGTTAAAAATGTGAATATCACAAATGATCAGCAACACAAAGAATAACTTGTATATCTTAGAAAGGTCATCATTAGCAATCTCAGCCGGACTGGCTATTTTATTCCCCAGATGAGCACAGCTCTTGTCCAATAATAAATTTATCAGGTTTATTTGACGGCGTCATCAATGTATTAGTTTTTGATTAGGTCTAGTTTATGGTGAACCATTAGTGGTAAGTAAAAGATATTTGGTATGCAATTGTATTAGTATTGGCACATCTTATTACCATTATATGTCCCCACCACTTTAGTGATGGTCTATTGGCTATAACACTTTTACTTAGTTTTCATGTATTAGTTTGTGATATAAGTTGGTTTTTGGGGAACCACTAGTGGTTGGTTATTGATATTTGGTATGCAGTTGTATATAGCATTGGCACATTGCATAACCATGGAGATTATTTGACCCCGCCCCTCAGTTATGGTTTATTGACTTTGATATTTTACCTACTTTACATGAATAAGTTTGTGTTTAGGTTTGTTTAAAGGGAACTACTTATGATAAGTCAATAGTGTTTGTATGTGTTGGCACTTGGCACATCTCATTTCCATAGAGATTGTTTAGCCATGTACCTTCAGTCATGGTTCCGTTACTTTGTATCTATTGAAGGTCTATAAAAAAGCTCACCATATATACCAAGATACACCAGACTTGTGTTTCGTCTAAAGTAGAATCATCAACAACATTAATTTGAATCATTTATAAAGGCTGAATAATGTACAAAGTTGAAAAGAATTGAGAACCCAAAATTCCAACCTGGTTGTAGTATATTTTTAAAGTCGATATTGTTTCAATGACATAATTTCTTATTTCAGGCAACTGGGTCAAAAATAGGAGTAACATTAGAAGCTCTTACTACTATCTCTGTTGCACTAGGCATTTCATTTTACTACAGCTGGAAGTTAACACTGGTTACACTTGGATTCATGCCATTTATGATTGCTACAGGAATTGTACACAGTAAAATCCTGACAGGATTTGCAAGGGGAGATAAAAATTCCTTAGATCAAGCAGGAAAGGTAATGGTGGTTATCATGATGATATTTTAAATGTAGATTTTCCTTTCAGACCAATATGAAATTTTAGATAAATGGCATTAATAATGACATTAACAGTTCAAATTTTTCTGCGCATGAAAAGTATGTCTCTTTAGTGATGCTCAAGGCCAAAATATTTGAAAAATCCAAAGTTTCTGGAACTTAAGTTTGTCTCAATTAAATGTTATGAAACTTATACACAATGCTGATAAACACAAAACTTGGAAGAAGTTTGAAATGTGGAAGCATCAGACTTACTGCTCTTAAGTTATTTCCCTCCATTATCATTTATGTATATATGTATATGTCCATTTATTGGTTCTTGTCTTTCAGTTTTCCTGGTTGAGTTGTCTTTGATCAAGTTAGTACAAGATATAGCCTATTATACAGTAGAAGTTTTTCTCATTGATGAAGCCCATAGGATTGCCTATATTAGCTTACATCCACTTTAGTTACACTTTGAAGGATATTTTTTTCATTGGCATCCCCACCACATCTCCTAATAATAAAATGTTTACAAAAATTTCAAAAGTATGAAAAATATGTCATGCATTGGATGCTTTTTTCATAAATTGATGATTTTAAGAATTGTTTTTGTTAATTTCAGCTATTTTCCGAGGTTGTGGATAATGTAAGAACAGTTGTATCATTGACAAGAGAAGAAACATTTATAGGACTGTTTAATGGACATATAAAACATGTTTATGTGTAAGTATTAACCAATTGATAAGAAAAATTATTAGCTGCTTGTTTTTAATCTTTCATAAATGCTTAAGGTAGCTGGGGTGTCTTCCTCCATCTTTGATTTTAAATTAACAGATTACAATCAGTCTATATCTTTGAAGAAGTGTGGAAATTAAGACAATCAACAGTAAGACTGTCATGGGAATTCACATTCTTTAAAAAAATGTCACTGTCCAGAGCAGGACACATTTGTAAAATTTCAGATGAGCTAACTTTACAAGTAAAATAGGTGATGTCTAACTGCAAAATTATATATCTAACTTATTGTATACACAACACTAATTAAGAAGTCAATCTGGAATATTATTGTTTACAGTATGTATAACATGTATTTGTATTTTATACAGATCATCTAGGAAGAGGGCTGTCCTGAATGGTTTAGTTTATGGTATATCTAACAGTATAATGTACTTTGCTTATGCTGGTGCCTTTACCTATGGATCTTATCTTGTACAACAAGGGGAGCTGGAGTTTCATCTGGTATTCAGGTATAGTAAACTGTTAGTCCAAATAATTTTGTCTTCTTGAGAAGCTTGTTAGGGGCTAAGCAAAAAAATATAATAGCCTTTCAAGAGGTCATAATTATTAGGACTGGTAAAGTGTATAAAGATTTAGATAAAACTAGACATACATTCACTGCCTGTCACTAAGGCATTTAAGATAATTTGTTAAATGTTGAGAATAGTTAGTAGTTATGATATAGAAACAAATGCCCTGAATTGGCTGCAGCCTTACTGTTCATGGTCAATATTGAATATGCTTATTGTGGAGAATACCAATGTTCATCTATTTCATGGGTACAGGTGAACCATGAAATTAAATGTTTGACACAATACACATTTTTTATAGGCTTGTATGCAGACTTAGGAAAATCCATGAAATCAAATACATATATCTGCAAAAATACATAGTTTTCTCAATCCATTGAAAAATTGGTATAGATGAATCCACAATATCCTATTTTTATAAAACAGATACATGTGTTACCTCATTCTTACTGAGGGATTCAAGTTTTTTTCTGCCATTTTGTGGGCTTCAAGTTTTTCTTCTGCTATTATGTAGGCTTCAAGTTTTTCTTCTGACATTCATACCTCACAACCATTTTATAGACCTAATTGATTTGACCTTATCCTGATAATATAACTTTTCCTTTCCAGGGTATTTGGTGCAATTATATTTGGAGGAATGCACGTTGGACGAACATTGTCAAATTCTATGGACTTCAAGAAAGGACAATTAGCAGCAGGCCGACTATTCCAGGTTATTGAGAGAACACCTAAAATAGATGCACAAGAAGACAAGGGAGATAAGCCAGTAAGTAATTTTCTTCTTCATGGGAATGTATTACTCTGTTATTGCAATATTATACAGTTATGGCCTTTGTCAAAAGTAAATATTCAAAATAATTAAATCAACTACAGGTTTTTTCATGAGATCAGAAGGTAGGACATAGAGTGGGGTTCGCATATTTGCCGGGGATACAATTTTCGCCGTTTTATAATTTTGAGGTGTAAATACTTCAAAAGATGGTCTAAATGGAAGACATTGCCGTTAACTTAGATTTTTTTTAACAAATATGATTATTTTTTAAAATGCGACAAAATTGCGGCACTTACAGCAAAGGACCGAAAAAATGGACAACAAATTTCGGCCAATTTCCTGATTGAAAATTATGTATTTCTTTATAGTAAATCTTTTACTGATTGCCCTAAATTTCAGTTCTGTACACCTTTTAATTGTTTGCTATTGCCATCTATAATGAAATTGATTTGAAAAATAGTGTTTAAAGCTGCAGTTATATGGGTAAATAGATGTATAAAAAAGGAAAATATGTGTCCCCCATTGACAAAACATCAGGCAATTTCAAACACCCTTTATTCTTAAATTTCAGACGATTATTTTCAAACAAACATGTTTACAAGCTTAAGAATATTTTGCATTTGAAGTTATCTTTATATAGAAATATCAGTATATTTCAAAAACATATAGACCTGAACATAAACTGTAGAAAACATGGAAAGATATGGCGAAAATGAGCACCCCACTCTAATTATGTTGTTGCTTTTTCACTGAACAGAATACGTTTACCTTACTTCAACAAATGAAATGAAATAACTAGTTTTTTCTTTGATGTGCAAAAGCCAGCATTTAACAGCATTATTTTTCTATGTGCATATTCCAAAACATTTATTGCCTATGCCAAATTTGTTGTGGGAAGAAGATTTTTTATGTGGATGGAAAAACACATGCTTTTTATTTTTAAATATGATAATTTCAAGTGGAATTTAATATTTCAATTTTCATTAGGTTTTATCATTGTTAATGTGTAGAAAAAGTTAATGATACATACAAAATGTAACTCAGAATAAAATGACTATTTCCACTCTTTTTAGGACAAAATTGATGGAGATATTGAACTAAGCAAGGTGATGTTCCATTACCCAGCTAGACCAGATGTACAAGTTCTGAAAGGACTGACAATCAAGGCCAAACAAGGAGAGACCATAGCTTTAGTGGGGACCAGTGGGTGTGGCAAAAGTACAACAGTCCAGTTATTGGAAAGGTTTTATGATCCAGAAGAAGGCCAAGTGGTAATTTTTTAAGTATTTTTTTTGTGATAGGTTTATGATTTCATTAGCAGGTGTAAATTATTTGACATCTTGGATTAACACATTTTTATTTTGACCCTCTTATATTAGACCCGATTGAAAAATACACACATTTGTACAGTTTCTTTTGAAAGACTTAATTGTAACTATATTGCTTCCAACAATCTTTTTTTGTCTTCTATGGAAAGAATTCCTATCACATTAATATTAGAATGAATACCATAAAAAGAATGCTGTGTAGTTAGTGGTTTCATTTCATAAGGATTGAAAAGCATACTCACTAGGTGTGATATATCTTATAAAAAAAATAATTCTAATGATATAAAAATACATAGCATTTTTGAGAGTCTCAAATTTTAGCATTTTTGAGAGTCTCAAATTTGATCTCCAGTGATCTACAAAGATGGGCAGAGTAAACCAGAATGATTTGAAAGATAGCTTAAATTCACCTTTCACTTAATTAACTTTCTATTTGCAGATGCTTGATGGTAAAAATGTTAAAGACTTAAACATAAACTGGTTACGATCTCAGATAGGAATAGTTTCTCAGGAACCAGTCTTATTTGACACAAGTATTGCAGAGAATATTGCTTATGGTGATACATCAAGAAATGTACCTATGTCAGAGATCATTGAAGTAGCTAGATCAGCAAATATACATACTTTCATTGAAAGTCTTCCACATGTAAGTGACTCAGATATGAATAAAAATGAAGTACCATTTCTTTGGTTACATGTTATTTGGATATTCCTTACCAATTTATACTTCATACCCAGTGAAATATGGGTTTATATAAACTAAAAACTTTAAATATTAGCTGTACAGGACTAAGAATCAGGTGTTATGCAAGTTTGATTTAGCTATTACATCTGTTTCAAGTGGAGTTAGAAATTTCATAAATAGTCAATACAAATTTGTTTATCCCATTTATTTATGAATAATAACAAGAGTTTTACAAAAGGACCCCATCATTAAAGTCATCTAAAAAAAAAAACCTGCAGAAATACAAATACTCAATTTTATCACCAAGTTGTGAAAAAAAAGTTTAACAAAAATTTCAAGTCTGACATACTAAATCAAATTAAACATCAGGAAATATGACTTTTAAAAAAAAAATATATATCATGAATTAATTACTACCAACAGGGATATGAAACAAATGTTGGTGACAAAGGAACACAACTTAGTGGTGGACAAAAGCAGAGAGTTGCAATAGCTAGAGCTTTAGTGAAAAATCCTAAAATACTTCTACTGGATGAGGCAACATCAGCATTAGATACAGAAAGTGAACGAGTAAGTATTAGTACAAATACATTATACACCACAGGTAAAACTTTTCTTTATTCTCACACTTAAACTTAATTGTGTTTGTGAAATTTAAAATAAATATTAAATATGCACTTTATACCTAGTGTGGTCCCATTTTGATAATAACTATACTTAACTAAATTAAAAAAAAAACATATTGTCTATCTAGTCATTGTTTTTGCTATGCTGAGTTTCTCACGTGATGTTGGATCACAAATGTATTGTTAGTTCACTATATCAAACAACCTTATTTCAGGACAACTTTGAATTGAAATAATTCTTATCATTTAACTTTCCATTCACTTAAAATGTGTTTCAAAACATTTTCTGATTCCATGCTGCTCTTTTCACAAAAAAATCAATCATAGAAATTAATCAACAGTTTAACTAACATGTACTTGTGAGTATTTTTTCTCTTTAGATTGTGTAATAAGGGTTGAAGGGTATGCTTTATAACTTAAAATAAAGTCAGAAATATAGTCAATTCCATTGGTTGTTCTTTCAGATTGTTCAGGAGGCCCTTGATAAAGCTCAGCAGGGACGGACATGTTTAGTTATAGCTCATAGACTATCCACCATCAGGAATTCAAACAAAATAGCCATCATACACAAAGGAGAGGTTGTCGAGTTAGGAAATCATGCAGAACTTATGGCATTTAAAGGAATTTATTACAAATTAAGTACTCACAATCAAGGGAAATAATCCAGATGGTAACCAGACTGTGAATAATGACAATCATGTACCTTTGTTAATGTCAGGATCTCTCTTATTATATAATTCATGCAGGTTCTGAAAAAATCTTAGGATATGCTGATTGTTGGTGTTTAATGCATCTTTCAGCAAACATAACTGCATCTTAATTGTCAGTGTTTGTTGGTGGAGAAAGTTAGTGTATTGGATGGAAAACCACCAACCTTCAACAAAAAAACTGGTAATCATAAATCAATTAGGATTGGAGGCAAACACATCCTGCCATGAGCAAGGTTCAAACTCACAACCACCGTGTTGACATGATATTCATCAATGCAGCTGATCTACATAGACCACTTCCCAATTGATGTCCTACTATTCATTAGGTATAAAACCACTAATTCAGGCTGGTAAGACCAAACATATAAAAGTTGAACCTATCTTAAACAAAATATTCCTGTAACTTTGTCAAAAGAATAATTATAGAATCAAATGAAAGCTTTTGGAGAACTTTAGATCACTGTTGAACCCTTGTTGAAACTTTTTCTTAAATAAGTAAACAAAAGTATTAAATTAAAATAGGAAGGCATATTTGCTCTCTTCCTCCGGTCAGCAGGACAAAAGTTTTTGTTTTTTCATTTTCAAATATCCATGAACATGTGTGCTCTAATATGCAATAATTTTTTGAGAAAGTCAGAATGAGGTCTAGTTTTGACATGACTGTCATTTTATTTGAAATTAAGAAAAAATAGCTATAAATGCTTAAAATAACAGAATTTAACAAAGAAAGCAATAGGACTATGAATTAGTGGTTTGATTCCATTTTAGGATACTGACAGGAACATTTTTGACCCATATGACCAACAGTTTTGAAATAATTGAACAAAAAAGTGTTATGTTTTTTATTTATATATTGTTGTTACAGTTTACTGTTATTATTTCGTTATTTATTGTTCTACAGCATTTTAATACATGAATGATTTATTGCAATATGAAAATACACATAAATGTTAAATGTTGTCCTCAATTCAAACAATTAGAATTTGCCAAATTTATTACATCAATTAATATTACCTCATTTAAATGTTATGTATTAAATTGCCAATTGCACCAGTCATATTTGTCCTAAAGACATTTTTGACTTGCTAAGTTATTGCCATTCTTAAATGTGATAGTTTTCAGGTTGCATATATTTGCACATTTTTTTTCTGGAATTAATGGAAATTGATGACTTTTTCAGTTTGTTTGCCTGTCATGTGTAGTTGTCTGCCAATTTTATTTTTTAAAACTTCTATGATAAGTGTCTGCATGATTGTTTGGTTAAGATTTGAGATAACATAAACTCATTTATATCTGCACACTACAGTACTTCTCTTCCTAAACCCCTTATTACAATTTTTAAAAACTTCCTCAAAAGTGTTACCATATAGATAAATGCAAGTCTTATATTGTTATTGTTGTCAATTATTTGGGGAGTTTCCCTTACAAAAGCATGGATTTTGCAGGCGTATGATTTTGTGAGCTTTGCTAACAATAATTTTTCAGATGGTAAATTTCCCCCCTCCATTGGTACACACATTGTACAATTATAATTTTTAGCAATAATCCATATTTGTTCAAGTGATTGTTATGAAATTGTAAACAATTAAAATAATAAGGTTTTAAGTTCCCTTTTAATGTTGTTTGTCAACATACATGTGATAATTTAGATCCACATTGCTGACTTTTGTTTAATTAAAAAAAAGTAGGCAGGAAGCACTCTTTTTATTTTGAGAAATATCTTACATGTGGTTTGAATTTAGGTGTCTTAATTATAAAAAGCAAGTAAGCCATTTTTTTGTTTGTTTGATAAAAGTGACATCACAATTTGTTTTTTTAACTTGTTCATAAATCAAAGTAAGGATTTCTGAGAATCCTCTTCCTATTTCTTAAAAAAATTAGTGCAATTATGCATTCATGACAGAGCTATTTATTCTCATACTCTTTGAAATTTTCTCTTTATATATTTGGAATTCTGAATAAAAATGTTGATATGAAAAATAACCCTTTATTATAGAATGGAAAAAGTTGCATTATTTTAGCATTTTATTAAAATCTTTAATTGATATATACATGTATATATATTGCAATGTTCTGACTGTGATTGGTTAATTTTATTGCAGCTAACAATATACAAATATTATTGCTTTGTTTATTTGGTTTTGTATAATTTTTCATTATTTTTGGTAATAAGCATGTTTATTTAATTGTATTCAGCAAAGTAAATTCATAAGTTTTCTAGGTATAATAGTATCGTTATTATTTGTATTATGGCATATCTTTGGAATCTCATATATTTATAGTTATTCCTACTTTATACATGTGTATTCTTATATAATTACAATATATTTATATTTATGATTTATATTGTTTCCTGAAAAAGATCTGCTGTAACTTTAAATGTATGTTATATTGACCAAAATCATCATTCATCATCTTGCCATTTCTGGACAGTGAGTTTGACGTATTCGTCGATGGCTTCATAGTGTTTATACTGGAAATGGGAAAAGATTATTTATAATTTTCAAAATATGGTAAAGTGGTAAACATTCAATTTACATTTTATAATTATTTAGCATTTGCTTTTTTTTTTTGCAAATGTAACCTCACTTAATCTTACATCTCATAGATAAAGCACATGATTTTATCAGTTGTAAAACATTTGCATTGATAATTTGTAAATAATGTCTTGTTTTCTTTTTTTACACTGGGCTTTCTTCAAATTGATGTTGTTTGTGTTAACATATTTATGAGTACTTTTTGTTTATATCTATGATGATTTTGACTACTTATTGACTTATTGATAAAAGTCACATTAAAAAAAAGAATCTAAACACATGTTGCCAGAAAAACTAAAGGACAATTGATATTATCAGAAAATAGTTGGTTCATCTATATATTTTTTTAATTTTAGGAAGTAAGTGGGCTGCTTAGCTATTTTATTTTCTAAATGTAAAAGTCTTTTCCATTAATAATAGAGTATTTGTAATTAAAAAAAACAAAATTTGTGTGACACAGATATTCTTGAAAGGTCAACAAAATGATGGTGTCCAGTAAAACGTTTGAAATTATGACTTAAACTTTGTTCTCAAAACGAGCTGCTAAATAGCTTTTTTTTTTGTAAGCAGCAACTCTCTCTAGTCAAGAAAATCATTACCCAGTACAAAAAAATTAAAGACTGTTTGCAATTGATATTTGCTGTACTTCTCCTCTTAGCACTAGGCATTAACGAAAAACAGCAAAGACTAGCCGGTTTGGATGATGAAATGTCTTCCTGTGGAGCATTTAAATCATATCACATCAACTTGTTCTCCTCCTAAAATGTGTGTGTATTTCTTGTTTAAAAGTGAACACGAAACACCAATCTATATAGGAAACACACTGAATACTGTATCAACTGGGAGATATATTATCACTATGTAGGTGCTGTTGAAATGTTGCTTCATTATCAACACATGGAAAGTTCACAATAGGAAAATCAACATTATCAGTTTCTACTATAGAATTTGAGTTTTCAACTTCCCTCATTATCAACTGCTAGCTGCAAATCAAGTTATAAGACAATCTTACTATATTAAAAATATCATCTTATTTATTTCAAAGGGTTAAAGTGATCAAAACAGTCTTCAAACAAGAATAAATCTATCAACAGAATGTGAAGCTAAAGTGATAATGCTACCTTCTCTACATATCTCTTTAACGCCCATATATGAAGTGCATGTTACTCTGCTTACCCTTGCGGAGCACCTGAGATCACCCCTAGTTTTTGGTGGGGTTCGTGTTGAATATTCTTTAGTTTTCTATGTTGTGTCATGTGTACTATTGTTTTTCTGTTTGTCTTTTTCATTTTTAGCCATGACGTTGTCAGTTTGTTTTAGATTTACGAGTTTGACTGTCCCTTTGGTATCTTTCATCCCTCTTCTTTTACTCGTTTATATAAATAAAACATGAAGTCATTGCGTAGAGGAGCACATTTCATTTATGATAGGGATGTGCAAATTGTCTGTTGGAAAACACATCCACAGAATGTAACAAGTACAATATCATTTGAAATTTCAAGCATCTAAATGATACCAGTTTGGAAAAACTTATTGTTGGAATCGGTTAAATATTTTTTTATATAATATTGTGATGAAATAATTTGAATCAACTCCTTAATTTAGAACGGGGAATATTTTGTAAAGGCTACAAAAAAGAATATTAATAAGGTTTGATTGAACAAAAATTGTTGCAGTTCAGTGTTTCTGTTGGTCCTTTGTTTTCCTCACTTTTGGTTTGTGACCTGGATTTGTTTTTCGGTCTAATAGATATATGACTTTTAAACAGTGGTTTACAACTGTTGCCTTAGATTGCATTGCAAAACTTGTAGATATGAAGATCTTTTAACACCCCTATTTAAAAAGATGTATTGATACTTTTGTAAAATATACTTAGCTCTGCTTATTTGAATATAAGATGGTTCCTTGGTAATATTCAATGAAGAACAATAAATGAATTATACACTTGCAGGTTTTACATGAGAAAATATTGTATTTTACCATTTGTTGTCTTTTGTAAAAATTTTCACATAATTTGCAACAATTCATAGATTTGTGTTTAAATGTCAGGTGTCCTTTTAACTTTTCACATTACCAGTAACATATATTCAAGGTCTTTCATAATAGTTTCTTGTGTCATTTTGATCAGATAAAATATTTTACCAGCCTTATAGTTCTTTGCTCTAAATAATCAGCTTTACCCAAAAAGATATTTTGCTTATTTAAGATATCTCTCATTAAAATATCTTTTTAGATAAGGCTGTTATTCATATGTTGTTACTAATTTTCTAAGAATATTGATGGCAATATTTTAGCATATGGCAACTTTACAATTATTTTTTTAATGCAAGACGTTTGAAGGGTATATCCGATATGTGCCATATTTTGATAAATTATATTTCAAAGTATTGTAGCTGGAGGCCTCCCCAAAGATGTATCACTAAACAAAACATCATCAATACAGATTGATTTTACAGACTAACATATCCATTTATTCAGATTTTCTTGTTGAATTTTGTTATTTTGATGTAATTTGCCATATTATATTGTTAAATAGAAGCTATGATGTTTTGTTTTTTTCAAAATAAAAGTTTAGGTCTGTTGTTGTTTTATATTTGTGTTTATATTTATGTTTCAGTGCCTGATTTTATACATTTATTTAGCCATTACTACTTATTATTGGAACAATAACTGATAAACACATTTGAAAATATTGGGTTAATTTGTGCAACCTACTAATGGCATAGGTTGAGGGATACTGTTTAAAAAATATTCATTAGGTTTAATCATGGATTCATGCAAAACACAAATAAGGTATCTATAACTGTATTGTTATTCCAAATATAAAACGGTATCTCACCTATTAAAATGATTAGCTGTTTCATTTTTCCTATCGAAGGTCGGTAGTTTTCTCCGGGCACTCGGGCTTCCTCCACCAACAAAAACTGGCAGCCACGAAATTGCCTAAATCTGATGATTTCAATAGTGTGAAAACACAAAAAATCAAAAATCAAATCAGTTTTGATTCAGAGCATTAAAAACTTACTGCCATTGTAGAAGCATCTAGGATTTTGAATTAAAATATTTGGTTTTTGTTTTGAATAAACATTAAAGAACTATATTAAAGTGCCTGTACATGTACTTAGATAAATCATCAGACATGCACCGACATTAATAAGTGTTATCTATATTTTCGTATTGGATTCCAAAAGTAGTTTATAAAAATACATTTTTTTTTATAAACATAAGAAAAGGGAGATTTTTTCTAAGAAAGATTTAATAAGCTTGTTTACTTTAAGTAAGAAAAATAGTACACAGTTCTGGTATATTTGTAAACCAATGTTAAATCATTACCATATGTCTAAGATTGGTTATCGTTCAATCGATTTATGAAAATTGTACAGCGGTATACTACTGTTGCCTTTATTTATCACGAAACATTCTCAAAGATCAAAAGTCTCTTCCATTTCCCTCACGTCTCTTTGTTGTTACTCGTGTCAAGTTTGTACACGAGAGGGACGAAAGATGCTAGAGAGACACTATAAACTGACACCGCCATGGCTAAAAAAAAGAAGACAAACAGACAAATAATAGAGAAGACACAACATAGAAAACTAAAGACTAAGCAAAACGAACCCCACCAATAACTGGGGGTTATATCAGGTGCTCCGGAAGGGTAAGCAGATCCTGCTCCACATGTGGCACCCGTCATGTTGCTTATGTGATAACAAATCCGGTAAGTAGTCTAATTCGGTAGGTCACATTCGTGAAAAGGAAAGGGTATAGTATTGGCGGTTGTTTTCTCTTATTTTTAGTGTAAATTCACATTGCGATAAGACGTGTCACGGTACTTGTCTATCCCAAATTCATGTATTTAGTTTTGATGTTATATTTGTTATTCTCGTGGGATTTTGTCTGATGCTTTGTCCGTTTCTGTGTGTGTTACATTTAATGTTGTGTCGTTGTTCTCATATTTAATACGTTTCCCTCGGTTTTAGTTTGTTACCCCGATTTTGTTTTTTGTCCATGGATTTATGAGTTTTGAACAGCTGTAATCTACTGTTGCCTTTATTTATAGTAGTTACGACATAAGGAACATAATCTAGTGTTCAGTCTATTTCATCAGTCCCTCTATCTAGTGTTCAGTCTAGTCCATCACTCCCTATTTCTAGTGTTCAGTCTAGTCCATCAGTATCTGTTTCTAGTGTTCAGTCTATTTCATCAGTCCCTCTATCTAGTGTTCAGTCTAGTCCATCAGTCCATCTTTCTAGTGTTCAGTCTATTTCACAGTCTATTTCATCAGTCCCTATTTCTAGTGTTCATTCTAGTCCATCAGTCCCTCTTTCTAGTGTACAGTCTATTTCATCAGTCCCTATTTCTAGTGTTCAGTCTAGTCCATCAGTCCCTCTTTCTAGTGTTCAGTCTATTTCATCAGTCCCTCTATCTAGTGTTCAGTCTAGTCCATCACTCCCTATTTCTAGTGTTCAGTCTAGTCCATCAATATCTGTTTCTAGTGTTCAGTCTATTTCATCAGTCCCTCTATCTAGTGTTCAGTCTAGTCCATCACTCCCTATTTCTAGTGTTCAGTCTAGTCCATCAGTCCCTATTTCTAGTGTTCAGTCTAGTCCATCAGTCCCTCTTTCTAGTGTTCAGTCTATTTCACAGTCTATTTCATCAGTCCCTATTTCTCTATGTATCACCGATAGTTTTCAAACATGTCATATTTGATGAAACGCCACTTGTTCCTTTGGCATTTTTGATCCATGAACGTAAACACGCTAAATGGCATGACGTTTTGTTTAAATTTTTGAAAGATAAAATTCCTAGAATAGATAAAAAACAAATTCCTTTTGTCATTGACCAAGAACCAGGTTTAAAAAGAGCTATTCGAGATACTTTTCCAAATTGTCCGATTATGTTTTGTTGGAATCGTATAAAAGAAGATTTTAAATTCTGGTTAAAAGGCAAAGTTGATAGTGATAATATTAAAATTTATATAGATCATTTGAATCAGATGTTGCATTCTGATAATGAAGAAGAATTTTTGGAAACAAAATTGAAATTAACATCAAAATGTACTCCCGTAGTTTTAGAACATTTCAATAAACATATATCTCCGGCAATTCAAAATCACTCTGGTAAATGGTTAATTGAAAAATATCCCGGCATGTTTGATCCCTATTCTGGAAAAACAAACAATCTTTCCGAAAGTATGAATGCCGTTTTAAAAAGAGAAAATGATTGGAAAGAGCTACCAGTAGATTTACTGGCTTTGGGTTTTTATTACATACAAAATTTTGAGAATTATGAAATTTTACGTGGACGTTCTGGTTTAGGAAATTATCATTTGAAAAAAGAGTTTAGTAGAGCATTTATTTCACCATCAGATGTTATTTTTCCAAAAAGAATTGTAAGTCCTGATGAAGTAATTGAATATTTAAAAAACGACAAGCCACTTTTTCAGTCTAATTCTCTCCAATCTGACACTGATCCTTTAGGCAATTTAAATTCACAGGAAATCATAAAAAAAAAAAACTCTGATGAGAACACTGGTGTGTTCCCATTTCGCCTTAGCTGTGAATTCCAGGTTAAAAAGGTATAAAATATACTAAGGCCAGATGGGAATTGAACTAAGGCGAAATGTGAATTTAGATAAAAATATTAAATAAACAAATTAAACCTAAATGTGTTTTTATAGCAATTTGAACAACATGTAATTAGGGATTTGTTTCTCTTTAATTATTTTTTTAATAAAAGTGACCATTTTTATGATTTCAAAAGTTGTGAAATCAGGAAAATTCTACAATGAAATAAATGTAGTTGGAAAGTTGGTTCTCTTGAAATATTGTTTGTTGATATTTAATAAAAGTTGCATTTTTTTTTAATTCATGCAGTTAGATAAATCAAAATAATTTAATTATCCTTTACATTATGCCACACAAAAAGTTTAATGGAAAGAAAAAAAAAAGAATATTTGTCCACAGACTTGTTTAATTATAACAGAAACTTTAATAAAAAATATTAAAAAATCTCCAAAACTGTGCTAATTATATATCACAAATAAATTATCGGTTGTTGAATAACCCGTTCTAAAACCACATTGGTTTTCGTTTAAAATCATGAATTCTTCAGAGAAAAGATTAAGTCGCTCGCATAAAATTGCGGTAAAAAGTTTCCCCATACAACTCAAAATGGTAAATGGTCTAAAATTTTTGGGGTCCAACTTGCTACCTTTATTTTTATAAACAGACTTAATGTAACTAACTAGCTAACTGTTAGATATAATACCAGTTCGAAATATAACGTTAAATATTTTTTCGTAAAATTCAATGAATAAACTAGCTGTAGACTTGATATATTCATTTATTATACGATCATCCCCAAATGCTTAATCATTTTTCAGGTTTTTGATGCCCTTAAGAATTTCGTCTTTAGAAAAAGAAATTCTTCTGTTTAGATCTTCATGAAGCCTATCGACACCATTCGGGTTTAGAGTTGGAATATTTGTATTTTCTTCAATTTCTGGGGCGTCGTTCAGATTTTTGAAAAAAATCGAATAATTTGTTGATGTCAGGTTGGGCTCTCTTTTTTCTTTTGTTAAGTAATTTTCAATACTCTTTTGAGTTATTGGATCTCAATGTGTTTATTTTTTTTTGCCATTTTCTTTTTATGAGCAATGATTGCTTTATCTAAAGTTTTTTTGTATTGCTTCTCCGATGATTTCATAATTTGACGATTTTCATCAGTACTTGTATGATATTTGTCTTTATTTATTCATTAAAATATGAAATGTTCATATCCAATTTGTCATCTCTAATAAGACTTTTTTAACAAAATATAACACATTAGTAAAAAAAAAAAACACTTTCAGGAAAGAAAAAAAGAGCAACATAAAAAGTTGGACACCAAAAATGAAAAGAAATATTCCTTTAAAAAGTATTTCATGGTAGAATTTGACATTAAAATAACAAATATCAACTAATTGCAATACAAACAAAACATAGCTTAATTCTATTGTTTACAGAAGCTCCCATTTCGCCTTAGTTAATTCTTGTGTACCTGAAAATTTGTACTAAGGCAAACTGGGATTAATTTTATATATAAATTTTGACAGCTAAGGCGAAATGAGAATAAACCGTACTAATCAGGTCAAATTAGAAAATAATGAGGTAATAGCTAATCAACAATCTGTCATAGAATACCCGACTGATAGCAGTCAACAAAGTTTGGCACGATTTATTGTTGACAATAATTTAATTACTTTGGTTCCACAACAAGGTGCGTTTATTGTAAATGGCAGGAAAGGAAAATACTGTGTAACTCTTTTTCCAAATTTTTTTTCCATATTCATAATTTTTTATAAATACTCCCTTAAAGCAAAAATTGATGACAACACCTTCAACGAATGGTAGCATAAAACCTAATAAAACGCCTAAAATATCAACCGAATTTTCAACTCCTAAATAAAAAAAAAAAAATGAACTAAGTGTTATCGAAGAAGATGCGGGGGAAACACATATTATAGATGAGAAAAAAAATTCGACCGAAATTAATAAATCACTCCCTGTGAAAAAAAGAAAGATAGACGATATCAACTTAGATGAAATGGAAACTCCCACTAAAAAAACAAAAACTCTATCAGATCTCCCGTGGATAGGGTATTGCAGTCAACAACACAAACAAAATATTTTAAATAATAATTATCTTTGTTCTGATATCATTATTTCAACACAAAATCTTCTGAAATTTGAGTTTCCAGAAATAAATGGGTTCCAGGAAACAACTTTAGCGCCTGTTAAATTAAATGGTAAATGGGTAAGTGAAACAGGTTTTCAATCACAAGAGTCACCAAGCCTACAAATACACCATAATGGTAATGCTCATTGGGTTTTGTCTCTTCAAACTAGAGATGGAAACATCTATCTTCTAGACAGCTTATCACTTAACTTAACAACTTCACTAGAATATCAGTTGACGCAAATCTACGGTAAAGACAAGAAAAAGTTAATTATAAGAATACCCGATGTCCAAAAATAACAAAACAGCATAGATTGTGGACTTTTTGCAATTGCAAATGCTCTTGAATTTTGTCAAACTGGGTTTAAAGGAGGTACTCATATCACATACGAGCAAAAATATATGAGAGACCATTTAATTCATTGTCTTGAAAATGGTAAATTCACACATTATCCTAAAAATAATTTCGGTAAAACTCCTAAAAATCTGAAAACTAAAACCCACATTATCTCAATAAACTGTGACTGTGGAAAACCCGATACAATAGAGGATATGGTAGGTTGTGAAGGGAAAACAGGGCGTAAAATGTGTGATGTCTGGACACATCGGTCTTGTGCTAAAAAAAATATGAAAGAAAACAGCTGGTTCTGCGAAGTTCATAGATAGTTCAACTGAAATTTTATATCAATTTAAAGCCCCGATTTACATTTTTGATAAATGTGAAATAAATCTTAAAAATGTTAACAATATAAGCTATTCTTGAAATTAATTAAAACATTAATTATCCTACATAAATAGATAATAAATAGATAAATTAATGCCACTGAGTTAATCAATAAATAATTAAGCAAAATAAGGAGAAAAAAACAAAAAAACAAAAAAAAACAATAACTCTGCCAACGCCGGTCCCAAGCCCGGGTGAAAAAGGAGGAGGGTTGTTTATACCAAAATGGAACATTTGAAATATCAGAAATGATAAGTATGTTGATACTATTGAAATTAAAATTAAATGTAATAGAAATAGCAAGTTCAAAGTTGAAAATTTCACTTCAATATTTCTATATAAGGATGCGTTCCGGTCAACTTTTTGCCCTTTTATAGTAATATATTTATTTTTGTCTTTATATCATATTATATGTCATTGAATTGTCTTTAAGAGACAATTTACAGACTTTGACCGGGTTTTTCATATTTTTGTGAATTTTAAGTCATAGTTGAAAATTTCACTTCAATATTTGTGTACAAGGGGTCCTTCCGGTCAACTTTTTTACTTTTTATAGTAATATATTTATTTAGTTCTTTATATCATATTATTTGTCATTGAATTGTCTTTAAGAGACAATTTTCAGACTTTGACCGGGTTTTTCATATTTTTGTGAATTTTAAGTCAAAGTTGAAAATTTCACTTCAATATTTGTGTACAAGGGGGCCTTCCGGTCAACTTTTTGCCCTTTTATAGTAATATATTTATTTTGTTCTTTATATCATATTATTTGTCATTGAATTGTCTTTAAGAGACAATTTTCAGACTTTGACCGGGTTTTTCATATTTTTGTGAATTTTAAGTCAAAGTTGAAAATTTCACTTCAATATTTGTGTACAAGGGGGCCTTCCGGTCAACTTTTTGCCCTTTTATAGTAATATATTTATTTTGTTCTTTATATCATATTATTTGTCATTTAATTGTCTTTAAGAGACAATTCAGAGACTTTGACCGGGTTATAAGCTTTTTTGTGAATTTTAGTATTAATGTTCAAAAATGTGTTGCCAGAGTCACACTACGAAAGTCTTCCGGTCAACTTTTCGATAAAAGAACATATTGAAATATATATTTTTTAAATTTTATCTTATAGGCCATTATGTTAGCTTTCAAAATCAGTTTTATTTATTAATCTAGATTTAGCGGTTCCAAAGATATCAGTAATAATACACCAATTTTTCTCTTCCGCGTTTTCCATTTCCGCGTTTTAGACCCTCCCCATAATCCGGTATCCTATATGAAACGGATATTCAAAAACGGTCAACCAACTCGTGATGGCGTCCCTAAAATTTACGAATGGATGATTTCAACTTCAGCATTTGAAACTCTTGGTTTAATAGCTACCTCGGGAGTAGAAATTCTCTATCAAGGAAATCATGATAGAAAATACAAACAAGCATATGAAAACTTTTGTGTAAACGAGACATGCATTCAAACTGGCTAAAATTCAAAAAAGTCTTTGTGTCTGCTTGAGTGTTGCAGAATTAAAAGTGATATGTAATATGGGCAACATTGAAGATATACTGAAGGCAAAAGTTGTAATTGAGTATTTGAAACTTGAATGACAAACGAAATGGCTGTATGAGTACTGTTTGATAAATTATATGTAAGAATTTGCCAAGCTGTATCGATCCAGTTTACCTGGATCTGATTTTTCTTCTTTCAGTTGAACATAAGTATTTGCTTCTTTTCCACTAAGCACATGACATTTAGGTGCAACAAATAAATGACGGTTACCTCAGTGACAGAATCATGAATTTGTCTAGGTATAGCGAAATGAATTCCTGGGGACTGTAACCTAAAAGCTGACATGTTTTTAAAACTCCTGCTCGGGGTATTTCAAAGCAGGTTGCATATTCATATTACATGTTCTCTTTCTTATTACATTTAATTTTTGTCACTCATCGTTTAATACCGATCTACTTTGGAAACACAATTACTTGAATACCATTTCACTTGAGTGATATTTACTCACTAATGTAGGTGCTTTTAAATGTTTTTAAATAACATCACATGAAAACTTGAAAATAGAAAAAAAAATAAAATCATCTATTTTTTTCTTAAAAATACCATATAGTTTTTACCGACGCAAAGTATCACTTTCTAGATGCAAGTCGGGATATTATCTTTTTTTCAAGTGAAATGGGACAAAGCCATCGATACATTCCTCTGACGAGTTGAATAAACCAGGTAGATGATATCATCTATACACGGAATGTGAAGCTTCTCTTCATATTTCTTGTATTTCTTTTTTAAAAGCCGAAGTATGAAGTGCATACGCCTCATACAAATAAAACACAAAGTCATTGAAAAAAGGGGCACATTTTGTTCCCTATAGGAATGCAAATAGTCTGATGACAAACACATCCACCAAACGTTGCAAATATATTGTCATAATAAATCAAGCATTTCAATGACGTCAGATTTGGAAAACTTTTTGAAGAATCAGTTGAGTTTCAGTTCGCTTTTTCTGTTCATAAACCGGGTTTTTGTGCATTCCTTTAAATGATATTTGTATCTATGATGACAATTTTTGTTTTATAAAACAACGATGGGCAAATACTTTCAACATATATTACTTTACCTAGCTACAGTCAATGTTGACCATGGTCTAAATAAACTCATCATACTAATACAAACTGAAATAAAAGTTAGTTTAAACATATTTGATTAAAGTGGATTGGGGAACAAGTTATTGCAACTTATATTAATCCCTTTCCACTTTACGGGTACGAGTGCTTCCTTGTAGCGGCATTAGCCTACTCTTTTTTGACATCTACAAGGGTTTCCTTTACGTGAAAGAGATATAGCTCTCTCTAAACACGGGTCAGCAATAATTTATCGTCCCTTCCGACGGACTATCATCGATCGTTTCCTTTAATTCGTTCATACCGGAACGGGAATCGAACCAGGAACCTTTGTTTAAGTAGAAATAGAAGTTCCTTCATAACATAAACTCCAATTGGAAAACATATTCTGTAATATTATTTCCAATAGAAGAAATTATTAAGTATTGTTCCTAACTCAATGCAAGTTATATACTAATTTACTATATATACTATATACTATATACTAAACAGATTATACGGCATTGTTTACATCTCAGTTGCCATGGAAACTTTTGTTAGTTGGAACAAAACTACGTTGAAACAAACCATTGTGGATGTTTTATTACATCATAAATGTAAAATACAGTTGACAGTTATTATGCTTTAATCCATACATTTGGGCTGTCATTTCTGAATTCAAAATTTAAAGCAATCTTGAATAGTCTTAAGTTTGATGTTTTGAATTCTTTTTAAGACTCATGCAGTTGATTTCACGATCTAATGCTACCCAAAACAACTGGCGATAGTATGAGCAATACTTTTTTTTAAACATGACTTACTTATAAGACATATGGTTTAGAGAGTCCGAAAAGGTTTTGAGCTGGGGTTTGAGGACAAGGACATAAACTGGTTTAATCACTCAACATTTTGTGCATGTACCAAGTGAGGCTATCTGAACTTTATGTTGTTGGTTGTTGTCGGTCCTTGTCTTGGTTTGCACTTTTCTTTACTTCTCAGATTGTTGTTGATCTTTGTCTTCCTATGATTTTTTTAAAAATGGTGTTGTTGATGCGAACTTTTTTTTTTACAGATTGTTGTCAGTCCTTTGTCTTTCTATGAACTGTTTTTTTACAGATAGTTGTTGATCCATATCTTACTATGAACATTTTTGTAAACGGACTGTAGATAATCCTTGTCTTTCTTGGAACTTTATTTTACAGATTATTGTTGATCCTTTTCTTTCTATACGCTTTTTTTTTTACAGATTTGCTGATTCGTGTCTTACTATGCGCTTATTTTTTGACAGATTGTTGTTGATCCTTGCCTTTCTATGAACATTTTTAAAGGCCCGTTGTTAATCCTTGTCTGTCTATGGTATTTTTTTTTCCAGATTATTGTTAATCTTTGTCTTTTCTATGTGCTTATTTTTAACAGATTATTGTTAATCCTTGTCTTTCTATGTGCTTATTTCTTACAGATTATTGTTAATCCTTGTTTTTCTATGTGCTTATTTCTTACAGATTATTGTTAATCCTTGTCTTTCTATGTGCTTATTTCTTACAGATTATTGTTTATCCTTGTCTTTCTATGCGCTTATTTTTTTTACAGACTATTGTTAATCCTTGTCTGTCTATGGTCTTTTTTTACAGACTATTGTTAATCCTTGTCTCTCTATGGACTTTGTTTTACAGATTATTGTTAATCCTTGACTTTCTATGCGCTTATTTCTTACAGACTATTGTTAATCCTTGTCTGTCTATGGTATTTGTTTACAGATTATTGTTAATCCTTGTCTTTCTATGTGCTTATTTCTTACAGATGATTGTTGATCCTTGTCTGTCTATGGTATTTTTTTTACAGATTATTGTTAATCCTTGTCTTTCTATGTGCTTATTTCTTACAGATTATTGTTGATCCTTGTCTTTCTATGTGCTTATTTCTTACAGATTATTGTTGATCCTTGTCTTACTATGATTTTTTTAACAATTATTGTTGATCTTTGTCTTTCTATGCACTTTTTGACAGAGTGTTGTTGATCCCGTCTTTCTATGAACTTGTGTTGTAGATTGTTTTTGAATGAACCTTTTTAACGCATTGGTGTTGGTCGTTGTTTTGTATGAATTTGTTATAGAGAAAAGTCGGATTGTTGTGATTGGTGTGATATTTCATCTTTTCTCTCTAAATATAATGGAATTCTATGCAACTTTCATACAAGTGAGAGGTTTAGCTATCTATCTATATTCAGGTCGAATCTACCATTTAATCTACACAAGGAAAAGCCTGTACCAAGAATGCCTGTACTAAGGTAAGAAGTTATCCTTTAACTCTACTTTCCGCATATATAGATGATGTTCTTTCACTTAATAATTCAAATTTTGGTGACTATTCATATGTGGAACGCATCTATTCCATCGAACTAGAGATAAAGGATACTACAGATACCGTTAAATCGGCCTGATATCTTGACTTACATATAGAAATAGACAATGAGCGTCGGTTGAAAACAAAACTTTACGACACAAGAGAAGATTTCAGCTTTCCAATTATGAACTTTACATTTCTAAGCAGCAACATTTCAGCAGCACCTGCATACGGGGTATATATCTCCCAATTGATACGATATTCCCGTGCTTGCATTTCCTATCGTGATTTTCTTGATAGATGGTTGCTGCTCACAATGAAGCTATTAAACCAAGAGTTCCAAATGGTAAAGTTGAAATCATCCCTTCGTAAATTTTACGGACGAGTTATCACGAGTTGGTTGATCGTTATAGAAAAAACGTTTCACAAATGATATCGGATATGTTCCTTACGTCGTAAAGACAATCCCCTTTCCTTTCATGAATGTGACTAACCGACTTTGACTAATTACCGGATTTGTTATCACATAAGCAACACGACGGGTGCCACATCTGCAGCAGGATCTGCTTACCCTTCAGGAGCACCTGAAATCATCCCTAATTTTTGGTGGGGTTCGTGTTGTTTATTTTTAAGTTTTCTATTTTGTGTCATGTGTATTATTGTTTGTCTGTTTGTTGTTTTCTTTTTTAGCCATGGCGTGGTCAGTTTATTTTCGATTTATGAGTTTGACTGTCCCTTTGGTATCTTTCGTCCCTCTTTTAGGAAAATGACAGTTGTTTCTATTCATTTAATGTGTTTGGACTTTTGATATTGCCATTTGATAGAGGATTTTCTATATTGATTTTTTTTGGAGTTCGGTATTTTTATTATTTTTCTTTTTTGTTTGTATTCCCGAGTTTACAAATCTCCATTCATTCATACAAAAGACGAAGTGAAAATGCTGAGATCAAACGGAATTAAGACGATAGGAGTTTAAACGGTACAAAAATAAATATTATGATTATTGAATGACACCTGATATAATTTAAACCACCATATGAATACTGGTATACAGGTAAAAGATCGATCAAAATGTCAATATTTAGGATCATACTTTGGAAGCATTTCAAGACAATGTTTAAATATAGAGCATTAGGTGGAATGGGAAAAAATACCTGGAACGGAACTCATGATATTGATTTCTATAGATTTTTTTAATAGTGCAATAGGTGGATTGTGACGGGTAATACTTTAAAAGACACTAGATACAAATTCCCATTATTGGTAATAGTATGTTGTCGTATTTGAAGGAATAAATTCACAGAGGTAAGAAGTTCTAGTATGTTGGCCTGTTTTTTATACCTACAATATATGTATAAGTTATTAAATAATGTACCGAATCATGTCCGTAGATTTAGCTATTGTTAGGTTTACACAATATAGACATTTCTAAAAGAGTTTTAACATTTAGACATGCTCTTTATGCAAGGTTTACAGTTGTGAGTTAAATTTGTGAATGCAATGCCATCATTAATTGGTAAACTTTAATAGAATATCTGGGTACACCCCAAAAGAAATTGATACCACACAATTCGTCAGTATTGGTGCCACGGTAAGCTTTTTAACAGAAACTCAAACGGTGGCCACTAATAATATCAGGTAGTTTTGGAAATTGCTTGGTGAACTAACGTACAATTTATTTTATACGATATAGAATGTAAAATAATTCAATAGTAGATATATACAGGAATGATATAATGAATGCCAAACACACTATACTGGCTGAAAATTAAATATCTAGGGTAGCTGTACATTACACAGTATGCCGTTTACAATCATTCACAGCGAATACAGGTTGTCTCGTAGAAACGTTAGTATGTATTGTCCATTTGACTTCTATATATTTGCAGAAAAAAAATCTTAAAAATCATTTTTATGATTTAATAATTTTTTCCTTGATGTATATTATTATATGGTATATACGAACTCTGTCCATTAACATAACATATGAAGGTAAACATTAAAAACAATATTTATTTTCATATCCTTTCCCTATAAAGTACTCTTTCACTAGTTTATACTATATCTAATATTTTTATTAAAAAGAAAATGGAAATTGCAGTTTCTTATCATAGATAGAACAACTATTACAATCACATGACATGAAATCTAAGTTTATTTGATTGTCAGTAGAGGTCATCTTAATATTTAAATATGCAAAGTCACATGGTATAAATAAACAAACATTAAAAGCACATGTATGTTGTTTTTATTTTGTTTAGAAGGCCTTTACACTACTTATACTTACTCCATCAGGTAATCAACACGTCAAAAAATAAAATTAACATAGAGACCTGATGGGAAACTTTTTTAAATATTGACCAAAAATTATGAAATTAATAGTCAGAGTTCGTATATACCATATATTAACATACATCAAGGAAAAAA
Organism: Mytilus trossulus; assembly: GCF_036588685.1. NCBI lineage: Eukaryota > Metazoa > Mollusca > Bivalvia > Mytilida > Mytilidae > Mytilus > Mytilus trossulus. The sequence continues at coordinate 26,985,592 of NC_086374.1, read as the reverse complement.
TTATTAATTCATAAAAATGATTTTTTAAGAATTTTTTTCTGCAAATATATAGAAGTCAAAGGGCTTACTCGTTTAGTGGACCTTATCTTTTGGATGCTGTATGTTAAGTCCTTTTCATGCCGCTTTTTTTTTTATCGTGCGTGACTGGCACCATTATTTTTTACAGTACATTAAGATTTGAAACAGATTCTACTTATTACTGAAATTTTCCTCGTCTTTTTTTGATATTTGATTTTCTGCTTGACTTTTCTCTATGGGATAAGGTCTCACTCACATTTAAAAGTAGATACCAATGAGACAATTAAAACCTAATCATTCTTTCAAACATCCCTTAAAAGAAGTAATAAAAAATTAGAAACAAAACGAAAAATAGAACAAAAGAGAAAACCTTTATTTTAAATATCACAGACTGACACTTGTCTTTTGAAAGTTGTCCTGTGTAGGAAAAAAAACTGATTTCATATTTGCTATTGGGTATTTTGATGGGCAAGCCAGTTGATAATACCACTCACCTTCCTTGCAAATTAGTTCAGTCTACAACAAATAAAAAAGACATTCTATTTTCGTTCCTGGCTTTTGAAAAAATATAACAATGTGCTTTTCTACTGGTATTTAACACCGGTTACCGTTCCAGTTTGTCCACCAATAACATATACACCATATGAACTTGTGCGAACCTACAAAATAGATATTTTTAGTTTTTAGTCGCAATTTATTAGACTTTTTGTTGTTTAAAGTTTGAGTTAGTGTATATTGTTGGAGCTTATATGCTGGTTAAACTCTTGGTGTCTTCTGATTTTGACGTATTGTTAGTTTTCTGTCTTGACGTAAACCCGAAATATTACCAACTAATAAAACTCTCGCTTGCTTTTGACCTAATTGGTGCTATACAAAAATTAATAGTTTTATGTTGTATTTTATTATCATAGCCACAGGCACTCGTCTCAGAAAAAAATTCCTATATACCTTTAGGTATATATAAAAAAAAATATTATGAGACGAGTGCCTGTGATAATAGCCCTTAACTGAAGTTTTGTCATGATAAAGTAAATGCTAGTCAATTCGTGAGAACATTTATTTACTCACCGATTTTAGGTATATATCTTAACATTAACAACTGAGGATCTTGATAAATGGTTCTTAATTTCTGTATTATCTTAATTGTAAGGCCGTTTTTCTCTGTATCTAAAAGATAACGCTTATTTTGTAAAGTTCCTATATCCTTTAACTCTACTTTCCGCTATATAGATGACGTTCTTTCACTAAACAATTCAAAATTTGGTGACAATGTGGAACGCATCTATCCCATCGAATTGGAGATAAAGGATATTACAGATACAGTTAAGTCGGCTTCATATCTTGACTTACATCAAGAATTGACAATGAGGGTCGGTTGAAAACAAAACTTTACGACAAAAGAGATGATTTCAGCTTTCCAATTGTGAACTTTCCATTTCTAAGTAGCAACATTCAGGCAGCACCTGCATACGGGGTATATGTCTCCCAATTGATATGATATTCCCGTGCTTGCATTTCCTATCATGATTTTCTTGATAGAGGGTTACTGCTCACAAGGAAGCTATTAAACCAAGAGTTCCAAATGGTGAAGTTGAAATCATCTTTCGTAAATTTTACGGACGCCATCACGAGTTGGTTGACCGTTATGGAATAACCGTTTCACAAATGATATCGGATATGTTCCTTACGTCGTAACTACAATCCCCTTCCCTTTCATGAATGTGACCTACCGAATTAGACTATTTACCTGATTTGTAATCACATAAGCAACACGACGGGTGCCACATGTGGAGCAGGATCTGCTTACCCTTCCGGAGCACCTGAGATCACCCCTAGTTTTTGGTGGGGTTCGTGTTGTTTATTCTTTAGTTTTCTATGTTGTGTCGTGTGTACTATTGTTTTTCTGTTTTTCTTTTTCATTTTTAGCCTTGGCGTTGTCAGTTTGTTTTAGATTTATGAGTTTGACTGTCCCTTTGGTATCTTTCGTCCCTCTTTTATAATAATTTTGCTATTTATCATCCTGTTATTCGAGGATTTCTTTATTCTGTACATTGTTGGTTTTTGTAATCAGCATTGTACTTTTTTTTTTTTTAAGTTTTCACAGCTAATTTCTAACTTATACACCCCATAATACCCCGTGTGTATGCTTTAAATTATTTGCTAATTTTTCTTTATTTTTTTTATCATTTTGACCATTATTCTTTAAAACCTACAAAACCTTCATAACATGACGAACTCCTTATTATTTTTAACTGTTTTTAAATTTAAACAATGCTGTTACTAAACACGTGTTTTCATTGAATCGTTGTCTCATTTAATTCAGATTGAGAATGATTAAAATCATGTCTCCTATTCAAAACTTCCTGAATTTAAGTTCATATTGTTCAACAAGTTACAAGCAGTTAATATACTATACAAATAGCACATTGCTGGGCTGATAGAGCAGATTGTTTCCCCGAGAAGACATTGTCTTCAGAGGCAAGGCAGAGGTTGACAATGTTCTTTCGAGGGGAATAAATCTGCTCTATCACACTCTAGATCTATGTGCTATTTAATTTGTTATATTTTTGTCATTTACTGTTATTTTGGATCGAAAGTACCTAAATCTATATTGTCACGTACACAATAACGTAATAGTTAGTAGAAAAATAACAGAGTGAAGAAAGACAATTTTTCTTTTATTTTGACATTTTATGAAATTTTTCTTTGCAAAAAACGTAGACATTGAGCATTGTCTTTAATATCTACTCATTTTCCTTTAAATTATCAAGTTTGATTGGTCTGCACAAGAGGGAACCATTCAAATAATGTCTGCGGCTGAACTATGGGATAGAGTAAATTATCACCCTCGTATTATCCAATGAAAATCTGGCTTTTTGACGTGAAGTATAATAAACATAATTGTCTAATATTTGGATGGATACAATTGTTATCAGTTATTGTCAAAACTCATGTCATATGTGTGAAGCTAGCCTTACGTTACATACAGTTAGTAGAGTCGACCTAAACTAAATATTGCTGAAAATAGATTATATTTGAAAGGCTAATTGTTTTCATAGATCTAATTCCATTCCTGTTTTCACACACATAAGCATATATATGCTTTAATCGATATATTGATACAGAGACAATATTGCTTTATATTGAAAGTTCCAATGACAACAAGTGAACCGATATGTTCGGCAACTTTGTTGTTGGAAATATAAGAAACACTATGAACATTGACGCGTCATATAATTGTTATTGCCTACAACACACATCATAGAATGCGACACGTATATAGATGCTACGATAATCCAGCGCTTTGTTTCCAACTTCTCATTTCATGAGGCAGTACATCTAGTAGAACTGGCCCTTGATACTTTAAAATATCATATTTGGAATATATATTCATTGCAAAGTAATGAATATAAAAAAGAAGATGAGGTATGGATTGCCAATGAGACAAATATCCACAACAGACCAAAAGGACGCAAACATTAACAATTATAGGTCACCGTACGGCCTTCAACAATGAGCAAAGCCCATACCGCATATAGTCAGCTATAAAAGGCCCCGATAAGATAATGTAAAACAATTCAAACGAGAAAACTAACGGAACATGTTATTATGGTCTATGGATATTGGATATAAAGAATGATTATTAGATAAGCATCTGACCATGACCTTATTTTCATGGTTAATTTGCCAGCGTTACGTTAGTTTCTCGATAATGTATGTTTCTATGAAACTTTAAGATAAACATTAAATATTATGATATGAAAATGATTATTAGGTATTAAACATGTCCGTCTGACTGGATTCACCATAACTTTACCTAATTTTCGTTGTTAATCAGCATATCCAGTTTTCATGAGTAGGTCTGCCTGGCAGACACAATTACTTATAGGTTAACTGCCTTTGGTGTGTATATGTCATTCAGACATGGTTAATCAATTATCAGACTTTAGTTTTTCAAAGAGCTTTCGTGATTAGGCTATTGTCTCATTTAAAAATACTCAGTGTAGTATATCAACTATACAGGGTAGGAAAAAAAGTTATAACGTTTAAATGTGCGTCTGACTTTACCTTTATTTGAATGCATAATTGATGTTAAATTCATGTAATATCTGCATTACTATCTTGATCTTAATGAATTTTGGCGTGAATTACAATCATAATCAAATGATACAGCAGACCGTTGAGACATTTCAGCGTGTACACACTTGTCTTCTCAATATGAATCAAACATTTGCTTATCTTTTAAAAGCAGTCTGATTTGTATCATTTTTAAGAAAAGAAAAGAAAATTGTTAGACAAGTTGTATTTGCGTTTTTATTTTAAATACGTAATTTTAAAGGGATTCGATGCATATTTAAGGGAGATAACTGTCGTATAATTTACTTGTGTTACCTTTTTATTTATGATGAAGTTGAAATAACGGAATCTAATCACTAGATCAAAATTTCAAAATAAGAATTATTGCTCATAACATTTACATGCCACATACTCTTTATCCTTTTCAGAATGTTTACTTAATAATATAAAAACTCGAAAGAATATTGCAAAACTAGACAATGACGTCGTTATCTAATACTCAAGATGTTGTCGTCCATGTAAATGGTAACGAGAATGAAAAGTCCAATGGTATATCAAATGGAGTGTATTACAATGAAAAACGTTCTAAAGTGACAGTGGTGACAGACAAAAAAACAAGCACTAGGAATCTTTGGATTGGTTAGTTTTTATGGTTGTATGAAAATGATTGCACACATCTTAGTTTGATTTTAAAAATAAAAACATAATAACAATGTTGAATTTTATTTAAAACTAAAAGAATTTATAATTTCACAAATCTTTGGAAATCAATTTCTCTATGGTTTGTATGAAATGAATCCATATAAATTTCAGAAAAAGACGAAAGTTGATTTGATCAATAACAGATTTAAATAATTTAGTTAAGATATGAGTAGGTAAACATTGTACCTTCCTTTTTTCAGTTTAAGTATGCTGGCAAGTTAGATATTGTGATACTGTTACTTGGAACAGTATTTGCTATGGGACTAGGGACATGTATGCCATTGAACCTTTTAGTATATGGCAAGGTAGCCAATGCCTTGATTGAGTATACAAATTATATAAATCTGCAAGCAATGCAAAAGTAAGTTGAACAAAATGAGGCTGGTAAAAGGTAGACCGATATTCCTGGACTTTTGAAATTTTGAAAAACTATACAAGTTAGTTATTTAATCATCTAAATAAAACTAAGTAAATAGGTTTTGTTTCCGTCAAAGTACTTCTTCTGCGACAGATTTGTGTAGAAAATTTCAAATTTTGATAGTGTTCATTGAGATTCATAATGAGTTAAATCAAAGACATTTTATGGAGTGTTTCGAAGTTAGTTCGATTATGTCGTGAAGATATTTACTTTATTCCAAGTATTCCAGTATGCTTTCCACCTTGGTGTGGACGTTTATCATTTTTTTTTTAGGTATATGAACAGTTTATTTAGAGAGGAAAAAAATAATTACAAACTTTATTATTACATATGAAAGAAAAGTGTTGTTTTGAAACGACCATGGCTAATTTTCCATCACAGGATGATGAAAATATGCTGATATTCCATCCTTCAGACTTGTTGTTCAAAACTTGTGATTAGTTTTGATACGATCAGTTATGTTTGCTTTCAAATATTTTATTTTTTTATTTCATGGATTTTGTGGATGCATTAAAAAAGGAGGAAAAAAGAAGTACAAAAATCACCGATATGTTTAGCACATTTGATTTTATTTTGGTTCGAAACATTCTGTCTACATTTCCTAACTATCTATTTCATTATTTTCTTGTTTATTCAGTAAGACCAGTATGATTAATCAGAGGATAGATGCACTTGAGGAATATTCTGATGTTTATAGCATAGCAAAGGATTATGCTTTTTGGTTCAGCATGATCGGGGTCGGTGCAATCATAACTGGATTTCTGGCCGTAACGTTGTGGACATTGGCAGCTGAAAGGCAGATTAAAACAATTAGACAATTATATTTTACGTCAGTGATGAGACAAGAAATTGGTTGGTTTGATACTCATGAAAGTGGAGAATTGTCAACAAGATTTTCAGAGTAAGTTTATTAAAATCTGTTTATCGTTTTGTTTAAAATGAGAAAAATGACAAAACTCATAGTTCCATTTGAGATCATGACTGATATTTTTAATACTAAAGGAAGGAAGAGGTACTAAATAGTCTTTGTTCAGATTACTACTGTTGCGTTTTGAAAGATCATATTTAAAGGATTTTGACTTAAACAAATTAAAAGATGTGCACGATTGACAATGAGACAAATGCCTGCATTGAAGACAACAAAAAGAACAAAATAGTGAACAAGTATGCTCAAAGGAATATTTTCTATTGTGTTTAATACATACATACAGTTTTTATGGTACATGAGACAAGATAGCCACTGTGATATAGTTATGTGTGTGTTCTTAGAGTATTATTTTGTACATTAGTATTTAATATTGTAGATGTTTCTAATAACTAGGGACCGAGTATACACATTAACTGTATATGAGGTTTTATTTTATTTTGTGTTGTTTTATAATACAGAGATATGCATGTAATCCTTGATGGTATTGGAGACAAAGTGGCCACAATGATCCAATGGGTTACTACATTCATTGCTGCTTTTATCATTGCCTTTATAAGTGGATGGAAATTATCATTGGCTTCTGTAGCATTTTGTCCTGTACTTGTTGTAGTTGGAGCATTTATGACAAGGGTAAAATTCAGAATTTTAAAATATTGACTTATATTTAATCAAGCTACGGTACCTGTTTCTCCAATGTTCTTTTTAATAGAATAACTTATCAATAGTCAACACTTCGGTGGTGGTGTTGACATGAAGATCAATTATGTGGTCATTTTTATAAATTTCCTGTTTACAAAACTTTGAATTTTTCGAAAACTAAGGAGTGTCCTACCCCATGAAATAGATAACCTTACCCGTTTTTGGCACAACTTTTTGGAAGTTTGGATCCTCAATGCTCTTCAACTTTGTACTTGTTTGGCTCTATAAATATTTTGATATGAACGTCACTGAGTCTTATGTAGACGAAACGGACGTCTTGCGTTCTAAATTATAATCCTGGTACCTTTGATAACTAATTATCGACACGAACTTGATTCCTTAAAAAAAATAACACTGTTAATAGTGATTTCGGAGTTCAGTATATTTGTAATTTTACTTTTTTTTATATAAAGATATGCCATTCATTTTTTTCTTATTGAAAGGAAACACCATTTGTTAAGGCTAAGTAAACACAAGGACTACGAAACACTGCAGTTCGACTTATATATACATGCATAATCTTAGTTCATAAGTTGTAGATTCCAATAAATGTTTCGAAAAATATACTCACATTTTAGTGGTTACAAACTATTTCACGGAAAGAAGCCCAGAGTTATGCTAGTGCTGGTGCTGTGGCCGAGGAAGTATTTCTGTCAATAAGAACTGTTATGGCTTTTAATGGACAGACAAGAGAATGTGAAAGGTATGTTATTTTGGCTAGTTTTGTTAAATATAATCACATTTATGTGGTTACCTACAATATCACGAAGAAAAGCCCGGATTTATGCCATTGCTGTTGCATTAGCTTATCATAGTGATGGATTTCAATGGATATACTTAAACATGTGAAAAGTTTGTTATTCAGGCTTGAAAGTCATGTTGTCTATAATTGTTAATATAATTCATATGTTTAGATGTGTATTGTAAAACCATAGCAATGAAAACTGTTTAATTTTCGTGGTGTTACGAAGGACACTGAGTGTATCACCATCCCAGTAGTCAGCACTTTGGTGTTGACATGAATATCAATTATATGGTTATTTTTAAAAATTTACTGTTTGTAAAAGTCTTAATTATTTCAGAAACTAAGTATTTCTCATCCTAGTTATGTTTAACCTTAGTCCGTATTTAGCACATCTTTTTGAAATTTTGGGTCCTCAATGCTTTTCAACCTTATACTTGTTTGGCTTTCTATCTAATTTGATATCAGCGTCACTGATCTGGGTATAAATCAAATATTTTTTATCTTATATAGGATTTCTGTATATTTTTCTATACATGAACTTTATCATATACTTTAAAGAAAAATGAAATAAAAAGATGGGGTCACCGTTCATTTAAGCTCACATTCTGCTTCTGGAAGAAGCATCCAATTTTGTTGATGTCCTTTTTTTCTGTTGACCTAATAGGAGAAATAGATGTAATATCGAAATAAAAAAAATAACCTAATTACAGATATCGCTTAAATTGTACAATTATTTAGTTTATGTACAGCTTATTTGAAAACAATAATAAAAAATATAGGTCACCGATGAGTTAAAAAAGATATTTCAAATTTAATGCCAAAAAAGGGCATTTTTGCACCAAAGGGAGATAATTTGGAGCTTTTTCAATGATATAAACATTTTAAAAGTCAGCTGGGGCCAAACCGAATCAAATTTTTGGGGTTGATTTTTGTACCATACCATAAAGTAATAAGTAACAGTGTATTAAATAAAACTTATAATGAAAAAATAAAGGTTTAATTTTTTGCTGAAATTTTTGTACCCAGGAGCCACCTTAAGGTATTGACGTTGCTAACGTAAAATGTTATTTTCGCGACGTCAAACTGTGACATATCGGGAAAAGATGCATTTTTCGACTGATTTTTATCATTCAAACTGATTTAATTTGAAAACGAGTTCATGGACCCCTATTTTTCAAAACGGCAATTTGTTTTATTTTGCAGGGAGATTATGAGACCCAAATTTTATAATACTGTAAATAGATTTTTTTTTAATTTTGATAAACATGACATTTTTTCCTCAATTCATGAACATTTTATAAATATGAGTTATTTCTGAATTGAAAAAATGCATCTTTTTATGATACTTATAAAATGCAGAAATTAACGATTATTTAACAAAAAACAATTTGTGTTTATCTTTTATAACAAAAAAGTTATGTCTTTCTTTCGAAAAAGAAATTATGGCCACAAATCTGAATTTTGAGCAAATAAACACAATTTCGACCTCATTTTACTCAAAAAGTAGCACATGAAGGTATATTTTTTATTACATATTTGATTTAATCAGGTAAAAAATAGCCTATATGCAAATTTTCATGAACTTGTAAATACAGGATCAAAACTGTATCGTATGCCCTTAAGTTATGTAGACGTGATGAGTCTTATATATAGACGAAATGCGTTCTGACGTATCAAACAATAAACCTGGTACCTTTGATAACTATTAACTATTATGAATTTTCATCACCAAACACTTTTCGAAAACAACTTAGTCAATTTTATTGTTATAATAAGATCAATGTAAATAATGCACATAACAAATTTAAAAACATGACATATTAACAATATATATGTCACCAGATGAAACGTGTGGGTAGAAAGAAAAACTGTTCAGATTTCTCATCTGTGGTATAATATCATAGGAATTCCTCAAAAATAAGAACAGCGGAAAGTTTTGAACCCATTTTTTGAAGGTTTTGTACAATAGTGAAATAGATCAAAGCCGACCTTTCTACCATTTAAGCTCCATGCAACCATCATGTAGTATACACTTGTCTACAATTTACTTGTATTTGTTTGGTTTTTATAACATAAGTCACTACTAAAACTAAACTGCTAAGTACTCCTTCTGTTACAAAACATTAATAAATGAAAGCCACTGCAAAGTGTTAATCTTTTAGATACAACGAAAACCTAAAAGATGCTAACAGTCAAGCAATACGAAAAGGCATCGTAACAGGTCTTGGACAGTCCGTGTTTTGGTTTTTTGTATATTCAGCATTTGCCGTTGCATTTTGGTATGGTATCTATTTAATACGAAATGATGAGGCTGGATTTGAAGCAGGAGAAACACTAACTGTAAGTAATCTCTCTAGAAAGCAGTATTTTTGTTCTTTAAATGGACTATATGATTTTCCAAACAACTAAAACTGATGAAAAGATTAACCTGAAAGTATTATTCAACTGAAGTTGAATTAATGTTGGTATTTGATTTGTTCTGCGGTTGTTGATTGGTATTTTAAAAAGTAAAGTCACAAAAATACTGAACTCCGAGGAAAATTGAAAAAAAGAAAGTGTCTAATCAAATGGCAAAACACATCAATTGAATGGATAACAAATTAACTGTCATTATCCTGACTTCGTACAGGCATTTTTTTATGTAGAAAATTGAGGATTGAACTTGGTTTCAAAGCTAGCTAAACCTCTGACTTGTATGACAGTCGCATCGAATTCCATAATATTGAGAACGATATGTGAACAAAATAAACAGACATAACAGGTAAAAATGTCAACAAGGGATACAACAGTCAACATTGCGTATAATCTTAATCACTATAAAACAACAAATATGTAACAAGGATGCACAAATTTATGGTGGCCGGTTAAGGCCATTTCGCGTTTTCGCGTTTTCGCGTTTTCGCCCATCATATTATATAGGGCGAAAACGCGAAAACGCGAAATCGCGAAGTCGAAAACGCGAAAACGCGAAGTCGAAAACGCGAAATCGGAAAGAAAAAATATTTCGCGTTTTCGCGTTTTCGACTTCGCGTTTTCGCGTTTTCGACTTCGCGTTTTCGCGTTTTCGCGTTTTCGACTTCGCGATTTCGCGTTTTCGCGTTTTCGCCCTATATAATATGATGGGCGAAAACGCGAAAACGCGAAAACGCGAAATGGCCTTAACCGGCCACCATACAAATTGCATATAGACCAAGCACATTTGCAAACACTAAAAACAAGAATATACAAATTTGCCATAGTACAATAACACAATGACGGGATTTATAAGTACAGAGCCACGTCATATATTTATCAATGACAGAAGAAAAGGCATATAGACAAAGCACATTAGCAACGATGAAAGACAGAATACAAAAATATGTTACAAAAGCACAATACCACAATGACGGGATGTAAAGGTACAGAGTCACGTCATATGTATCAAAGAAAAGGCATATAAACAAAGCACATAGGCAAACACGAAGGACAAGAACATGAGAATTATCATAGAACAATACAAAGATGGGATGTAGAAGAACCGAGCCGAATTACATACGAAAAACTTTTTTATTTTCATAAATACGTTTTAATATTAAATGTTATGCCATTTATATAGAGGACAATTATGTATTTATGTATTTATGTATTTCTGTTTGAAATATTTTATGTACCATTTAAGCCTGAACAATTTCTGTTAATAATAAATCTTGATACTTTACTACCATTTTTATTAAAGATATTTATGGGAGTAATGATAGGCTCAATGTCATTGGGTCAGGCCTTCCCGACATTAGAGGTTATAGGCAATGCTAGAGGTGCAGCACAGAAAGTATTTGAAATCATTGACCAGAAATCAGAAATTGACTTCTCATCAAAAGAAGGACGCAAACTTGAAAAAGTCGAGGGAAACATTGGATTCAAAAACCTATATTTTAGATACCCGGCTAGACCAGATGTTCAGGTAACATTGACATGTTGTTTAAAGTCGCCTAACTCATTTTACTTAAGTTATAGAAAGTCGTGGATTTGATCTATAGTAGACGAGGCACTACACAAACTTTAAACAAAAAAAATAATTTGAAATATATCAACTTAGCCTTAATGAATAATAAAAAAAATTCTTGAAAAAATGGTAAAATAATGAACAGAAATTAAATACTTTTAAAACAGATGTATTAAATGGCGAACAGTTCAGAAACACTGAATTACATGCAGATTATATCAAAAAGAGGTGTGAAAAAAGTCACAACATTCAAAATCTTATGCGTTTTACAATGTAATGATTTTCTAAAAGAGGCATTACACTATTTTTTTAATTATCTCAATCTACTCACTTACGGCGATTATTCCAGTCATGGTTTTTGTTTAGGATAAGATAAAAGTACGTCTCAAATGAAAACATTTTACTTTTAGGTTGTGTGGGGATATCCTTAGGAAAGTAATGGCAGACTATATTTAAGGCGGTCACTTGTATTAACTTGTATAACATGTGAAATTGAAACTTGTATCAGTTTAATTGTGGTTTTTTTCAGGTTTTGAGAGGGTTGTCACTAGACGTCAGAAAAGGTCAAACTGTTGCATTGGTAGGATCCAGTGGATGTGGGAAGAGCACAGGAATCCAACTGTTACAGAGATTTTATAACCCAGAACAAGGGGAGGTAAGGAATTCAGCTATTACAGAGATTTTATAAAACAAGAATATGGAGTGATAAAGAAAGAAAAAAATCTCTTCTATTATATTAAATTCGTGCGTCCTACTCGGTTTTTTATTTACCTTCATCAGGAATGCATATATCCAAACTTTAGAAAGCTAAGAATGTATAAGACTAAAACACATGAAGCATGAAGAGCGACATGACTGAAAGGGACCAAAACATAGCCAAGTTTATCACAGGTTCTTAGAGTATGGCATTGTTGTTAGCCTTTCATCTGGAACGCTCAAAGAATCTATAACTCCATAGTTCACAATGTAAACTTTTGGAAGTTTTTCCTTTTTCTAAAAACTCAAAATGTAGTGTTATATATTTCAATCAGATTTACTTAGATGGTGAAAATATCAAGGAATTGAACGTCAACTGGTTAAGGAGGCAGATAGGCGTAGTCAGTCAGGAACCTGTTCTGTTCGCCACAACAATTGCTGAAAATATACGATATGGTAGAATAGATGTGACACAAACAGATATAGAACAGGCTTGTAAGATGGCAAACGCTCACGATTTCATAAAGCAGCTACCAGAAGTAAGTTAATGTTGAATTTTGCAGATATCTTGAGAACAGCTCTACAGAATCAAAAAATACCTACAACATACCATTTATAGAGATACATTATGTAGAACGAACTACTTAGTGTATGGACTGAACTTAGCTGGCTCAAAAAGATAGCATTCTAGTAGTTTTTTTCAACCAAGATTGCAGCAGTGTCAGTTTTGATTTCTGTATTTTAAAACTTAGGAAATTCAGACGACTATAATCATTGGAACCAATAAGCAACAATACAAGCATAGAATCCATAGGACCATATAAATTGGACCACATATACATGATCAATACGAACTTGGGAAATCTAAAGGGCTGTATTGATCGGGTCAAATTTACAACCATCATATTTAGAATTAAGAATTTGATACATAATCTTGAAATCCAAGTTAATATGCCATCAGTACGTTGCTTGATAATGACGTATGTCTAAAAACGTGTAGTGCATATGCCTTTGTGTTAACCGGTGTGTTTTTTTGTTTCTGGGTTTATAAAAAATAATTATATCTGTGAACAGGGTTTTGAGACCTTAGTGGGAGATCGTGGTGCCCAGTTAAGTGGTGGTCAGAAACAGAGAATAGCCATAGCAAGGGCGTTAGTAAGGAATCCTAAAATACTTCTCCTGGATGAAGCTACATCAGCTCTAGACAATGAAAGTGAAGGAATTGTACAGAAAGCTTTAGAAAAGGTATGGATTGATCTTCATCAGAAACGCTCAAAGCCAAACATTTGAAATCCGAAGAAGTATAAGTACCGAACCCGTTAAAGATCTATATGACAAAATAGTACCTAAAACAAATAGCCAAATTCATCTAAAGTCAACTTTGCCTGAGGGAGTTGAAACCTTAGTTTCTTAATAATTTCAAATTTATAAACGGATAATTTTAGAAAAGTTTGTTAAATCATGTCAGTACCGAAGTACTGACTACTGAGCTGAAGATAGCCTCGGGGATTGATAGTCCACCATCAGAGGTGTCGACCTAGTGATGTACAAATGAATTATAACTTATAACACTTTAACGCATGTATACCTACCTCCGTGGCATTCAAATGTTGATAATAAATGTTTATCCAGGAAATCGGTTCACAGGAACTGAATTTAAAACAAATCTTATTTTCCTTTAAAGGCTTGTGTTTTTTTTGCCACTCTTATGGTAGTTACTAATGCCCGAAGACAGTTTACAATAATAATATGTTTTTTTTTCAATGGAGAGTAAATACGGCTCTGATTTCATTTTTGCAAAGATAATAGTATAATGACAAACAACCTACCGAATTCAAAAGTTCATACATGATGTTTGTAGGCCCAGGAAGGCAGGACAACCATAGTGATTGCCCATCGACTGTCCACTATAAGAAATGCTGATGTGATTTATGCAATAGATCAAGGAGTTATAAAAGAGAGTGGAACACATGATGAATTAATGGAGAAGAAAGGATTGTATCATCAACTTGTTATGTTACAAGTAAGCAGCTCTTATGTGTTTTTGTATCATATTTTGATTCTTAAAAACAGATGAATACTTAGTTGTCGTTTGTTTATGTAATATATACGTGTTTCTCGTTTCTCGTTTTGTTTATATAGATTAGACCGTTGGTTTTCCCGTTTGAATGGTTTTACACTAGTAATTTTGGGGCCCTTTATAGCTTGTTGTTCGGTGTGAGCCAAGGCTCCGTGTTGAAGGCCGTACTTTAACCTATAATGGTTTAATTTTTAAATTGTTATTTGGATGGAGAGTTGTCTCATTGGCACTCACACCACATCTTCCTATATCTATTAGGATGGTAATTTTGATTAAAACATTTTTTTTAAATCATCGGGCATCATTAATGACAGTTTGAGTTTTTGATTTTGCCATATGATAAGGGATTCGTTTCCGTGGAGTTCAGTATTATTTTTTTTAACTTTTACTTCAAAGATTTAAATGTTACATTATTAATAAATACTGAAATATGATGACTAAGAAATCTTTTCGGTTTTCAAAATAAATTTTACGATTAAGTGTTCATCTCACTTTACAGTCTTAACGCACCTGGTAATAGCAAAACCCTCAACAGGGTTATGTGTAAAGTGTTCATTATTAGAAATTCTTGTATAAGTTGATTAGAACTTAAATGGAGTAAATATTCTTTTTTTGATTTCAGACCAAGCATCATGAAAAATCAGAAGCAGGTATGTTTAATTTATCAACGGATATAATGAAATATTTTAAAAAAACAACATATAAATTTGCTGTTGAAATATTGTGTCCAATCTTGATAGATAGTAACATCAACCCTGTATATCTAAAGATCAGCTTTTATTAATATTTTTTTTTTTATCTTTTTCGGTTATGTCATTGACAAAAAAAGGCGACAGAAAAATTTAGGAGGTTTTTTTTATCATAAAGAAGGAAATGAATGATGTTTTGATAGAAAATTGCACGAAAAAAGTAAAAAAAACACGTATAATAAGCTATTTTGTTTGTAAAATTTTAAAGGTATGTTATATTTATGTTCATACAATTTACCATGTTTAAATTTGAATTAAGGGGACAGTAGTTTAATGATGTTCATACGATTTACAAGCTTAAGATTTAAATTAAGGGTACAGTAGTTTAATGATGCTCATACGATTTACAAGCTTAAGATTTAAATTCAGGGTACAGTAGTTTAATGATGTTCATACAATTGTCCATGTTTAAATTTGAATTTAGGGGACAGTAGTTTAATGATGTTCATACGATTTACAAGCTTAATATTTAAATTAAGGGTACAGTAGTTTAATGATGTTCATACAATTTACCATGTTTAAATTTGAATTTAGGGGACAGTAGTTTAGTGATGCTCATACGATTTACAAGCTTAAGATTTAAATTAAGGGTACAGTAGTTTAATGATGTTCATACAATTTACCAGCTTAAGATTTAAATTTAGGGGACAGTAGATTAATGAAGTTGATACGATCAACAAGGTTAAGATTTAAATTAAGGGGACAGTAGATTAATGATGTTTATACGATTTACCATGTTTAAATTTGAATTTAGGGGACAGTAGTTTAGTGATGCTCATACGATTTACAAGCTTAAGATTTGAATTAAGTGACAGTAGTTTAATGATGTTCATACGATTTTCCAGCTTAAGATTTGAATTAAGGGGACAGTAGATTAATGATGTTCATACTATTTACAAGGTTAAGATTTAAATTTAGGGGACATTAGATTAATGATGTTTGTACAATTTACAAGGTAAAAAGATTAAAATTTAGGGGACAGTAGATTAATGATGTTTGTACAATTTACAAGGTAAAGATTTAAATTAAGGGGACAGTAGATTAATGATGTGTATACGGTTTACAAGGTTTCGATTTGAATTAAGGGGACAATAGATTAATGATGTTTGTACAATTTACAAGGTTACGATTTAAATTAAGGGGACAATAGATTAATGCTATCCATACAATAAACAAGTTAAGATTCATATTGAGTACTGACTACTGAGCTGAAGATACCCTCGTGGATTTGTCACCATCCTTAATTTGTAGATCGTTTTTTTCGTGCCTCAACTCTCTAGTGAAATTGCTGTTTGATATATATTTCACCTGTCTTTTAATCTCAATATTATATACTATACGGGATTTTCCAAGTATTTACGTTGGAACATACTTTTAGATAGGATGGTAGTGGTGTATCCTATTAAAGCATATAATTTCACTTTGTTTGAGTTTCATTCTATCCCCATTGGTTTCATTCCATTTTTTCAACTCCGACTTTGATATTTTTTGAAAAATGGATATGCATTTCAGCTGCATTTTCCATTTTCAAATTTATCATATGTATGTATATTCTAAAACAACTGTATATAAAAATTCATATGGGTTTCATTTACAGTTGTTGAGGAACTGGAACATACACTACTTACAGACGAAAATAATAAGTTGGAGAAAAGTTCATTGATTCGTCCACGGACATTTAGCTCATCCTCATTGAAAAATCCCAAGCTTCATACTGAACTGTCTGTTGTTAGCTCAGCAAGTGATAGTAAACAGAAAAAGGTACGTTTTATTTTATTATACTCAACAAGTTAATCTGACTGAATGTTGAAATTGTTCAAGTTTAAATTGTTGTGTTTCTGTACGTTTTTCACATTGCATGCCTTTATCTAAACTACAATATATATTCTCCATAATATTTTAACAGTGTTTAGTTAGGTAATGCTAGGAATGAAAATTTTAATCATTCGGATTTTCACAAAAATTCTTGATTAAGAAGTATTAATTTATCCATAGTATACTTGCTCAAACCAAGTTCGCTTTAGATAACTTTGAATGAATTTTAATTTCAGAAAAACGACCCCGAAGATATCCCAAATGTTCCAATGACTAAAATTTTAAAGATGAATGGACCAGAATTTCATCTTATTGTGATTGGTATCATTATATCTATACTTGCTGGAGGTTCTCAGCCATTATTTTCCATCATCCTGTCAGAATTTTTGAAGGTAAAAAAGAAATTCATATTTATTAAATTTAATTTTCTTGAGGTATTTGATGTAAGTGATGAAAAAAAAATCGAGTCATCATAGAAACATAGTCGTCATCGTAACCTATTTCCTAGTTTTTATCATATATTATATCTGCAATCACCAACATACTCTATTTTACAATGTGATTCAGTGTTGATACTATGCATCTAGTGACCTATTAGGAAATACTCCAAATAAATCTCCTCCTTCAATAGTTTATAGGAAAATATCTGAATTCTCTAATTATCTTTACTCCAGTATTTTTCATATTACACTTTAAAACAGATTGACAAAATAAGTAAAATTTCGCTAAGATCAAAGATTTAAAAACGCAGAAACAAGTCTGGCGGAGGAAGATATATATCATAATTAAAAAACTCACTTTGATTTAAACAAAAAACTTAAAACGTGTAAATAGTTGTTGTTTGTTAAAGCTGAGGCTACTGTAGTCTCATGTTCAAACGTTTTTATGATGTGTTGCTCGTTTATTTGGTACACTTCAAAATATTTCATGTCCTTGTAGAAGCTTTAACATATACCTTTAAAGAAAAGGAAAAGAAATGGCCTGCGATATGAAACTCTCTCTTCATTATAAAACAGTTTTAATATTTATGACGTTACAGATTTCCAGAATACATTTTTACCTTAACTGTCGGGAACATTTGGTATTTAAAAGCACACAAAGTGCTTTTTTTTTATATAGGCAAACATTATATACATGAATGCATGTAAGAGAAAAATATATAAATATCAAAACAGCCTGTGCAATCCAAACTATATCTCTTTCATTTGATCCACGTTTTTACTGCAAAAGTCGGCAGATTCTTTATTTAATATGATACAGATTATCTCTTAATATAGAGAAGATTGTGTTTATTTTTTACAACCAGGTACACCATGTGGTTTATGTGTGAGAATGTTGCTGCACACATTTGTTTTGATACTAATTTTTTTCGTGTTTAAGGTGTTCACGTATGACGATGACGAAGCAGAGTCTACATCTGAAATGTTAGTTGTTTATATAATGACCATAGCTGTGGTTTCAGCAATTTTCAAAATGATCACTGTAAGTCATGATTATCTAAGTTCACCTGCTTGTTTTAGTGGTTAGTCATTCGTCGTCTGCTTTAAATTAGAATACAACTTTTCCTCTAAAATAGCATGGTAATTAATCATCAATTAGCATATTAATCTATTGCAATAAAAAATCATAATATCTAATAAAATTTGTAGAATTAGCTAACTAAGTCCTTATATTTGTATAAAGTAACATTCGTTTATAGTGGAAAATTGTTTTAAGGTTGAATAAGCTACAATTAAAAATTGCTCGCCGGTCCCTTTCTGTGATTACCATTAGATAACGCTGGTTCATTTGCCAATCAATCTATCATCAAGAGAAGATAATTTATTCAAATGTCGTTCATAGTCTTTTTTCAAAAATGATGAACGGTTCTATATATTGGTATGTAATCATTTTAAACGTTTCAAGTTTATTAAATTATATTCGTACATCAATGTTTTTGATACACCAATAACAAATAGTGAAATATATTGAATGTATACATTTTGTAATTATTCAAAATTATATCAGAAACGTAAACTTAATTATAAAATAATTAATTTGTTAAGGGGAGAGAATACTCGCATAACTTTTTCGAATTGGCACATAATACAACGGAATGTCACCCTTGCATACAAATGGCACATCAATAGAATTAATTAACTGCGCAATCGCGCTCCACCTCCAATGATGATTCTGAATTATAAATATAACCAAAAGTTGTTAATCTATAGATAGTGAAGACTAATGAAAGCTAACACACTGTAAAAATATTTCTTTGCAATTTTTTAAAACATTCTCAGGAAAATGATCGAGTCACTTGACTTTCAAAGCTCAAAATTAATGTTTTACACAATATTTGAATAAAGTAGATAAAGATTATTCGCTTCTCAAAGTGTAAGACGCAATAAAAATTGTATGCTTGCACCATCCTACCGAAATACGGATTTAATTAAGTCCTGAACATTTCGACATTTCTCCGTATATTTATAACAAAACCGGATTTCACCAAATCACAAGTACGTGTTAAGATCCGACTAAATACCTATTTCCCGATATGGTCAGGTAAAATTGCTACATCAATATGTATATTACCACTTTAAATATAAACAGTACTGTAAATCAGCACTTACTGAAATAAAACAAATGAAATATATCTGTTTAAAATTAAAATCCCGAAAAATCAGAAAAAATCATGAAAATGACCTAAAAATATAAAAAGTTTAGTTAATGATACCTGTATCGTTCCCATGACGAATAATATGGCATAGCGTTACCACCATAAATTTCAATTTCTATGAAAGCAATACATGCTGTTTGTACAGATGTAATGAATACTAAGCCGATGATACCTTATGAAACTTACAGTCCATCAGCTGTGGAATCAACCATGTGTTAGTTTATGAAAATCTTTTCTAAATTTCCTGGGATTGAAGCGCTCTCTAATTCATCTTCATCAGAAACAGTAGAACTACCAACTTTTCTTAATCAGCTAGATATTTATTTATATGGAAATTTCTGATAGAACTATTGTTGATGTACAGTCAAATATGCCTTTTATTAACATATATTGTTATCAAAACATAATTATGTATTGTAGTTTGTAACGTTCGGTACAGCTGGTGGAAACTTGACAACAAGATTCAGAAAGTTAGCTTTTAAGTCAATTGTTTGGCAGGCAAGTAAACATTAAAAGACTATCAAAATCGATCGTTTAATAATTCAATAGAGAGTGAAAAATAAAAGAAAAAATAATAAGGAAGAAACTTTAAATTGAGAAAAAAATCAAGTAGAGAAAAGCTAGTGTAAAACATAACAATTTAAAACAAGCTTTTGCATTGCAGACATACTTGTGTTAAAGTAAGAGTCTTTTTGAAAATTACCCCAAGTCAAAAGACAACGAATTTACTTGAAATTATTTTCGTTAGACTTTATATGAGAAATAGAACATAACAAGATCGTATGAGCATTATTGATACATGAAATATGTATGTGTGTTGTGAACCTTTTTTTTGTAATGTCTTTTTTTATTATTATTATTGTGGGTTTTATGTTGTCGTTCAATTGACGTTTACCCAAAATCTGCCAATTTTGATGAGGAATTTGGCACAATTTGTTAACATTTTTTTTGTTTTTAATGCTCTATAACTTCGTCTATGATTTGGCTTTTTTTTGTTAGTGCAGTGGTTTTTATTGCCCCGCAACGAAGTTGTCGGTGCCATATCGTTTTACCCTTGTTTATTTAAAAATTCTCTACCCGAGTTTTTGCTTAAAGGGACATAGTCACATGGTTGAATCTAATACCAAGACGGTGGGCAAAAAAATGAACAAGGAAAGTTTAATTGAATAAGAGATATGTAATTGTACCATTCACTAGGATTCAAAATGAAATACGAACGAAAAACTGCTACGGCAATGTCAAGGCAAACACTAAATGAAATTGATCAAATAACAAGCAACAGTATTCAAAACACAGCATATATAACTATATAAGACTGAGTAACACGACCCAAACCAATCGCTTTCTTGTGAGTAGCAACCCTCTACCAAGGAAATCATGATAGGAAACACAAGCCCTAAAGGCATTGTATGGCGTCTCAACTGGGAGATTTATACTCCTTATGCAGGCGCTATTGGAATGATGCTTCAGACAAATGAAAAGTTCACAATTGGGAAGTTGATATTATCTCTTAACAAATCATAATCAATAATGAATTTCTTTGGTAAATCTATAAATATCGACTGTTGAATATCTATGTTGCATTTTTTTTAATCAGGATGTAAAATTCTTTGATGACCCTAGAAATACTGTTGGTTCATTAACAACTAGACTTTCGTCTGATGCTGCTCTTGTTCAAGGGGTGAGTTGAATGGATTAATTCAAACAATTTACATTTTTTTCTTCATAATACTGTGTCTATTTACACTCTTTGAGTAATAAAAGAACACTTTATAAATGTGCTGCTTATGTTGCGCTTTTATGTTTTTGACCTGATTATGAATGCTCAAACTCCGACAAAAGATGTTCAAGAATGTAAAGAAACTGAAATGCTTGTAAAATATATTTCCAATATAGATCTAAAAAGAATAGCCGAAATTATCTGAAATTAACTTTGCTTGATGAAGTTCGAACCTTTTTTTTCCTCTTTTCTTTAGTGTTTGTCAACTATTATTTGTTCTATATATTTTTACGTCCCATTGTGCTTATTTTTTTTTCTTTTTATCCCCTTCGTTATCTTGTTTATAGCCATTATTTTTGTATGTTTTATAAACTCCATCCACATCCTCTTAACTACCTGAATACGAGAGGAGTGATATTACAAAAGGTGACATAAAAAAGAATAGCCCAACTCATCAGAAGTCAGATTTTTGCTTAAGATAGTTGGAACCTTAATTTCTTAATAATTTTCAAACCTAAGTTATCTTTTGACAGTAAAGATTTGCAGTCCTTTCAAATAAAATAGCAATATTCTTCGAATCTGTTGCGCACCTGTTGCTGTAAAATGGTATAGTTTATATTATTCCAAGAAATTATCAAATTATGTATTAGCATTAAAGCTATTCCTGAGGGCAGCAATATGTATTAAATTCGGCATATTTCATTCTGAGAGTTGTATTGTAGGCTACTGGATCCAAGATTGGAGTCACCCTTGAAGCAATGGCTACCATCCTAGTTGCTCTAAGCATTTCATTTTACTACAGTTGGAAGTTAACACTGGTTACACTTGGATTTTTGCCATTAATGATAGTTACAGGAATTGTTCAAAGTAAAATCCTAACAGGATTTGCAAGGGAAGATAAAGATTCTTTGGACCATGCTGGAAAGGTAATGATTTTCTAACTAAATTATCAGGATTATTCAAACAAAACGTTAAAAGATAGTTAGTTTGCTAAAACAGTCGAAAACATAATGGTAACAATTGTTTTAGCTAGCCAAGAGACACAATTATAAAAACTATTAGTATATGATTGAAAAAAGAAGAAGGGGAGAAAATACACAGGTGCAATGAAAAAAAAATCACACTTAACTTTGTACAAAAAGCTGAACAACGAAAAGGCAATAACAACAAAAAACGCTGCATAGAAAAAAAATAAGAATGCTTACCAGAAAATCTGAAACATTGTGGTAAAATCGGCTGAATTGGTAGAATTCGTATGTTCTACTCCTGCCTTGTGACACCAACCTTTTTGGAAATACTCTTGAAGAGTGGTTACATGTGATTGGGTAGGCATAATACAACAGCGGATAGTTCAATGTATTTTACCTTATCTAAATACAAAACCCCCTCATTAAACCCTCGGTCATGTAAATTCCCTATACTTTAAACCTGACTGAAGTTTGAAAAAGAAATGGTAAACGATGAATATAGGCAACGGTAGTATATCGGTGTTCAAAAGTCATAAAACGATTGAGAAAAAACAAAACCGGGTTATACGAGCTCAAACAGAGTGAAACACATCAACAATAAAAGGAAAGTAAAGAAACAACAGAACCACTGAAGAGCAAGAAAAACAATCACAAACATACATAAAAACGACCTATTTGATAATAATTTGAAACGTGCAATTAAGAAGACAAATGCATAAATGATACTCGAATAGCTTTGTAAGAGAAGACATATTCATCAATAGTGAAAATTCTTATGGTAAAATCTTTTAATTTGATTACGGTATCACATTGACATCAAGGAAAATGTGTATAACAGGAACATATATTTTATCTATAGATAGCTTGTTCTTGACTTCCATAGATTTAAATATATATTTCTTTATAGATATTATCAGAAGCTATAGATAACATTAGAACAGTGGCATCACTTACAAGAGAAGAAACATTCGTAGAACGTTATGATGAACATATAGACCATGTTTACACGTAAGATAATCTTTAGATTTTTATTGAAGGCCGTATTGTTTAGATTAAGTACGACAGTCTGTTGGTTATTATGTTTTGATTAAAGTGCTCTGTAACCTCGTCATTAGTTCGACCATTCAACTTGTTTTTCAATCGTGCCACTGATGAGTTTATTGTAGACGTTATGCGCATTTTCGTGATAAAATAAATATTTTGAAATCATATGGTATCTTTAAACCGTTTTTCGATGGAATGTCAACGAGTACTCAATTACTCAAAAAGGATATACTGTAGGTGCTACTTGTATTATTGCATATGTAACTGTTTAATAAGTGCATGTTGTATAGTAGATAAACTATCAATTGTGTTAAATTTTTTCACTTTTTTGTATTCCCTTATAATAATCTGAGGGTTTGACGACTTACAAAGCGTTAAATTTGCAAATATTTCGATATTTTACTAGCGAGTATTAATTCTTCAACTTGTTGAGAATACTACTTTTAAAAATATCAGAGCCAAATCGTCAACTCCTAGCCGTTTTGTCCTCGGTGTTATATCAAACCTAGAAGCTATCACTCCCGATCTGACATGATTTATTAGTAAAGTAGACGTTTGCAGCAGATTAACTGTTAATATAAAACATATAATGTTAAAGTTGTTTGGAAACCTAAGGTTTAAGATGAAGTTTAACAGAACTTTCTGTGGTATATGGCTTAAATGCTATTCAACTTCGTATTTTTTTGGGGCCTTTTTACTTTCTTATTTGAATGTAGTTGGTGAGTACTGTATAGACATGTTTTTATTGTGTATAACCTCATGAAATTTTGTTATTTGCTTGATTTCGACAAGCTTTACTATGTGATACGGTTTAACATTAATCGTTTATCAATTCAAGCTGTGTTTATTTATGGGAGGGGAGTGGGTCCTGTTGCTGAGTTAAGCTTTCTATGAAATAATGTTATTTGTCTTTTCGTCATTTTTATTTTGTTGTTGATCACGCCTTTGCCATTTTCTCCTCTAATTATGAATGTCCCTGCGATATCTTCCATCTCATATATATATAAATATATGTCAACATCATATGGTGAAAGATATGCATTACCTAGGAGAAGATCTAATGGTTTTGTTGACACTATGGTTCGTTTTCATTTACAGATCATCTAGGAAGCGATCACTTGTGAATGGTTTTGTATATGGATTATCTAACAGTATTATGTTTTTTGCCTATGCTGGTGCCTTCACCTATGGATCTTACTTAGTCCAGACTGGAGAACTTGAGTTTCACCTTGTTTTCAGGTAAGTATGTTAGCAATAACCATAAACATAAACAAATGTTACTCATTTCTATGTCACTTATACACTAATAAAAGTGAAATCTTACTAAAATATATTGTCTATTAAAGCATAAAACATTCTGATTATGGTTAGTTTTGGGCATTATTTGTCTCTTCCCAAACACATTATTTAACCTACGTTGACACTTCTTATACACAAACATTCATTTTAACTGAGTTTAAGTTCTAAATGAGATTATATTTTAAAAGGTGAAGTCAAATGTGTGGTTATACTTAAACATGAGGAGACGTACTTTGAGAGCATGTACTGGAGTCAATCCTTTCATGTTTATGACTTTTTGTTAAGACTTCTTTGGGGTTTTTCCCACGACCATGACAACACAAGGTGAAATGTTTTGTCCCAAATCACACACTGTGATTGTCAAAGAGTCAACTATCAACATATTCCAATATTCTTTGTACTTTTTTGCAGAGTATTTATTGCAATTATAATTGGTGGAATGTACGCTGGTAGAACTTTGTCAATGTCGATGGATTTTAAAAAAGGACAAATAGCTGCAGCCAGACTTTTCGATATTATAGAAAGAAAGCCTGATATAGATGCTCTAGAAGAAAAGGGGGACAAACTAGTAAGTAATAACAACGTGATGTTCACGACTGACTGTGATGATATTATCTATGTATTAGACTTCGTTTCAAATTTTTGATTTTCACATTTTGTTAGTATGTTTACGCTACATCTCTGTCCGCTTATAAGAAGGTTGAGTGCAAACAAAAAGGGTTAACCCTGTCACATTCTTCGTATGTCTTTTCCAAGTCTCGACCATAAAAACTAATTTATCTTTGTTACATAAAGGCAACAGTAGTATACCGCTGTTCAAAACTCATAAATCCATTGACAAAAAACAAAATCGGGGTAACAAACTAAAACCGAGGGATTTTGAAATCATTGGTTTGCAACTGGTCATTTGTTACAAAACTATAACATCTTATTGGTTTTGTTTTCCATGTTTATGAATCAGGTTTAGAAGAGTGTATTATATCATATGTTTTTTCTTGATAAATAGTTATGTTGTCAAATACCAATTTCTATTTTTATTTGTTCGAGATCGGATTTGTCTTTAATTATAGTGTCAGCATAAAGTATAAGTTTATGTTTTATGAGTATGAAGTTGAATTCTAATTTGTATTGACCATAATTTTCAAAAATATCTTTTAGAATACTGAATTGCAAAGTGAAGTACTAAACTAATCTGAATTATTTTGTCTTGCAGGATAACATTGAAGGAGATATTGAGTTTACGAATGTTAAATTTCGTTACCCAACTCGACCAGATGTACAAGTTCTTAAGGGACTTACTATTCGGGCCAAACCAGGAGAAACTGTGGCTTTAGTTGGGACTAGTGGTTGTGGCAAAAGTACAACAGTACAGTTGTTGGAAAGGTTTTATGATCCGGAAGATGGTCAAGTGGTAAGTTTTGTATCTTTTTCACATAATAATAAAAGCACTGAACCTTTTTTTTTAAATGCATTCAAATTTGGAAAGAATCGAAAAATGAATCGCAAATATTTTGAACATATCACTTGTTTTTGAAAATCCTTTATTCAGACATCGATTTTTGAAGAATATATCAGGGCGTATTGATGTATAAAGTCAAGCTGAAGAGATGTAAATAACAAGTTGTCATGCAGGAAAAGAATGAACTCATTTTAAGATAAAGCATTGCATATGCCCATTCTTCAACCTTATCCTCAGATAATAATATGCCAATCTATGAAACCAAATCGTGATACAAGTTTATGCTGCTTATGTTTTTATCGAGCTATAAAATTGCAAAAATACGAAACTCCAGCAGGATCAAGAGGAAGACTAAAGACAATATAACTCTTTACAAACTATGTTGTGTCCCTCACCAGGGACTGTCTATACTTCATAATAAGCTAGTATAGAAAGTCCCTGCCCTCAGGAAATTGATGATTATGTGATTGTTTTAATGTCTCAGCTAATTTTTTTCTGCCGTTTTCATTGACAAAATGATATTTACTCCAAAGTAGCTAGGGATGACGTCTTATCTTTGCACCACGTATATGCTGACTATTATACAGTCGTCCTAAGCTAACTAACACTGATACATGCATTTCTTTAAAAATTACAGTCTTCGAATTCATATACATTTACACTTTTCAATTGCAGACGTTAGATGGTACAAATACAAAAGACCTGAATATAAACTGGTTACGATCTAAGATTGGAATAGTGTCCCAGGAACCAGTGTTGTTTGATGCCAGTATAGCAGGGAATATTGCCTATGGTGATACTTCACGAACTGTACCCATGCCAGAGATCATTGAAGCAGCTCGATCAGCAAATATACATACTTTCATTGAAAAACTTCCTCATGTAATTATTCAACCAATAATTGTTACTAAAACATTGGAAATATGTTTATATCAGTAATATTCAGTAATATTCAACTACACTTTTTTTTAAATTTCAAATGGTTAGCTCGTGCCACTTTAAAAATGTTTACAAGATATTACTTTATTGTGACATATTGTTTATGTGTCTAACTTCCTCAAAGTAAAGTACTCTGCTTTTGTGGTAATACGGTGAAAGGGTATTTTATATTAACTAACAACATTCTTTCACTAGTATGATTCGTCATGTATTTTGGTACCATTTTAACGTATGATTAAGAAGCATGAAGATGAAGTTCTCTTAACCTTCGGACAATACCAAGGAAAAAATAATGCATATTAAGATACCATATTTTAATATATATTAGAGCCAACACTCGGGAGGCTTTATGTATGAATAAACATTTACATATATATGAGATTATATTCTTTATGAAGTCTGATATGGCTTAGACTTTAATCAAATGTTTTAATACTATAATAAAACAATAACACTTCTTAACAGGGATATGATACAAATGTTGGTGACAAAGGAACACAACTAAGTGGTGGACAAAAGCAGAGAGTTGCAATAGCAAGAGCTTTAGTGAAGAATCCTAAAATACTTCTACTGGATGAGGCAACATCAGCATTAGATACAGAAAGTGAACGAGTAAGTAATGTATCAAAATCTAAAATATTATATACTCTTTATTATTAGTACCATTTTTTGTTCTTATAACTTTTCTATGTAATTTTGCATCATATGTATTGCATTTCAATCTACAAATATACTTGTCACAATTTAGCAAAAAAAACCTTTACAAACAAGCTAAATGAGAAAGATGTTTCACTATTTCGTTTGATCGCCGCAAATGCAGGAAGTCGTAGGTTCGACCCAAGACCAGGCAAAAAAAACCACGAAGACTTTATAAAATTTGGATTTGCTAATCTCCTCCAAACGTGTAGCAGCAACGAGAAAGTAAAAAGACCAGTTGGCTCGAAGTGATATGTCTGAGAAGTGTGGCATATCTTCCTGTAAACTAGCATGTTGAATACTAGTAATCGGCTATATATGTCGGTCTGGTACAAATCAGGTTTCATATTCATATCACATTAACAAGTTCTTATCATGACTATGCATTTTTCTACTGAACGATGAACAGTCATGCATCATTTGTACATTGATTAGCTTGTATCTAAACAAGAACACGAATAATTACTGAGCTTGTTATCAAACTATGTTTCAGGTCGTTCAGGAGGCTCTAGATAAAGCTCAGCAGGGACGAACATGCTTTGTTATAGCTCATAGACTATCCACCATCAAAAACTCAAACAAAATAGCCATCATACACAAAGGCGAGGTTGTGGAGTTAGGTAATCATGCAGAACTTATGGCGTTTAAAGGAATTTATTACAAATTAAGCACCCACAATCAAGGGAAGTGAATGGCTGTATAAAATAACCAGACAAAAACATGCATCAAACATCAGTGGTAGATCGTATTAGACATGTTACTGAGGACAGTTGAAAAACTCACCTACGATTGAGAAAATAGACAATCTATTCATTATCAGTATTATATTCATGTGTGAGTGTAGCGAAAGTTCACATGTTTTCTAAACTGTAACTGTCCGAGATTCTTCAGCTAGAATGGTTCACTCGAAGTTTCATTTGTGAAATATAAAAGCTGATAAACAATTACGAATTTCTTGTTTCTGAATTCAGTGATGTAGCTGACAATGACTTATTAAAATCATGTCTCAAATATAATTCACTAATAGTTTGTGTAAAAAATAATAGTTTAGGATTGTAGGCATTTTATATCTGATTGGAACACATAAAAGCGCAACCATCTAATTTCAAGAAGGGAGAAGGAGGGAGGTATGGTCTATTTGTCCTTTTTCAGAGTGTTTTTTGCGCAATGACACTCGAACAAAATTTTAAAAGGCCTTAAAAGTGTTAAGTTGAGAAGCATTAAACCGTTATACATTACAGATGGTTGCATCAAACCTGGCAAAGGCCATCTTCAACCTTAAGTTTTCAAAGAATTTTAACAATATATGTCTTATATCAACAGCGAATTTAATGCAATTCTCTACTTATATAACAAATCATGCCAAACTCAGAATGCTAGCTAATGGGTGTGTTATACCATCGGGGAAGCAACGTTTAGCAGTCTAGTTGTATTGGCCCTATGGTTTTAAAAAGTAGGATTCTTAACTCGGTGAAGAATTATCAATCGAGTTCTTGCTGGTTTTACCGATGTTTTACTTTCATGTAGTATGAATGGACAATTTAAATGTGTAAAAATGTGTATAAATGTTTTCATATGAATTATATATTGTGTCTTTAAAAGCTCTAATATATCTTTCTAAGGTTGTTGTTTTACATTTAATTCTGTTAATCTACTTTTAAATTTGTATATTTGTATATGTCTCAACTGAGACTATAATAAAATATTGAATTATTAACGTCGTATGTCGTCAAACCCTCTGATCATTATAAAGGATTGATGATGGTGTTAAAAATTGGGGGTTTTCATGACCTCGACATGTTTTAATGACCTAAGAGATTCCTGAAAAAATAGTCATAATAGTCCTATACCATAGGAGAACAATCATTTAACTTCAAAAGGGAAGTATGTTTTTGTCTGAGACAGAATCTTTTTTTTTCGCGTTAAGGGCACACATTTACTTTTAGTTTTTCGACGCTATCAATCAACTTTTTCCAATATTTAATACTATAAGGTATGGAAAAAAATCGGGATGCAGAGTATATTTGTTTTTGTCATCTGCTTGACCACAAGATCTTTTTTTCATCAAATAAGGGATTAGAATATTTTTTTAGGAAGAACCCATAAATGTATATTACTTTTACTGTTTAGTTTTTTTTGGTGTGATATCCATTTAATGTGACTCTGTCTCTGTACTTAAACATCCCTTCACTGTGTAGTTGTTCTACGATAATTTTTGTATTCTTGTCTCTCATTTTTGCTCGTGTAATTTGTATGTATGACTTTTTGTGTTCAAGTTCTTTGATACATATGACGTGGGTCTGTACTTATATATCCCGTTATTGTGTTATTGTTCTAGAGTGCCAATGAAACAACTCTCAATCCAAGTCAGAATTTGTAAAAGTAAACCATTATAGTTCAAAGTACGTACTTCAACACGGAGCTTTGTCTCACATGGAACAGCAAGCTATGAAGGGCCCCAAAAATTACTAGTGTAAAACCATTCAAACAGGGAAACCAACGGTCTAATCTATACAAAAACGAGAAACGAGTAACATTTATGAACCACATCAACAACGAAAACCACTGAAAATACAGGTTCATGATTCAGAACAGGTGCAAACAAATCAGCGAGATTAACGTTTTAATATGAACAAACATTTGCCCTTACCACAAACAATAGTGTAACATCTCAACATAAAAAGAATACACTATAGTGTATCAATTGAAATGGCTCAACTCATTTTGATCAAAAGACATATGAAAACAAACAAATGAATATACACTGAACGAATAAAAAGTGATCTATGACACAATGTAAGAACAAAATCAATAAAGAAAAAAGGAGCGAGATAATAACCAATTCAGAAAGTCAACCATATCCTTCAACAAAATGCCGCCGTATGCATGATATAACGATGATGTAAACCTTGAACAAAATACCGCCAAAAATAAAAATTGTACACCGGTAAATGAAAATAATTATATAGAGTAATGGGGAATGGATATATTTTTTCTTTCATTTGTGAGCTTGTCTTTCGCCCTTTTTTGTTTCTTTGATACATATGACGTGGCTCTATACATCCCGTCATTGTGTTATTGTGCAATTGTAAATGGATGCATTCTTGTCTTACAATTTGCGAAAGTGCTTTGTCTATATGCCTTTTTAATCTGTGCTTCTTTTTTGCATGTTTTTTTGGTTTTTATAACGAATAAAATAATAACAGTTATGTTGACTGCTGTACCTCTTTTTTGACATTTTTCCTATTATTTGTTTGTTTTTTTGTTCACACCTTGTTGTCAATATAATGGAATTTGATGCGATTATCATATAAAAGTGAGATATTTAGCCAGCTAAAAACAGTGTTAATCCACCATTTTCTACATTAGAAAATGCCTTTCCCAAGTCAGGTATATGCCAGTTGTTATCCATCATCCGTTTAATGTGTTTGAGCTTTTGATTACGCCATTTGATCAGAGACGTTCCGTTTGAATTTTCCTCGTAGTCTAGTATTTTTTATTTTATTTTACCCATATCCATGTAATTAAATGATCATTCCCTAATTTTGGTATCAATGTCATTAAAATGAACTTTTTTTTTTATCAATTATGCACAACTTTTTGGAATTTTGGATCCTCAATGCACTTCAACTTTGTATTTGTTTGGCTTTATGAATAGTTTGATATGGGCGTCACTGATAAGTCTAATGTAGACAAAACGCGCGTCTGGCGTACTTAATTATAATCCTGGTACCTTTGATTCACTGTATATGTACCAATTACCAAGGAGATAAATGAGGAATTTTATAATGATACAGCAACCTTACTACACCCCAAAACATAAAAGCAAGTTTTTACAAATGAGTAAAAAACTAACAAACGCCCACTTCAAATGGTGGTAAAATTATCACTGAAATTTATTTCCATCTAGGGCCATCTTATTTTTAAATGTCTTTCAAACTTCAAAAACTTTAATTGAGAATGGAAATGGGGAATGTGTCAAAGATACAACACACGACCATAGAACAGACAACAGCAGAAGGTCACCAACAGGTCTTCAATGCAGCGATAAATTCACGCACCCGGATGCGTCCTTCAGCTTGTCCATTAACAAATATGTATACTAGTTCAGTGATAATGAACGCCATACTAAACTCCAAATTGTATACATAATCACGAGCATTTATCTCTTAAAACCATTGCACAAAAGTACATCAATGCATTCTATAAACCAAATTTCGTTAACCTTTTACTATTAGACCTAAGCTGTAAAACTCATCATGGAACCAGAAGTCAAGATCAAGGTCAGGTGTTCCTGTTAGACAAAAATGTACAACAAAATAAAGTATAACTGAAAAAATGGTATAACCACGAAAAACTAGCAGTTAACACTTTATTATCAACAAAACAACTATATAATGTAGTTATAGCATCTAGAAATGAAGGAGGATGGAACTGATGAAAAGATTGTTAGTACCCAATAAAATATGGATAAACAATCAAGGAGAATAAAGTAAAATCACAAAAATACTGAACTCTGAGGAAAATTCAAAAAGGAAAGTCCCTAGTCAATGGCATAATCAAAACCTCAAACACACTAAACGAGTGGATAACCATTAACTGGCATATTCCTCAAATGCATGGAACAGGCAATTTTCATGTTGAAATGATGGATTAAACCTGGTTGTTTAGCTAGCTAAACCTCTCACTTGTATGACAGTCGCATAAAATTCCATTGGTGTTGACAACGATGTGTGAACAAAACAAACAGACATAATATGTTAAAATGTCAGTAATAGGAGTACAGCAGTCATCATTGTGTTATTATTTTTAAAAATCACTTAAAAAAATATATTAGCAAACATTAACCATGCAAAATAACACAATGACGGGATTTATAAGTACAGAGCCACGTCATATGTAACCGAGAAACACAAAAGGATTATTATACGGATAATAGAACCCAATCAGAAAAGTTTGGATTGTTAATGGAAAAAAACATCATCAATATATCTGAATGCGAAATTAAATGACCTGACTTCTTTTATCTTCTTGTTTTTGACAAGTGTCTGAAGGAACTCTGAATCATATAAAAATAAGAAGATGTCGGCAAGAAGAGATACACAATTCGTTCCCATATGAATGCCGACAATTTGTTGAAAAAGTCTACCTCTAAATTCAACAAATATGTTGTCAATAAGAAACTCCAGCATACTGATCACTTGTTCCTCTGTGTAGCATGTTTTACCTTTTTGTTCACTATTAAAAAGAATATGCCGTATGTTATCCCAAAGTAATAAATATATAGCGTATGCTACTATTTGTATGTTGAAAAACAATTTGGGTTATTTCTTTAAGATGATTTTTCAATTTCACATGGGAAATGGTGGTATAAAGAGTTGAAGAGTCAAGAAGTTTTTGATAGAACTTATTTCAGAAACTGAAAAATCGAGATCTAAAATTATCCAGAAGTTAGAGAGTCCACATATAACCAATACCACTACGCGAGTAATCAGTTCCACAGTATTTGTGAAGATCCTCTTTCACTGGGGATATATAATTTGTCAATTTAATGGAAAATTCTTTAGTCCAAAATGCAGATGAGCCGGCAATACACCGTTGTGACATCATCAGAAAATAAACAAACAACATATCAATTAGATGAAGATACAACTCTTTCCTTATACATTTTTAAAAAAATGGACCGGAAAAGTAAAATCACAAAATTACTGAACTCAGTGGAAAATCAATTAGGAAAGTCCATAATACATGGCAAAATCAAATAACAAAACGCATCAAAAAACGAATGGACAAGAACTGTTCCTGACTTAGTACAGGCATTTTCAAATGTAGAACATGGTGGATTTCAAGCACAGTTGCTTGAAATAATATTTTTTAAATAATACAGGTAAATAGTTTTATAGATTTATTTTTTGGCGCAAACTGGGACTACTATATCATAGAAGGCTCAGTATTTACAAACCAATATATTCAACACAAGTGATAACTTTCTAGAAATGCTTTAAGATACGGATGATAAAAGGGGATAGCTATACTTTCTGCATATGGGTAAAAATGGATAAAAATGAGAAAGGAAATGGGGAATATGTCAAAGCGACAACAACCCGACCATACAGCAGACAACACCCGAAGGCCACCAATGGGTCTTCAATGTAGCGAGAAACTCCCGCACCCGTAAGCGTCCTTCAGTTGGCCTCTTGTAAAATATGTACATATACTTCTGTGAATTCATTTATTTTCGTGGGTATCAATTTTCGTGGATTGAGGAAAACTTGCATTTTCGTAGGCATTTGATTTCGTGGTTTTAGTAATCGATGCATACATATCCTATAAAAAATGTG
Organism: Mytilus trossulus; assembly: GCF_036588685.1. Classification (NCBI taxonomy): domain Eukaryota; kingdom Metazoa; phylum Mollusca; class Bivalvia; order Mytilida; family Mytilidae; genus Mytilus; species Mytilus trossulus. The sequence continues at coordinate 26,951,561 of NC_086374.1, read as the reverse complement.
TAATTCGTTGAATATTTTAATTCGTGGTTCATCTGTACATACGAAAACCACGAAAATTGGTATCCAACAAATAATAATGAATCCACAGTATAGTATGTAGTGATAATGGACGTCATACTAAACTCCGAATTATACACAAGTAACTAAAATTAAAAATCATACAAGACTACCAAAGGCCAGAGTGTCCTGACTTGGGACAGGCACATAATTGCGACGGGGTTAAACATGTTTATTAGATCTCAACCCCCTCCCCTTTTACACCTCTAGCCAATGCAATATGATGTTTACTTATTTAGTGTTATATCTCGTCTTTCTTTTTTATCTCATCTGGCCCGAAGGGCTAAGTGAGCTTTTCTCATCTAGATCTATCTGCCCTGAATTTTTCAGATGAATCGGACAACTCGTTGTTAAGATGCTGCCCCTGAATTGGTAATTTTAAGGAAATTTTGCTTTTTTTGGGTTAATATCTTGAATGTTTATATAGATAGAGATAAACTGTAAACAGCAATAATGTGCAGCAAAGTAAGATTTACAAATAAGTCAACATGACCGAAATGGTCAGTTGACCCCTATAGGAGTTATTGCCCTTTATAGTCAATTTTTAACCATTTTTCATAGATCTTAGTAATCTTTTAGAAAAATCTTCTCTTCTGAAACTACTGGGCCAAATTTAACCAAACTTGGCCACAATCATCATTGGGGTATCTAGTTTAAAAACTGTGTCCAGTGACCTGGCCAACCATCCAAGATGGCCGCCATGGCTAAAAATAGAACATAGAGGTACAATGCAGTTTTTGGCTTATAACTAAAAAACCAAAGCATTTAGAGCAAATCTGTCATGGGGTGAAATTGTTATTCAGGTCAAGATCTATTTGCTCTTAATTTTTCAGATGAATTGAACAACCTGTTGTTAGGTTGCTGCCCTTGAATTGGTAATTTTATGGAAATTTTGCTGTTTTTGGTTAATATCTTGAATATTATTATAGATAGAGATAAACTATAAACAGCAATGATGTTCAGCTGAGTAAGATTTACAAATAAGTCAATATGACCAAAATGGTCAATTGACCTCCTAATGAGTTATTGCCCATTATAGTCAATTTTTAACAATTTTCCATAAATTTGTAAATTTTCACTATCATTTTCCACTGAAACTAACTGGACCAAGTTCATTATAGATACAGATATTTGTAAGCAGCAAGAATGTTTAGTAAAGTAAGATCTACAAACACATCACTGTCACCAAAACGCAATTTTGTCATAAATCCATCTGTGCCCTTTGTTTAATATTCACATTGACCAAGGTGAGCGACACAGGCTCTTTAGAGCCTCCAGTTTTTTTATATATACATGTACTAGCTTTGATAAGTGTTTGGTATGACTATAAAATTTCAATTCTGTTTTCGTACCATGAACAACAAAATTATTTATTTCGTATAGTTTGCTGATCGGTGTGAGCAAGACTCCGTGTTGAAGATTGACCTATAATGATTTACTTTTACAAATTGTGACTTGAATGGAGAGTTGATTCATACCACATTTTCTGAGAACTATTTAGATTTTTTCCTTTCACAAGAAGTCGATCTGTTAAATTTATTTGGGTCATTCTATGCTCTAGAAAAAAATACAAGACGTGGCCACGACTAACAAGTTCGTGGCTTCGACTTATTTATTCGGCTACGCGATTTTCTAATTCGTTATCAAGACTAACCTAAAAAAAAGATCGTGGCAACGAAGTAGTAAAACGTGGCCACAAATAAACAACTCGATGCCATGGATAAGTCAGTCGTGCGGACGAAAATGTAAATCGTGACCACGGATAAGTAAGTCGTGACCACGAATAGGTATCTCGTGGCCAATGATAAATAAATCGTGGTCACGAATTAGAAGATCGAGCCTAGAAATAGTAAACATTGGTTTAGAAATATTAAATCGTGACCTAGAATAAGTAAATAGTGGTCATGAATGTGTAACTCGTGGCAGCGACATAAATTTTTGTCACGAATAAGTAATGACTCAGTAATTCGTGGCCACAACTTATATTGTTTTCTAGACCATAGGATGTCCCAACTAAACTTTTCTAGTTGAATGTATCGATGGAAAATGAATTTCTTAATCCTGATTGAAATTCATAGAAAATTAAACAAATTGTGAACGTACATATTTTATTATCTTAGAAACTAACAGGGCCTTAATTTGAAAGCATTAATTGGCTTCTTTCTTAAGATTTCACTTAAGCAGGATCAGTCTATACTTTAGACTATAGGTCTAAGTAGTACGGCCTTCGACAAGGAGCCTTGGGTCAACACAATGACTATTGTAAAATTAATCAAACAGAAAAACACGATTCAACCCATCCACTATTTAAAAAATGTTATAGATATGTTTTTATGTATACATGTAGCTAATGTTCATTTTCAAATTTGGTAGCAATCCTGTTATTTGGGATTTTAAAATTTCTATATGCTGAAAATATTCTTGACTTTTGATAAATTATAAGATAGGACCACTATATAATTTAAGGATTTGGAGACATCATAAGCAAATTAAATATAGATTTATATCAGTTTATATTTAGTGTTATCTCTTCCCGTTTTGCTCACACATTGCTGTCAATACAATGTAATTTAATGCGACTGTCAAAAACAAGTGAGAGGTTTATCTAGCTATAAAACCAGGTTTAATATACCATTACAGTTGTTTTCCATTCATTAGATGTGTTAGAGGTTTTGGCTTGCCATTTCAATAAGATGTTTCCGTTTTGAATTTCACTTGCAGCTCGTTTTTTGTTGTTGTTTATTTTACTTCTTTTTTTTTGTATATTAAAACCATTAGATCATAGGGGAAATTAAAATACACTATTTCTTAACCACGATGATGTGGCCATTTTTACTATATAAACTATAATCATTTCTAAATTGTGGTAGATTTAAAAAAAAAATAGTTCAATACTTTAACTTCTCAATAAAATATATTTAAAGTACGTCATTTACATTGACTACCAAAAAACAATTTAATTTTTTGGTATTAATATTTATAAAGTTCATTAAGCCCTTTATTTGTTAATAATCCTATTGTAATTATTCTAAAGATTAATATTGAAATATGTTTTAATATACAATGGATGTTTAAACATGACTCTCTCCATTTCCATTGTTGATTTTTATCACTACACAACGGTATCTATAACAAACCTATAACTAATTTACATAATAAAAAGATTATTATCAGGGGTTTTCATCGTCAACTGCAAAATCAGATGTCTTCCGAAAGAAAGCTTGTTTATTCTTGCATAGCAATACTTTCTAGCAACGGCTTAGCAACTAGTATAAATATGAGAGCAATGGAATTAAACATCATTCTATTTACTCACACGACACCTCAAGTCACCGTGAGCTTAGGACTTTTTTGTTTTTTAATACAATCAATAAACCGTCAACATGGTAAGTTAATATTATTTGTTTTTAATTGAATTTTTTAATTATATTATTTGACTTTACTATATTATTTGTTTTTTATTGAATTTTTTAATGATTTATCTATTTCATAATGGGAAATACATACTGTTTTATTTAAAGAAAATTTAACTTGATATTTGCGGAAAAGATTACGTTGATTTATTTTCATAAATTTATATCAATAAAGATAAAATAACAATTTTAATGTTAATTAAAAAAACCAGATTTGGCCCGTTCTTCGAATGAAAAAAAAGCCAACTGAGTCAGTTTATGTACTAATGAATGTATATATTATGTCTTATGTTATGTAGAACAGTTAAAGTGTTGCTCAAACCAAACTTGACAGGACGAACTAATTTCAAACTTTAATTAATAAAAATTGATAATAAATACTGAATTATTTATATTTACTTATTGTATTTTTTCACTTTCAGAGGGAATGTATTTCTATCCACGTCGGACAGGCCGGAGTCCAGATCGGTAATGCCTGTTGGGAATTGTACTGTTTGGAACACGGTATCCAACCTGACGGTCAGATGCCATCAGACAAGACCATTGGAGGTGGTGATGACTCTTTCAACACCTTCTTCAGTGAAACTGGAGCTGGCAAACACGTACCAAGAGCCGTCTTTGTTGACTTGGAACCAACTGTAGTCGGTAAGTCCAAACATGTTTTTGAATCTTTTATTAAATAAGTAAAGGGATTGTCGGTTGATAGATTTAAGCTTGAACAAAAAGAGACATAATTCGTTCAAACGATTGGTTAAAATTTTCAATCTTTAAATGGCAAAAATCAATTATAAAACGTTATTTAATATGATAAAACATAATATTCAGATTAAAAATCCACTTAAATCCCGATCCCTTTTTACAAACGTTAAAGTAACGGATATTTAAATGAATCGGTGATCTATATATCGACTTTTCATAATGAAATCAAGCTTCGTTTAAAAATTAATCTATTGGTTTTGCAAATTGAATTAGTAAACAATTAATTTAATATTCATTCGATTGATTTTAATTAGCGAATATCCACAATATGTTTTTACCAAAATAATAAGAATAAAACACCCATTTAGTAAAAATCATATTAGATTGTTGAACAACTGGCTGTTAGAATATATACTTACTAGTAATGATGAGAAATTACCAATTCTGAATGTTATGTTAATCTTCATCCTAACTGAATTAAAATAGAAACAAATGTCAGTCAATGTATACCCAACATCAACGCATATTTGTTTAATTAAACTTTCTTGCATTTGACAGTTTAGAGCTGAATTTGTAATTATTTATTTTACAACTGAGTATACATACAAATCAAACGTATTGACAAAAACTTCTTGAAAATTAATACGAAATTAATGAAACTGTTTTTCTCTTTTCCAGATGAGGTCAGAACTGGTACATACCGTCAACTTTTCCACCCAGAACAACTGATCACCGGAAAGGAGGATGCCGCTAACAACTATGCCAGAGGTCACTACACCATTGGTAAGGAAATCGTCGACTTGGTCTTGGACAGAATCCGTAAATTGGCTGATCAATGTACCGGTCTTCAAGGTTTCCTCATCTTCCACAGCTTCGGTGGTGGAACCGGATCTGGATTCACCTCCCTCCTTATGGAACGTCTCAGCGTCGACTATGGAAAGAAATCAAAATTGGAGTTTGCCATCTACCCAGCCCCACAGATCTCCACCGCTGTCGTTGAACCATACAACTCCATCTTGACCACCCATACCACCCTTGAGCACTCCGACTGTGCTTTCATGGTAGACAATGAGGCCATCTACGATATCTGCAGACGTAACTTGGACATTGAGAGACCAACATACACCAACTTGAACAGACTGATTGGACAGATTGTCAGCTCAATCACTGCCTCCCTCAGATTCGATGGTGCCCTCAACGTCGATCTGACTGAGTTCCAGACCAACTTGGTACCATACCCACGTATTCATTTCCCATTGGCTACATATGCCCCAGTCATCTCTGCCGAGAAGGCATACCATGAACAACTCTCCGTTGCCGAGATCACCAATGCTTGTTTCGAACCAGCCAACCAGATGGTAAAATGTGATCCACGTCACGGAAAGTACATGGCCTGTTGTATGTTGTACAGAGGTGATGTTGTACCAAAGGATGTCAACGCTGCCATTGCCACAATCAAGACAAAGAGAACCATCCAGTTCGTCGATTGGTGTCCAACTGGATTCAAGGTCGGAATCAACTACCAACCACCAACTGTTGTACCAGGAGGTGATTTGGCTAAAGTACAGAGAGCCGTCTGCATGTTGAGCAACACAACCGCCATTGCTGAGGCCTGGGCTCGTCTTGACCACAAATTTGACTTGATGTACGCCAAACGTGCTTTCGTCCATTGGTATGTCGGAGAAGGTATGGAGGAAGGAGAATTCTCAGAGGCCAGAGAAGATTTGGCTGCTCTTGAGAAGGATTACGAAGAAGTTGGAGTTGACTCCGTAGAGGGTGAAGGTGAAGAAGAAGGAGAAGAATATTAAACAAAATGAACTTTGAAAAACTAACATATAACATTGTAAGATCCTGTTGTTATATCCCACTGAAGAATACTTTTACACCAGAGTATGGAACATTACAATTCGATATTATTTAACATCTGCTAACGTTTATTGGTTGTATTTGTTAATTTGTTCACAGATTTAAACCTATTACAAAATGAACAAATAAAACTATTGTTACTTATTTATTACTCGCATTGTTTCTTCCTTGAATACTCAACATCAGCTGTCGTGTAGACGGAGGTATAGGTTTTGTTTGGAATTATTTATTACTGGTGTGGTCGATTTTCATTTTATCAAAATACTAGTATATCAATCATAAAAAGAAGTTAGCAAAACTTTTGAACTTTGATTAATTTAATGATGCTGTGTTGCTGTGCTTTAAAGGTAATCTGTTAGTGACCAGTTATATTTGAATAACACATATTTTTTTATGTTTGGTTGAATTACAAATGATATTAATTTCTTGGAGATTTGTTGTTGGTTCATAAGATTCAATGAGATGTTGGTTGTTTTGTTCATGGCTGTCATATTTTTATTCGTAAATGGTATTGTTATGAATAAGGGAATTAGTTTCCCCCGTTGAATTGTTTCACAGTTGTCGGGGCCTTTCAAAGCAGACTATTCGTTATGGGATTTTCTCATTGTCGAAGGCTATAAGGTGACATGCAACTTCTTATATCTTCTTCATTTAACTTTGGTCAATAGGTGGCATTCATACCACATCTACAGTTATTTCAAGTGAAATAGACCCGTCTTTCAGAAAACACCATACCATTTGCTTGACCCCAAAATAATCTTTCAACAAAGAAAATGAAACAACAACAGCATTTAAAAAAACAACAAAAAAAATGGTTAAATTACATCCAAGAAATGTCGAACCAGTCATATTCTGCATAATAAAGAAGATATGGAGAGTTATTTATACACAAAAAAATGATTTTAAAAGATGTTCCCGAATACACATGCTAAATAAGCTTTGGAATTAACAGACTGGAAGTATATATTTTTACATACTAAGGAGACAGGCAATCGGTGATGTCTTCTTTTGACATCAAACCATATATAAGAGGTTCAGGTTTGTCGAAATGCGAAACGAAAGAGAAAACAAACAGCCTGATTTAGGCCGAAACCAATACTAGTATACGAGATATAAATATGACAGAGTGCAACCGACAACCACTAAATTACTGGCGCCTAACTTAGGACAGTCACATAAGGAATGTGGTAGTGTTAGACATGTTATCATTATCATTGTGAACATTCAGCCTCTACTAATCCGGAACAGTGGTGACCCAGCACAGTATACGAACAAACTATATACATCAATAAGAAATGAATTGACTCATTTGAAGCATATACATCTTACAATGAGACAACAGAGTACTGAAATAAGAGAACTTGCAGTTACTGAAAGCTAGCTCAGTCATAGTCAATTTAAACCTAATAAAGGAATAATGATTTATCATGCTAGAATATCTATATTCCTTTATTAGTTTAAATTGATATTTTTCCACAAGATAAAGACACAGACACTTGTCTCAGATTTCCCCCTATCTATTTAAATATATGGTATATATAGGAACTTTTTTTCTACTAATGCCTGTGGATTAATATGAGCCATTACCAAAATGCTAGCAACATAAATGACTACATAGATTTCCCCTGGCTCTAAGTCACGTGCAAGGAGAAGGGGAGTGATAGTCTGATAGTTTTTCCACTTTGTTAGACAAGCATCAAATCGAATAAATGAGGTATGGACATACAAACTACTTCTTCAGATTGGAACACGGTATTCCATTCCCCTGGTACGACCAACTTCATAACACTTTCCCAAACATCCATTGTTAACAATGACGGACAAAATCACCTGTCCCTAGTCCTGGTTTTACTATTTTCGAATTTCTCTCTGTCATGCATTTACTTAATATGGCTTTTGTTTTATTATTGATATCTTTTTGTTTTACGAGCTCTCCAAAATGCCCCTCTGGTAAAGTTTATTTGGGACCTTTCATCTTATAACGAACATATACTGTATACTCGTTCAAAACAAAATCAAATGCGTTCTTTCGATGATATTATTTGTTTTCGTAAACTATTATAAATGAGCATAGGAACGATAATTTAGATGTTTTAATTTACGTAAAGAACCCTCTTGTATCCATTACCAACAAAACATCAGTATTACTGTAGCATACAAGTAAATCGATCAAGTTGTATATTATACACATAAATATTAATCGTAATATTAAATGATAGACAGGCATGTTTGTATGCATTTGGTATGCCATTGTTGCTAAGTAGAAATGGTATCAAAATTAATTGTATACATTACCAGAGACATATAATCATTTTTATTTAAAATATTTCAAAGATTGGCCACTTCATAATTTAACATTATATAGTCAGATTTGCGGTATGGGTTTTACTCATCGTTAAAGACTGTCCAGTGGCCTATAATGTTAACTTCTAACCGATGGACAAACACTGAATGGAAGTTTTTAACGACCTTGACTGGCTATACAGCCCTTGCACGGTCGGGAACTGATGGAGATTTGTCTCATTGGCAATTATACCACATCTTTTTGTTTGCATATGTTGTAGCCAAGACGAGCTGATTGCGTTTGTATTCCGACCTTGAAACTAGTCACACACCAGTGAACGAACTGGATGGTTCTTTCTGTCTTAATGTTGGTTGTTGTCATATAATAAGTTTGTTTTAATAACACTTGATAATGAAGATAAACATTGATATTTTTATATCCGTATCTGTATTTGCGACTGTTCTTTTTAATAAAGTTGGTTAAGCGAAAAATGTTTATTCTTTGTAGACTCTTCGAACCATCAAAATATATATTTTTAAAGTAAAAAGTCACTATTATACAAAATTAATGTAAGTGTGACCTCCCTTAAAAATAAAGACCTAGTAATCATATGCGAGTGGTTACCGTATAATCATCTGATGTCGGAATAATGGGCAACGAAAGTGAAGGTTCACAAACTAAAAATGTAACTAAATTTTGATAACTGCAAACGATTTTATATCTCTATTGAAATAGAATATTAAAAGTGTTTACTATGGCAAGCCATTTTGCTATTTATTCTTACTTCAAGATATCTCATAAACTTTATAAAATATCTTATATAGTCTACAAGAAATCTCATATAGTTTATAATATATCTTATATAGTTTATGATATATCTTATATAATTATCTTATATAACATATTTAAGATATATTATATAACATTAAAGATATCTCATATAACATTAAAGATATTATCTTATAAAAATGAAATGATATAAGATATCTTATAAAAATGAAATGATATAAGATATCTTATAAAAATGAAATGATATAAGATATCTTATAAAAATGAAATGATATAAGATATCTTATATATTAAAGGCGATATTAGATATCTTATATATTAAAGGCGATATTAGATATCTTATATATTATAGGAGTTATCTTGAAATTTGAATAAATAGTAAAACGGCTTGCCATAGTAATTAAAAAAAACATAGCAAAAAGATCAAGATTGGAAAGCATAATAAACGCGGGACGAAAGATACTAAAGGGACAGTCAAACTTATAAATCGAAAATAAACTGACAACGACATGGCTAAAATGAAAAAGACAAACAGACAAACAATATTACAAATGACACAACATAGAAAACTAAAGAATAAACAACACGAACCCCACTAAAACTAGGGGTGATCTCCGGTGCTCCGGCAGGGTAAGTATATAAAGGTAGAGCACTTTTTAAACAATATGTAAAAATACTATGAAATTTCAAGTGCTGTACATTTTTCCTTGAGTTATTATCAGTAAATCGACCAGAAAACTGTATTATATGTCTCTGGTGGTGCCAACCAGTGATCTCCCCGGATATGGTAGTAGTTATATACAGGGGATGATTTTTGGAGTCGTCAGCGCAAACATCAATTTTACTAAATGGACAAGGGGGTATAATTCAAACTGAAATCGTGGCATTGTCAATTAATTTACAACTAAACCGTCTCGAGAGTTACATATTTAAAATAAGAAAATAGATAGTCTTTTATTTATTTATTCATTTTAATGTCTATAAACAATTTGGTATTTAAAAAAAAATAAAAATATTGAGGGTAATATTATGAAACAGTTTTTGCATTTCGGTAGTTAGTTAGGGGCATTTTTCTATTGCGAACGACGACCAGAATGCTGACACAATACATTAAGACATAAGACATATATTTTTAATTAAAGCGAATACAAAATAGTTCATATGGACATAGAATTAAAAAAAAATGGGACAAGGGCTTCTGAAAATTTGATGACATTCAGAGCAAATAACTTTTGGAGAAATTGGACAGAAAAGAATCAATATCATGAACTATTTTACAAAGTATATGATGAGAGTCAAGAATTTGCAAAGGAAGACATTATATAATATGTAGCTAAGTATACATATTTTTCAAGTTATTTTATATCATTTTGTTAATTTTGTGCTCCTTCGTTTCAACTGACCGTCCACCTGAAAACGAATTAAGAAACGACTGTACATTTATAATTCAGTTCCTTGAAGTTTGTTTTTCTCGTTTTATTTCTCACTTTCAAAAGCCCCCCCCCTCCCACACACCCCTTTCCCCCTTTTTTAACATACTTTTCCGTCTACACCTGGATCACTAAATAAAAGTTTTGTGTTAGGCCCAATGCCGGAATCTCATATCTATTTCGAAATCAATCATCATGAAATATAATTTATAGACTAAGTTAATGACGTTAAATAAATGTTTTAATATAAAAAAAATCGAGCGCACCGACCACGGTTGCAGATACATTTTAACTGCTATTTATGACGTCAGTAACATCAGACGTTAGTCAGTTTTGATTGGTGCCATTGTGTCCTTGACATTTATAACCTACACACCTCCAAACTGAAGACGACGACACAGGATAGGGTATTGTTTCTAAGGAAATAGTTTCAGGCTTGTTTACCTTTTCCATTCAAGCTCGAGATAATAATTGTATCATCACCTAATGATCCATTCACTGGCATAGTGTATTTACAGTGCTGTCGGCTAATATGTCGCAATATAAATTGAGAAACTGTACATGATGATAGACTTATATATGGGCTGGCTATGCTTAGAATTTCAAATGCCATGTCATGATGCACGTGTTTATGAATAGAGAGACTATTAGAGTGATTCTCTCACTGATAGGCAGTTAAAATAACATTTATGGCTGATGAGGGAACGACTATTTAACTGAAAAATGGGTCTGTGACTAGGACAAAAGTCCCCCCCCCAATAAAAAATAAAATAAAAAATGGTGGTTGCTCATACTATCAAACTTGTGCCGTTGGAAAAGTTTTAAGGTCTTGCATCCACTAGATATATAAAATTTAAATGTATTCTGTGTTTCAGAGAGACAAAATCTGTTTGATGTGCATTTTTAGTGTTCCTGCTGTTGGTGTAAAAAAAAACACCTGTCAGAATCACATTTGAAACTGTCCACTCAATTACACACTTTAAATCACATATATACATTGTCTGTCTGTTGTCCATGCCAAGCAAGGTCAATCAATTAAAATACAATTTGTACCTGAGAGAGTCATAGAGCATCTCAAAGATTAGACAGAATTTAAAAAAAATAAAAATAGAAAATAGCAAAATCAATGAAAAGAAAATGTAAATTAGTAAATATATGCATTATAGGGACCAAAGAAATGGGTCTACTAAAAAGATATGATATACCACTTTATTTTTATGTTTAGACCTCCTGCAGGAAAGATAAATAATGCTCAGCAAATGTAGCTTATTGTTTGCATAAGGTTCTGTTCTTGCTCAGATATAATGATCTGACTCACATCTTCAAAGATTTGTTTCACTTGAAAAAATCCTCTCGGAAGGAACAGACTATAATGGTACAGCTAAAACATGTTTCAGGATAGAAGATAAATTTGAGACTAAGTTATAACACATAGAAGTCTCAGAATAAAAGTATTTGTGTTGTAAATAGATATTTTTTTTATTTGTATGACCAAGGACATTTCAAAGGAAGGGGAAATGGTAAGGAGAAATATTTCAAGATTTATAAAAGACAAACCAGTATCCAAGTACTAAAATTATGCCCTGGTACTGGCATTACGATAAGATACTCCAGTACCCATTGCCAGTGGCGGATCTAGAAATTTTCATAAGTGGGGGCCCACTGACTGACCTAAGAGGGGCCCCGGTCCAGTCACGCTTCAGTGATTTCCTATAAAAGCAACCATTTTTTCCCCCCTGCACCCCTTAAATCCGCCTCTGATTGCCTAGCCCAACTAACAAAAACATGGTAGAAAATTACATTTCAGGTCATCTTATCTTTTTAGAAAACAAGTTACAAAAATTGTTTTATAGTCCCCTTGAGTTGAAGCTAATTCTGAATGTCTTATTCAAGCAAACCTGTGCAACTAGACTTTTTTTTAACTCATTCTCTATGTTCTGGTGTAAGACCTTCACCTAACCTTTCATATGAGTTCTCAGAAATGTACCTAACATTTTAGACTGTAGGCAAGGGCATTTGTGTCATAATTCTTCAGTACTTGGACATTTACAATGTATATATTTGTCATTTGCTATTTATCTCTATATACTTTACATTAAAACACATTTTTCAAAATACATTAAAACACATTTTACAAAATTTATTGCAAGTTCATTTTAGGACTACTGGTAATTTGAATAATTTTGGTAAGAATTGAAGCAACTTTGTCATTTTTGTGGATTTATTTGGTATTGTTTTATTGTTGATAAGAAAGCCAAAACAACTGAAGACATAATGACGACTAAATAATGATTAAATAATTTTTGTGTCTTTTTTAACACCTTGCATGTTAAAATTCTTTTTTGAAATATGTGTGATTACATGTACATGTATATTAAAATTTATAACAAAAAAATTATACAAGTGACAAATATTTATGTCCATGCACTGAAGATTGAATTATATAAAGTAGCTTATTTATAGTTTTAAACAAGAGAAAATGTTTCCTTTGTTTTTCTCAATGAAATGTACACAATTACTCTAGGTTTCTACCTTCATTGATTGTTATGTTTCAGAATTAATAGACCAAGGTGTATATAGTCAACTGTCAATATTTGACTGTTGGATGATTTCATATATCTAGGCTCCTTCTGTGTTGAGTTTACTAACAGTAACTGTGAACATTCTATGATATGGTTTTATCTTTAATTGTTTAGAATAAATAAAGCTCTGTTGTTGTATTTCATTGTCTAATACTGGTATAAAAGAGTAAAGTACTTTTTCTTAACAGACTTATGCAGTATGAAAATAAGAAGATGTGGTACAATTTTCAATGAGACATTTATTCACCAGAGACCAAATGACTTGGAAGTAGTCAGCTATAAATCATCAAAAGTTTTTTAACAATTTGCAAAACCTATACAGAAAATTAGCTATAAAAGGCATAGACATGACGAAATGTGTAACAATTTAAAAGAGAAAACAAATAATATAATTAATGCTAAAAAAAACTGTGGTATCACGGCTTAAAATAAGGAAAAATTGTAATTGTCATCAGATCAACAAGGAGAATAAAAGACAACTAACAAAAAGATGAAAGATACAATGTACCTATCTCAAAGCAATCAAATATTACCTTCTGTGTTCCTTTTCTTATTCCTCTCAGCAATATTGAAAGGAGGAAGGGTTGAGATTTCAAATTAGTTTATCCCTGCATCCTGATTCAGGTGTTTATATACATGTATTTGAATGACATATAATATCTAAATAAAATGTTTTTTGTTCTTCAGGGAACTTGGTATTGTAGACAGATTGATACTTGGTCAGTATGAAGTTTACTCACTCTTTTTCTGTAATCTGGACACTTGCTTATTTAGAGCTTGACTTATTGCATGAAGACTACTGTTTAACACCACATTGTGATGTCAAAATGCCTTTGGGGTGTCATTTATATAACTGTAAATCTTTGACATACAATTCTTATGTTTTATCATAAGCTAAAGTCTTCCAAATATTGAATATACTGTCCTAATATACTGTGTACTCTTGTGTTTCCTAGAGGTTTGTAATAAAGGGGAAAAAATCACGATGTTTGACTTTCAATAGATATAAGAAGATGTGGTATGAGTGCTAATGAGACAACTCTCCATTCATGTCACAATTTGTAAAAGTAAACCATTATAGGTCAATGTACGGTCTTCAACAGGGAGCCTTGGCTTACACCAAACAGCACACTATAAAGGGCCCCAAAATGACTAGTTAAAACCATTCAAACAGGAAAACCAATGGTCTTATCTATATAAAAAAAGAAACGATAAACACTTATGAGGCACATCAACAAACAACAACTACTGAACATCAGATTCCTGATTCAGATAGGTGCAAACAAATGCAGAGGCTTTCAATATTTCAACTCTATTCCTGTTTTTAAATGCAAATCAGATATGCAATATTGAAATTACTGATTATTCTGTGTCTTTCAGAGAACCATTACATATAAAAGACAAGCAAGTTTTTTGATGGTAACAAGTAATATGTGATTGTTGCAGGCTAGTATGGATCATGGTAAGTACTTTTACTACTAGATGTTAACCTCTGAAGTAGGGAAAAATAATACTGAAAAAACATATGTATTTAAGGAATGACTGTTACAATTTTTCTGTTGATGAAGATATAACATCAAAAATGTGGTGCACACTTAATGACCCGCTTAGAGTGTTATTTAAAGTGTGCACCACATTTTTTTATGTTATTTCAAATAGACAGCAAAAAATTTTAAAGTAATTTCTTATAACATAGTTCTAAATTCCATTTTAAACTAGAGAAAACCATGAAAAAATGTTGATGACAAAAGTCACATGACCAAATTATGTCTATGAGCTGATAAACAAAACAACGTCAGCCAATGTTAGATTATAAAAAAATAAAGAGAACAGCGGTATCATCTCTTGAAGCAAGTTCATTGATCATTGGTAGATGTAAGTTACTAAATGAAAAAGAGTGGACATTATATTGCCTGGATTCTTGCATAAATCAAGACAATTGTGTTTTCTTTTTATTTGAGTAAAATGGGACCCTTTTTAGATGTGTTTCCTCATACTTGCAGACAGTATAGTACATTCTCATCCTTGGGTCCCTGATGGATAGCTGTCTTGTGGGCAAGCATGCTACAACTTTTTATTTTTATATCAGTATATCTCGATCTAAAATTATAGCTAGAGTCTAGAGGCAATATCAAGTGATATTTATTTTGATGATAATTTCTTTTCTCTTTCTAATAGATCTGGAAATTTATAGATTGATATTTATTAATTAAGACTAAAGGCATTAGTTTTTATTTTTTTTACATTATTATAAGTATATTAATGTTTCATTCTCGATGAAGTGTTTTATAACCTTCATGCTTTGTACTTGAGAAAATTAAAAATTTGATCTTTATTTTCTTAGTTATTTACATATTTATCAATCAAAAGTCCTGCACAGAGTTATTGATATATATATATATATTTTGGTTCTTTTGTCCTTGAACTATATATATATTCTTATTTTAATCAATTGAAAGTGCCTTATAATAGGGAATGATTAATGGTGAAATATTAGATGGTCACATGTGACAAAATTTCATTGTATAGTCTGTTTCAAGATTACTTGTGAAAAACTAAGTATGTCTGTACTTGTTTCTTTTTTTATGCCCCATTTATGGGCATTATGTTTTCTGGTCTGTGCGTCTGTGCTTCCATCTGTTCATTCATCTGTCCATCCTTGCGTCCAACTTCAGGTTAAAGTTTTTGGTCCAGGTAAAAGTTTTTGGTGGAGGTAGTTTTTGATTAAGTTAAAGTCCAATCAACTTGAAACTTAGTACACATGTTCCCTATGATATGATCTTTTTGATTTTAATGCCAAATTAGAGATTTCCCCCCATTTCCATGGTCCACTGATGGGGCGTCCGTGTACTGGGGACACATTCTTGTTTGGTAAACACATTTATGCTTTATATTCTGAATAAACCAACCACAAGTCCTACTGCATTGGCTTGTAAAATTGCTTTCTGACTTGTAAAATTTCTCTCTGCAAGCCAACAGAATCCATCTCAAATTGAGCTACAGAGCTTGTGACTTTAAAGTTAATTGTGTTGGCTGTTAAACTGTAATGAGAATAAAGGTATACAGACAAAAACAACAAACATCATAAATAAATTAACACAAATATTACAATGTAAAGGAAATAATTAAAGTAGAGTTATAGTTTAGAATGATGTGATTTTAAGGAGGTCGTGTCCGTTTGACAGGGTTCTCTGACTGACCTTATTTTCATGGTTTAGTGATCACAAACATAATTATTTCCATAAGTGTGAAATACTAGATGCCTTTAAAATTTGTATGATTTTCAGATATATTGTTTCAGAGCTATGGGCCTTCTTCTTCTAAACTATATGCAATTTTTCATATGTGTCGCAGTAACTTGAGTTTTAATAGCTTTGTAAATCCTTTAATATGAAATTTGTACACACTATAATTTGTTTATTCCATAACCATAAGAAGTATTAAATCTACTGTACAATATCATCTCTCATTCAATTGTGGACAGGGAGGTAATGCACTCAGGTGGATTGGGAGGTAATGCACTCAGGTCGACAGATATATATTTGGTTAGCATAAAGTCCAGTTCTATTTTAACTTGTGGTCAGCTGAGGTTCATCAGAAAAATTGTAACCAATGATGGTCTCTTGTTCATCTGTCTTTCTAGTCTTTGATTAAAATCATCACAACTTATTATTCTCTGAAACATTTGATCAAACTGAGTCAGAGTTATATCTTGAAAGTCTATGAACACATGACCATGATTAGCCTTACACCAAAGGCCTTAAAAAGCTATTACGCCTGTCAATTTAACTTTCAGGTCTGTATCATCTTTTAAAAACAGTATTAAATTTAAATAAAAAGGTAGTTCAGACCTTTTGTTAGAACAGTTTATCAAGAAGTCTGATTAGCATTATATGGGTTTAAAGTGACATTTCATCTACTCTTGTTTTTATATGTAAAACAGAAGGAAAAGGATAATGTTATCTTTTCGTTTCCCTTGAGTGGTGGTTTATTGCCTGTAGAAATTCAAATCTATTAGACACAACATAAATATATCACATCCTGGATATAAGTAGCTAGGTTTCATCAATTATTCAACAGTCCATGCATAAAAATTATTACCTTTTAAAAACATATCCAAATGAGCATGTGTGTACTAAATAAAAATGACCACATAAGTCAAAAAACATATTTCTAAGGTTAAACATAAATTTATATTCTGGAAAAAGAATTTATTTTGACATTTTGTTAGATTAAACATTCAGCATACAGATTAAAACATTGTTTAATTTTGGCAAGAAAGAGCCAGAAGCAGAAGTAGACCCAAGTCTTTCAAGTTTATTAGCAAGACGTTATTGACCTATAGCAAAACAAATATTACGCCATAACCACTATGGTTTGTCTACCTGTCGTATAGGTGTAGTAATTTGTTATAATTGTAATCAAAGTTTACCTTTCTACTTGTTATTTATCACCTGTAAAAAATTAAACAAGAAATTGTTAATGAAGTATACTAAGCTGACACAGCCGAAACATTTTATCTAATGTAAATAGTTTTATTATTGAATACAGGAGTCATTCAGATGTGAACCTTTTCTTTTTACTCCACTATATCACAATGCAGTTCTACAGATGATGTTCTCCCAGTGTTTAGGATTTATGACAATAATTAAAATGAAGTGTGTCAATTTTTCTCAATTTGGAGTATGATTGATTGAACACGACTAAATTTAACGTTTAAACTTTATGCAAGTTTGATTTTCAATAACGTATTAAATTTCTTATTTAGACAATTTATAACTCCAGGAAAAAGTGAATTTATTTTTTTAAGTTTTGAAATATTGTGTGATATATAGTGAATAACTGAAAGAATTTAATGGAGATTTAATTCAATAGACAGTGGTTTAATTCAATATCTTGTGATTTAATTCATTCTTGTCTTGTTTTTTTTTATCTTTGGATTTAATCATTTTCTAAAATGGAAAAGATAGAAACTGTGTCAACTAAATGGGATCCTTGTTCTCCAATGTCTCCAAAGGAAGTCCTCCAGCATAGGCAACGGTCCAGAGTAGAATCGGTAAGTCTCAAGTTTTCTTTAAACTAGCTGCTTTCTGAGTTTTCTAAATAAGTTTTACAATTTTTTCCCCAGTGAATATTTGTTATCCCCTTTTAAAGCTTGAAAGTTGATGTATAAATCATTCAATGATTTAGTTTAAATATATACATAGTAATGGTCTCTAGTCTGCTCATCTATAAACTATAATCAGGGATGAGAAAATCAAATATTGAGCAATTGAAATCTTAAAAATGGTATACAAAACAATTTAAAACATTCAATGGCAGAACTGATTAAACTAATTTGTCAGTACTCTTCCCTCTTCCTGTTACATTGATCAGTAATAGAATACTTATACACTAAGTTGAATAGAAGTGCCTATTGTATCTTGCCAAATGTTAAAATGTTTTTTCATTGGATCCAGCTTTTATTGCCAAAAGATTGATAGATACTATCAGAATATAATGACCTTGGGATTTCATGAATGAAAAGTATCTTGGCTTTTTAATCGGATCATACCTAGAAATATTGAAGTTTTTATGCCCTGCATATAACCATATGAAACATATCTTTTTCTTGTTTGTGGCGCCTTCCCCCCTTTAGCCTGTCCGTATGTTCCTTCATTTGTATGTCTTGTATCAGATTGAGGCTTTGGTTTAAGGTTGCTAACCTTGAGTTTACATTGAACTAGAAACTTATTTCACATGTTCATTATCATATAAACTTATTAAGTCAAAAATAAGGTTTTGACCCAGATGGAATTAAAGTCAAAATACACTTCTTATTGTCTCTAGTCGTAGAGATTCATATTTTAATTATTTATTGTCTTCACAAAACTAATGGAGTTACACTTGGAAACAACACTAAACTAGCTATACTGTGAAATGTTATAAACAATGAGAACTAGAGCTGATCATATTTAATGTTAATGTTATATGGGATACTAAACATTTATCACAATTGGTATATAAAATTTGAATTGCTTTTTTATGATACTAAGTTATCTTAACCTTGAAATAGATATCGAAATAACCTTTAGTGCAATACCCCAAATTCCTGTTATGTAATACTAGTATACTTTTTGTACCTAAAAAATTCAGTAAAAAACATATCCGTAACTTTTCAATATGACATGAAGAGTAACAGCTTTTAAAGTCATCAGACTGAAACTGATATCTTTTATTGATAATTAAATCAATTTCCAACAGTGCATCCTTATTTAGGTTTTTAAAAATAGAGTTACTGTTATAAAGAAATATGTAACATCTCATGCAAGTTTTCCCTTAATATCATTCATACATAATTAAATTGATTTCCAACAGTACATCCTTATATATCTTTTAATAGAATAACTGTTATGAAGACATTTATGAATTATCTTATGTAAGTTTTAATTTTCCGGAACTCAATTTCCATCTGTCAAGTTAAGAGAATTTATTGATTGCGATCAAATTGTTTTTGGATTTTATGATGCCTTGGAGTTACCTCTTCTAATGTGTGGCATGGGTTATCACCTGATGTAAAAAATCATCATATTGTATCAGGAGTAACATGACTGGTGTTGCTAGTGGGGAAGGATTTGAGTTGGTTCTTCTGGGACACAAGTTTTCACTCTGGTTTTTGTTCGGGTTGATGAAATTCAATCTCAAGTTTTTTAGTAGTGTTTTCTAAAATATTCTTAGTCTTTTAGTCATTTTCCAGGGCTTTATTAGACTCAGTGTGACCACTTTGTGTCATCTCCTTCCTTTTCCAAAAAAATTCATGCAGAATTTAGTTAGAATTAATAGCACCCAATATGTTTTTCACCTTTCAATGACTTACAAGAATATTTCAAGGGTATAAGATATTTAAAACTTTAACTAAAGTGATCTTCTAATGTTTGATACATAACACCAGATAGATCCTAATTTCCATATTATAGCTATAATTAGAATTTAGTCTTATAAAGATTTGACTTTTCTCAATATTATATGTCAGTCTAGGTATTGGTGCGTTATCATTCTTGCCTGATGTAATATGTTGTCCCTGAGGAGAGAAATCTTCTTCGTTGGTAACCTTTGAACTAGTTTCATTTTAAGCCATATGTGTAGTATGCTACTTATTTTGGCTTATTGATATTGAACTTGCATTTTATGTATTGTAATAAGAATATTATTTGAAAATGGAGTAAAGGTTTATTCTGGTCAACTATTTTGGTGATTGAAAGATGTGGTCTAGATACTCAATGGGTAGTTTGTGTGCATTTAAAAATGATTTGCCTTTCCACATTCTGTGTCTGTACCAAGTCAATCTCCTAGGACTGTTGTTAACAGTAAAAAAAAACAACTCTTGTCTCTTGAGTTGAATATATCTAATAGAGCTTAGATGTCTGTACTATTGAATATAAAAAATACAATTGAGACAACAATAGACTGTGTTGTATGGTATTTTGTTGTACTGAAAGAGTGAAAGTATTAAAATGATAATCCTGAATAAGGGTGTAAAGGGCGAATTGTTCTCTGTAATTAATTTAAACATGGTTTCACATATAGCTCAACTCACAATTTATTTAAACAAATATTGTAAAATACTTCCAATCAATAAATAACAATGTTCAGATATATGCCATTTATAAAGCTATGTCAAAACGGATTCTTTTTCCCATTTAAAAATATTTCATGTAAGATAATGATCTATGAAATTTCATTTAAAATAAAACAATATTTGTTTACCTAGGAAAATCAATCTATCCTTAGTCTGGCACTAGATATTGACTAAGTGGCAGTAATCCTTTAAAAAATACATATTTTCTGATTGTTATGATATCCTATTTAAAGACATGAATATAATAATGTGAGGAGCAAACAGATTTTTATTCTTTTTTCTTTTTGATAAATATAAAAAAGAAGATGTGGTATGATTGCCAATGAGACAACTATCCACAAAAGACCATAATGACACAAACATTAACAATTATAGGTCACCATACGGCCTTCAACAATGAGCAAAGCCCATACAGCATATAGTCAGCTATAAAAGACCCAGATAAAGGTTATTTTTCATTTCATTTCTAGAGAATTGAAGAAAATAATTTTTAAGTAAAGTAGTTTTGCCTCTATTATTTAGCCTCTTTGCTAGAATAATAGTTTTTTTTATATACCTTTGATTCATACTCTAACAGGACACTGGTGGGGATCAATTAGTCTCCAAAGACTTAACATGGATGTACATGTAACACTATAGACAGGGGCGGATCCAGCCATTTTAAAAAGGGGGGTGGGTTCCAATCACATGTTCCCATTCAAATTCATTGATCGTCCCAAAAAAGGGGGGGTTCAAACCCCCAGACCCCCCCTCTGGATCTGGGCCGATAGTATTGGTATCATATATAGTATAATCAGTTGCTACCATCCAAGAATTTTTTTCTTTTTCTTTTAGAATTTTTTTTAACAAATGATTCATAAAGATAGAAAAAAATGGGCGGTTTAATGAAACACAAAAAGCATCTTTGATCAACCTATCTCCTGAAAAACTATTGAAGAGGGATTAATTGTCTGTGAAATTAAATCTGCTAAGTACTAGTAGTGAATAACTTTGACCTAAATGAAACTGGTGACAAATTATGCAACAAAATTAAACAATTAAGTTAAAAGTTATAAAACAAGTTGATAGTCTTGTTAAAGGTAAAAGGTTACCTCAAAATTGAGATAATAATAAGGCGAAATCTTTGATAGACCATTAACTTTCTATTTACAAAGATGAAATACTATGATTAACTTATTGTAATTTAAATGTACAAGGTCAGTAAGGTGACTTGTAAACCTTACAAGGTCAAAAAATACAAGTTCATTAATAATTTACCCTCAGGTCAAACAAGACAGAATTTCTGATCATATAGAGCATTAAGCTTTTGATTAGAATCTTAACAACTGGACTGTCAATAGAGGTCTTGATGAATTCACAGTCCAGTTAAGCATAAAGTATGACCTTAACTTCTCCTTTATATATAAACATATAGGCTTAAACAAAACAAACAATATATTCATATTGCCCATAAACCAGACAGTAAGAAAACCTACACAGAAAGGGTTGAAATAGGAGTAGAAATAAGGAGATAAGGAAAGACCCTTTTCTAAATTAAAGTGTCAACAATATAGCTGTTATTGCTAGTGTCAGACTTCCATCTGCCATGCCATGCATTTTCTTTTGCTTTAATCTGAACTGGCAGTAGTGGTCACCTTACTATCATGCAATTAATGCAAACCTAAATTCAACGACCAATTTCTGTCTTTTCAATATATTAATATTATCACTATCTACGTTTAACTTTTTATCTTTTTTATGCTCCATCTACATTATAGACTATAGTAGAGGGGCATTATGTTTCTTGTCTGTGTGTTCGTCCGTCCTCTCGTCTGTCCTGCTTCAGGTTTTTGGTTGAGGTAGTTTTTATACGCTCGGAACGGGACGTATTATGGTATACCGTTGTCCGTCCGTCCGTCCATCGTCCACACTTCGGACAATAACCCAAAAACACTTTCACCAATTTCCATGAAACTTTGGTGAATTGTTTATATCTATTGACGTGAGCTCCCTTTCGTTTTTTTTTAATTTCTGATTTTTAGTTTTGGATTTATGGGGCTTTATTCATAAAAAAGGGGGGATTTTCAACACTTCGGACAATAACTCAAAAAGGCTTTCACCAATGTCCATGAAACTTTTGGTGAATTGTTTATATCTATTGACGTAAGCTCCCTTTCGTTTTTTTTTTTAATTTCAGATTTTAAGTTTTGGATTTATGGGGCTTTATTCATAAAAAAAGGAGGATTTTTAACACTTCGGACAATAACTCGAAAAGGCTTTCACCAATGTCCATGAAACTTTGGTGAATTGTTTAAATCTATTGATGTAAGCTCCCTTTCAATTTTTAAAAATTTCAGATTTTAAGTTTTGGATACATGGGGCTTTATTTATAAAAAAAGGGGGATTTTTAACACTTCGGACAATAACTCAAAAAGGCTTTCACCAATGTCCATGAAACTTTGGTAAATTGTTTATATCTATTGATGTAACAAATGATACTTAATAAAATCTGATGAAAACATAAAACTTGTAAAATCTTTAGTTCAATTTAAAACATTAAATTTCTTGTAAAAAATAGGTTCCATGAATGTCATACGTTTGTACTATTATTGAATGGTTGCAAGGATGAAAGCACATTAGCAGTCCCTGAGATACTAACTGTCCCTGAGTCATATATCATTTTATGATAACATTTTATATAAATTCATTAAAAGACAAGTTAAAAGAGCAACGGGCGTATCATGCGCTAAAGCCCAGCCCTTTATTGAGGAAGTTGAAATCCAATCAACTTGAAACTTAGTACACATGTTCCCAATGATATCATCTTTCTAATTTTAATGCCAAAATAGAGTTTTTACTTCAATTTCACAGTCAACTGAACATAGAAAATGAAAGTGCGAATGGGGCATCCATGCACTTGGGACACATTCTTGTTTTTAAATAAGTTTAGCGATACCTTCATGTCTGAATATAGAATGAAATGTATAGTCTGAATTCAGATTCTATTCAGCCAGCTGTTTTTTTTAATACTGACTGTAGTTGACATCTTAGGTTGCAAGCTAATGGACAGTTCTATATGAGAATTCTTTGTGAGCTTATTTTGACTTGACAGAACCAAATAGACTGTTTATAGCAAATTATAATTCAACACCTAATTTTTGTTCTTGTAAATGTTTAAAAAAAAAACACACCAAAAAACATACTTAAATTATTCAAATTTTAGCTTGTAACTTATAATTAAAATGTTATTTATTATAAATAATTGATTGAAGTATTTGGAATACATGTACAAACATTTCTTTAAGATAACATGCAATAAGTGCATTCATATATGCAAAATTATGATAAAGCTTGACTTTGGGATGACCTTCAGAAAAACAAATCGTGACTGACAGTTCAATATTGTAGTTGTAAGTCATTTGTTAATCATTTAGATAAAGTTGTCTACAAGAATTATAATGTTATTACATTTACAATGATGTAGTAAAGTTGACCACTTATATAGTTTTCTTTGAATAATTGGGTTTGAGCAGCAAAAATTGGGAGCATATCAAATTTTAAGAACTACATGGAGTTGTATGGAATTATAAACATTGTAGAACACTAGCAACACAATTGGTGAGGTGTCTGTAGATCCTGTTGCAAAGCCTATTTATCATAGTTGCAATCCAAATTTCCAGTCTTTTATCTCTTGTCAACATAACAAGTAAAACCTACCAGTTCTGTTGTATTGTTTGTTACTTTGTTTGTGGCCTTAATAAGGGCCTCTATGGGTAGTCTAATTAGAGAAGAAGTAAACACTATACTAATAACATGATTTATGTGGGAAAATGTAGTGGGTTGACTGACTCCTTATAACAATTATACAATAAATGTACCAGCATTAATTTGATTTATATACATAAAAGAAAAGAGGAAATTTGTAGGTGTTGACTAATTGTTTTTGTAGAATGTATGAGCTCTTAGTCATATAGAATTGGTTGATTTCATTTATAGTGATATTATAAACCTTTGCATTTGTTCTAGTTGGATATTAAAATATTTTTGGATAAATCATCATGGAATTTGTATTTAAGTGTACCTAAAATGGAGTTGTAATAAAGAAAGCAATATCACGAGGATTGATGTCAGATATTTGTTGGTCACTTTTTCTTATCCCAGGCATAGATTACCTTAGCCGTATTTGGCACAACTTTTTGGAATTTTGGATCCTCAATGCTCTTCAACTTTGTATTTGTTTGGTTTATTACTATTTTGATATGAGCGTCACTGATGAGTCTTATGTAGACGAAACGCGCACCTGGCGTACTAAATTATAATCCTGGTACCTTTGATAACAATTTACACCACTGGGTCGATGCCTCTGCTGGTGGACGTTTCGTCCCCGAGGGTATCACCAGCCCAGTAGTCAGCACTTCGGTGTTGACATGAATATCAATTATGTGGTCATTTTCATAAATTTCCTGTTTACAAAACTTTGAATTTTTTCGAAAAACTTAGGATTTTCTTATCCCAGGCATAGATTACCTTAGCCGTATTTGGCACAACTTTTTGGAATTTTGGATCCTCAATGCTCTTCAACTTTGTATTTGTTTGGTTTATTACTATTTTGATATGAGCGTCACTGATGAGTCTTATGTAGACGAAACGCTCGTCTGGCGTACTAAATTATAATCCTGGTACCTTTGATAACAATTAGATTTATTCAATGCTTGTTAAAACTTTGTTGGTCACTCTTGGATACATTAAGTACTTGTCTAAATCTTGATGGTCTCTTTGTATGTATATTTACTACTTGTCTTAACCAAGGATGATTCAATGGAAGTCATTGATTAAGACCGAACTTTGGACTTATATCTGACTTATCTAGTTGGTTGTTGAGTTTTTTTTATACATATTTCAATAAAAATCCAAAGGAAAGAAAACATAAAATGTATGACCAAATGTAATAGTGTGACTCTTTTAGTGACCTCAAACAAATATTGTGCTAGGAACCTGGTCATTTGTTGTATTTTGTCATAGGTTGCTATTATGTGGTTTGGTTGATGACCAATCATGACAGTTTCTGTTATTTCATTCACAACTTTTGTAGACTTCAGGCAATTTATAGTATGACATATAATGAATGGACATCTGTCTATTGTCGTAGACTCTATTTTGACCTCTAGATGTCTTTTGTTTTTTTAAGGAAGTTTCTGCCTTTTATGCTGTTGTTATTGTCTTTGTGATGTTGCATAGCCCCAGTTTTAGCAAATTGATCTATTCTTTCAGATGCTTGATAACTTTGATTACACAGACATCTGAATTAACATTTAGTTACTGTTTTTCTCAAGCTTATTCTGTCTTATCAGTTTGAAAACAAAGTCCAGGTATTTTTTTCCTGAATATGCACTAGATTTTTTACACAGGAACTGAGTGACTATTTGTTCTGGTTCCAGGTGTAATACTGGTAAAATATGAAAAAGATGTATTTTTGTTTTGTCTTTCATTGATTTTGCTTTTGAAAATTTAAAAAACAACAAAATATTTATTGCTATATATGTACAGTAATGAGTTCTCATGATCCTACATCCTGTTGATACTGTTTACTTATATTTTTGAACTGTTCAATGTCATGAGTTTCTCTAATTGTTTAGAACATCTTTATAATAAATCCTTTGGATGTGTACTGATTGCTACTTTAGTCTGGGATAATATTATTTTTTATTAGTATTTCTTTTAACAAGCTTTTAATAACTCCCAGTACTCTCATTATAGAAGTGTTTTGTGTCTGTTGTTTTTATGTTAGATGTTTTTTGTGCTTCATTCTGATCTTTAAAGTTGAGCTATTTGAGCCTATTTTTTTAGGAGAGGGTTGAACTGACCCTGTTACATTGTATTGTGCTTGGTTTAAGTCAGGAGCATGTAATGCAGTAGTTGGTTCATGTCTGTCATATTTGTTTTTCTTTAATCGTATTGAAATAAAATAGACAAGGCCATTAATTTAGTTTTCTCTTTTAAATCTACCACATCTCTTCAATTTTAAATTAGAATGATGCAGAACAAATATTTAAGAAATATTTTTTTGAAGTTCTAAAAAGAATAGACAATTACCACCTTAGCATAGTTGAACTTTATGTCATTTCATAGTTTTTAATAAAACTTGAATGTTTGATAAATTCATTAGTATTATATTCTTACAGTATAGTTTCCATTTAGCATTCATTAAAAGCATTTAGATTTTTTGTTCATTTGACAAAAGGTTTTTAGTACATTTGTACATGAATTGATTTCATTGTTTTGAAAAGTTGTTGATAATTTCTGAAAAACAATTATGGAGAACTTGTTTAGATATTTTCTGAAATAGACTTTACTTCAATGAGGTTATAGTAAATCCCATATTAAATGATTTAGAGTTGTCTCCCATTTCACAAGTTTTTTGTTTAATATAAATTTATTTGAGGTCTGAATCTGTCACTGAATCTAGATTTTTTCAAGACAAAATAATTAAGTAAAAAAAGCTTTATTTTAATTCAGTCAATCACCAATGAGTTTGAACATAAACTGTAGGTAGACTATCTTATTTCTACCACTGTAAACCAGTAGTTGACCCTTTACAGTGGTAGAAAAAAGACTCAAGCAGTCCCTGATACTAATTGGTAGATCTATAGTATCAAAACAGGCTGATGTTTTGCTCATATAAATGATATGATCTACATTCTTTTAAAAAAAAAAAATTGTATCTTTTACTAATTGATCTAAATTAAAAGAAAAAAAATCAGATATGGCTTTTAGATTCACATTTGTCAGAAATTAACATCTTACTTAGAAATTAAAATGTCAAAAAGACATGTAAGATGAAAGGTCATCTCAAATGGTAAATTCCAGTAAGTACCATATTCAATCAGTGTATCTGCCAGATAACTTTCAACAAGCTAAACACAATCTACCTATCTACTGTGATCAACACCTTTTGCAGTTTAAGATCCAAGAGAAACTTCACGGTAAGACTTATCACAAAGGAACCCTGCAAACATCATATTTTCCAAAATTAGGAACTTAAATAATTTTGCAGCATACATAGCTGTTCAAATATAAATTTTCTTTATATATATGGTGTGTCAGTCTTTCTAACTAAATTGTAAGCCTAAGTGTCTTTGTTTGAAACCCAATCTGCTTCAATTTTTAGCTTTTTTATGTGGTTGCATCAATTTAATACTTGAAAAAAGGCAATATGTACGTATGCATTGAGTATTAAAATGTCTTAATAAATTAATCAGTAGTTCATACAGTACTATCAAGAATTGTTAATAAAGTTCAAGATCTAAATTCAACATTTTAGCTTTGAAGAGGCATTAGTAAATTAAGCTAAGAAATAAGATTTGATTTTGTTTTTTTCAAACATCTATAAAGGAGCAATATTGAAACAATATTTTGCTCTTGGCGGCCAGTCTTGTTCAATTTTGTCAAAAGTAATGTTCAGCATTTTAAACCTTATTTAAAAACATTGAAAACCCTTACCGAGAAATAAGCATGTTTGCCGCAAGTTTGCTGCCGCCGCAACCATTTTACCATGCAAATGAAGTTTGTGGCAAGCTTGCTGCAAACATAATTGTGCAAATTATATTTGCCGCAAGCTTGCCGCAATTGTTCGTTGCAAACTTGCAGGAAATACACATGTACCAATGTCATGTTTGTAGACACATTCTATTGATCTCTTTCAAATTACACAGCAACATTTTTAAAAAGTCAATTCCTGTCTTTATACAAACAGTCATTGAAGGAATTCTTGCAAACTCATAAGATTTAAGGAAATACATACATGCATAAAAAAGGGGCAGGAGTCATTCTCAAATAAGTTTTATTCAATCTTGCGGCAAACATATATAATGGTCAAAGTTTTATTGCAATCTTGCAGCAAACATTTTATTATTTTAAACTTTCTGGCAATCTTATGGCAAACATTGATGTTTCTGCAAACTTGCAGCAAACATCTGCAAACATCATTTTCTGTGTTCCTGCAAATTTTTTGTTTGCTGCAAGCTTGCCATAACTTAAGGGAAGTGTAGCAAGGTAACCATTAGGAAGAACCATTTCATTGACTGATTTGAATCACAAAACATCAATATTATACAGTTATAACAATGATTTACAGATATTTTATTATCTTTGATAGGAAATCAAACACACCTAAAAAAAATGTCATATGAAGATGATGAATGCATGTGCTAGTCTGTTTATTTATATTTGGTCTTATGATCATCTTATTGGTTAATTAGATGGCTTCTAGTCTGAAATACACAAGAAATACAGATATGTTATTATGATTCAATGTATTGTTATATTTGTTTGGGGCCTTTCACATTAATCCTGTATTTAGATTTTAGCATTACCTTGACAAATTTAAATATAAA
Source organism: Mytilus trossulus (assembly GCF_036588685.1). Classification (NCBI taxonomy): domain Eukaryota; kingdom Metazoa; phylum Mollusca; class Bivalvia; order Mytilida; family Mytilidae; genus Mytilus; species Mytilus trossulus. The sequence goes on along the minus strand of NC_086374.1, from coordinate 26,922,451 downwards.
ATATTGAACTTTTCTGGATTTAATTGATATTAATTATCAATTTAGGGTCATGTTTTAATTTATTTTTATATTTTGAATTAATGGCTTCACAGCCCACCTTTTTTTTTGTTTATTTTAAGTTTGAGCCTAATTATAATAAATTTTAGAGCTCTTTTACAATTGAAAATTTGACAGACATGTTATCTGTGTTAAATGAAAGCATTAGTAAAAATATACAGTAAAGCATTCATTGCCTGTGTTATAGCCATAATATCTGAACTTCCTGAAATCTTTGATTATTCTATTAAAAAATTCTCTTTAACTTTTGCAAAAAAGTGATAAAAACACAATTCATTAGTCAAATCTATTAGATTAATGCTACTATATGTCTCATGTTTCTTTACTTATTAAAGGTCTTTTTAAACATTAAAATTTAACATGCTTATATTTGCATGGCTTTTTTGTGAATTTTTAACCCATTATAATATAATCCTAGATTTTATCGATTCAACAGCAGTCAAATAGATATGGTTAATATTAATGTGTTGTATAAAAATTGAATCTGTTCTTGTTTGTAGAAATGGGACTGAGCACAATATTTTGTCAACATGTAAAAAATGAAAAATACAGCAGAATATTTCTGGTGCCATGGATTGTGTAATATTGTCTAACTTTCAAAGCAGCTAAATAATACGGATATTTCTAGATTTTCTACAGAATTTAACTGCACACCTGATCCTGACAAATGTATTTTATGTCTTCTTACATATGTGAAAGAATCAATGGCCTGTTTTACAACTGTCAATAGTATATCTTTAAAGATACTCTTTTGTTTTAAAGGAGTGTTGACATTTATGATGACACTAGAAGTAATGCTTTCTAATCTTCTTTATAAAACTTTATTTGCTGCAGTCTAGAGTCAAAATTATGTTTTATATTATGAAATGAATAAGAGACGCTTTTCATAACATATTTAGCTGACATTTTCACATTTGAAATTATGTACTTTCTTGGCCAATGATATGAAAGTTGAAGAAATTTAAAAGTGTAGATATGTACAGGCAATATTTACTGTTTAGTGTCTTTAAATATCAGCGATATTTGTACTAGGCTAAGAAACAGGTGTAATGCGAGCTTCAGTAAGATATAACTACTGTTTCAAGCATCCTGCATTTATGTTTGAACATGTTTTTTTCATCCCAAGCATTGAACTTGTTTTTTAAAGAAATCGACTTGACTTAAATGTGGACGCAATGAGGACCCCCAAATTAATTTTTGATGTAAACAATAAAATGACACAACTGTTCGCTCGCAACAGACTCTGGTACCAAGAGAATTTATATGTCTAGTATATGTATATTGTGGCACTATAAATCCAATGGCTAAAGAGAAACTAATTTTTATTCAGTGCCTAGTTACAATCTGAATTGTCTTGTTAGGGACAGTTCTTTTATACATCTACAAACGTGACTTGATTTAGAAAGAATGTTGTTTGTTTCTACCTTTGACAGGTACTTACTTTTAAAAAGCCCAAAGCCACAAATAAAATGTTTCTAAAAAGTGACCATTACTTTTGGCCTCATATACTTAACGTTAGGTTAATTAAAGCCAAACTATTTAAAAAGTCTAATTAAATACGATGACCAAACGTTGCTGAATGAAAAAGCAATTGTCATAAACTTGAATATCCCTTAAGCTAAAACATTTACAAATAGAAAGTCACGTTTGTAGTTTAACAATAATACATACATTTATAAACTTTAGAAATTATATTTAATAATTTCAATACTTTCGATCACTGCATAGTGTAACATACCCCCCAATGTTCTAGAAATATAGCATAAATTTCTTTGCTACAAATATAACACTACAGGATCGAAAGATACCTAAAATAAAGAATCAATACACGAAACCTGAAATAAAACATAAATATATATATTATATAAATCAATCAATTGATAAATTTTACATAATTGTTCAATTTATTGTCAAAAGTTCTATGCTATCATTCTCCATCTACCATTTTCGTCTACCATCTCTCCGTCCACCATTTCTCTGTCCACAATTTCTCCGTCCATGATTTGTTTCCGTCCACCATACCTCCGACATCCATTTCTCCGATATCCTTACTCCGACATCCATTACTCCAACATCCTAAACTCCGACATCCTTACTCTGACATCCTAAACTCTGACATCCTTACTCCGACATCCTAAACTCCGACATCCTTACTCTGATATCCATACTCCTACATCCTTACTCCGACATCCTAAACTCCGACATCCTTACTCCGACATCCATACTCCGATATCCATACTCCGACATCGTTACTCCATCATCCATAACTCCGCCATTTGTATATACAATGTATAAAGAACAGTTAATTGTCATGTTTGTATATATATGAATAAATATAAAGTCAGTATATGTGATCGTATAGTGTTTTAAAACATTGTTCGTTATAATCGAATAGTACTTCAGTATTTACACGTTGTGTTTTATGCTATTACTTCAATTTATATTCGCACTGTTTGTTCTGCTAATTTTAGCAGTGGATATAAATTATTAGCCACTTCTTCCTTTGAGTTGTCTAAAATTGGTGCAGAGGGAACATCTCTGGAGGTGTTAACATCACCCTCGGTCTTAGCCGACACCAGTTTACTCACTCTGTCATACTTAGGGGCGACATTCTGCATCTTGCAACCACTTCCTCGTTTGACTGAACAAGGTAACTTATTTCTATATTTACATAATATGAAAATGATAATACCTAACAAAAGAGAAATTACTAGATAAATTATGTTATACACCCAATTTGGAAAACTTGAATCTTCTTGTATGGTTTGTAAATTTTTCAATTGGTAAATCAGATTATCCATTGGGATTTCTTTAATATTTTTAAACTCTTTTGGTAGCTCAGTCAAGTTAAACTTTGGTAAGGAGTCATGAAATGGCTTCCAAAGTTTTCACATTGTTAAATTATAATTTTGAATAACTTTCGTAAATGGATCATCCTCAAGAGTATATGAAGATTGTCTACTATAAAACGGCAAAAGCGTAAGATAGTCATTAGTTGCGGTACATGTCTCATTTAACGCTAAAATATTCAAAGGAGGGTTAATTATTTTAGTAAACGTCTTTTGCTTATATTTTTCACAAACAATGGCAAAGCGTAAGGGTGTGTTAGTGGTAACTAACCACGAACCAGACGATATATAACTTGCCATTGGAAGAACTGAGTTTGGTTCAACTACAACACAACAATATTTATCAATATCATTTTTCTTCAAGAACAAAGAAGTTATGCAATTTTTACTTAATAGGATAAACAAGACTTATAATTTTACAAAATTTCGTAAAAGTGTTTGTGCATGATTGAATTTCTTGCTGTTTAAGCAAAACATATTTTGACCTTTCTGCATTAACTGCAAAGTACTCTACGTCCGAATCGTATTTTGCAACCATACCTATACTTGTATGATTCTTTTGCATGGGCATTGGTAAATTAAATGCCTGATAAATTTCAAATTTATTATTTGAATCGAGAAGAGGTATTGAAATGACAACTAATATTCTACTGTCATACAGGATAGTGGAACATGTCAAGAACCTATAAAAGAACCACAGGTTTTCTTTTGGATCGTTACTCAATTCTAAATATTTTGGAAGTTTATCTTTTATCTCGATAAGAAGACCTTGTAAATTATTTGGTGTTATTGTACTTGGTGAAAGATGGCCCAATGAAAGCATGCTTAACTGATCTTTTATATGCTCTAAATAGAAAAATCCTCTTTGGATTAATTGTTTTAAATCCCCAGTTATTAAATCTAATTGAATATATATTTGCACAAAGTTTTCCAAATCTATTATTTGCTTTTCAATAGCCTCAGTTATATTAACCAACCAGATGTCTAAATCTTGCAACCCCCTTGATAATTTATTAATGGCGTCTCTATTTTGAGATACCTCTAGCCTAGTTACGTTTAAAATTGATAAATTCTCAGTTAAAATGTGTGAAATTTGCTTTTGATTTTGTGCCAATGTACGAACGTTGCCCTTAATAAAATTAATATCGTCTTCTGTCAATGTACCAAACAAAAAACTCATTGCACTGCCTATAAACGGCAAAACAGAACGTTTGTGTCGATGTAAAGTTTTGAAATCGTCAAATGTATCAGTTATTAAACGATGCATGTCCATTAACAGATTAAATTCTTGTTCTAAATTTGCAAAAGTATTATAAAAATGTTGTTCATAACGTCTTAAAACAGTTTGTGCTAATGCAGAGGATTTTACCATGTCATGGGATATTCTGTTCAAAAATCCTTCAAAAGGTTTTAAATCAATTATGAAGGTTACCAACCATTTTGACCTTGTGGTGGTAACAGTATTTACTTTGTCAAATACAATATTGTCAGATATGAAAGCCAACTCGCCAAAACCAAAAAGAAGTGTTAGAATTATATGTCCAGCCGTCCGTCCCATTTCCTACAATTAAACAAAATACCTAATTTTCATTTCTCTGGTTATAAAACCTTAAAATGATTTTAAATAGTTGCGTCTTGTGCTGAGCACATTAACTCTCATGGTGCAACCACAAAATATCGTTATTTATACTCTGTTTACATACAGATTTTACTTTTACAAAATAAACTGATATATTTTCTCCATCTGAAAAAATGTCGGTAACATCCGACTCTTCGCGCGCATCAGAATTTAATATCCGTTCCAATAAAGGAATTTTATCATCCTCATCAGTCTCACTACTTTAAAACGTCTTTACTATTTAAGCTTTTATTACGAATACATGTATTTGTTCGCTTCTTTAAATCCATTAAAGGAATCTCATCTCCATCCGAAGATGTGTCTCACTCATATGATTATTCTTTCTGTATAACCGATTTTAAAATGAGGTCCTATTTTCGAATGTCTCATTTGCTTCATTGTCGACCTCTATTTCACTTACGCTCGATTCCGGTGGAACAACGAATCTGCTTTTTTCTTAACTTTTTATAATTTCATTTGATTTTGGATTATTCCACGTTTTAATGAGTGCAGTTAAGATGTGCATGTACTTTAGAAAGTCTGGAAATACTTGATATATGAATATCTTACTCTAAATTAGCATACTCATCTCCTACTCTCAATATTCCTCAATCAAACTAAAGCCTTACTCCATTTTTTAACAAGCCAGTCACGACCTAGTATTAAATTTCTGTTCATGTCCGAAACCACATATTAAAATAATCGTGATATTTTTGTACTTCTTATATAAAAGTCTATTTCTATACACCCTAAAACGTTAAGAGAATTTCCATTAACTGATTTCAGTTGAACTGTCTTTTTATTTAATTTTGGCAATTAAGCTAAAGATTTATAAACATTAAAATGCATCAAAGACGCTTCCGCTCCAGAATCAACTAATGATCTAAACTTTTTGTCTATTAATATTTATGATGCAACTATTAGGATTTCCTGCCAAATTAATTGTATAAATTTTTGTCATTACTGGTTTATTAATTCTCTCTTTGTTGGCCTCGGAACAAAGAGAGCGTCCTAGTTTCCCTGATATCTATTTTCTTCTTCTACATTTCCAGCATTCTATTAGTTTGTTTAACTTTGAAATTTGGTCAAAAGCATTTACTTGTTTAGTTTTACTACAATCCTTAGATCTATGTATAAAATCGCTTACCGAGCTTGTGCTTGACTGATAAGCTACCAATTTTGTATTGTTTTGTTCCAAGTTTGTCAACATAGCATATTTTTCAATTGCTTTCATCCAATTTTTGATTTCACCTTGATCGCCCGAAAATGTTGGAATAATTTGATTTACCCCTTGAGCCCCTAACTTTATTGATAATCGTTGTAATTGATGAGAAAAATTTTGAAATGCTATCCCAAATTGTTGTCCCTCTTGTTCAGCCATGGTGAGAAAGTAACGGTTTTAAAAATGCAAAAATTTGTCTTACCTTTTCTGACAAGAGTAAAGATCCCTGGTCACGGCAACCAAAACAACCCTATATGTGGCACTATAAATCCAATGGCTAAAGAGGAACTAATTTTTATTCAGTGCCTAGTTACAATCTGAACTGTCTTGTTAGGGACAGTTCTTTATACATCTACAAACGTGACTTGAATTTAGAAAGAATGTTGTTTGTTTCTACCTTTGACAGGTACTTACTTTTAAAAGCCCAAAGTTACAAATAAAATGTTTCTAAAAAGTGACCATTACTTTTGGCCTCATATACTTAATGTTAGGTTAATTAAAGCCAAACTATTAAAGTCTAATTAAATACGATGACCAAACGTTGCTGAATGAAAAAGCAATTGTCATAAACTTGAATATCCCTTAAGCTAAAAAATTTACAAATAGAAAGTCACGTTTGTAGTTTAACAATAATACATACATTTATAAACTTTAGAAATTATATTTAATAATTTCAATACTTTCGATCACTGCATAGTGTTACAATATTGCTTCATGTTATCTGTACACCTGTATTAGTATAGTAGAAAGGTTGATTGCAGAATTAAGTAAAATACATCAACAATCTTAGGTGCATGCATATATATGTATACATGTATGTAGGGAAATGAAGGAAAGGGAATAGGGAAAACAAGGATGGGTTGTTGGGTGATTGCAGAAATATAAACCGTAAACAATGTACCTGTATCATATACAGTTGTTGGCTGATTGTCAATTTGCAAAAAGTGCCGCTCCTACTGGTGCTATGGGCCATCTTTAACTTTCAATGAGGTGAGGGTTTTTACCTTGTAGCCATTTCCAATAGAAATTTGGTCACTAAATGTCATGTTTTGTGTTGGGTAATATGTAGATATACATGTACATGTATGGTTAACAAATTATCTGTCATTCTTCAATCAGTTATGTAATACATTGTCACTGTAATTAATTGCTATGGTGTACTCTCCATCTAATAGTCTCTTCAATTGGAATAAAATTTCTTATTTGTATTCTGAAGGAAGAGTGGCTAGTTTTCTGACCATAACAGATCCCTTTACACTACATCTCTTCAGCAGGTGTGTAGGTGGAAAGTTGTGAAGCACTGTTCATATCAAACATACCATCTTTTTTCTAGTGGAAGTCCGAATCTTTGATCCTTAATTCTGGCTGAACCTTTTGTGGACCTACCTATTAAATATACCATTACATGAAATATTTGTAACTGGATGTTAAGCACCAGATCAATCAGTTGATCATTTAAGTATGTCCAAGGCTGTGAGAATTTAAAATAAATTTAAAGGGATTACTAGTATATATTACACGTCCCTTGACATAAGCTTCTTAATCTTGACTTTAGGTCTATCTGTATATGCTTTGTGTTTGAAAAAGGTGAAGGAGGATGCTATGCATGACATGACATGCTGACTATGCATTTTGGCCTTTGTCATTGTGGCAGGCCATACAGCAACCTTAAATTGGTCATTTCTGTGTTATTTGGTCTATTGTGAAGCGTTGTTTCATTGGTAATCATAACACATCTTCTTTTTATATGGAGTGGAAATTTTGATATAATTCATTTTGATAATAGGTAAATGGATGGCATTGAATTGCCCAAAAAAATGAAACATTTCAATTTTACAAATTATAATAAAAAAAAATTGGAAAGAAATTTCATAGTCTTGATTTCTTCAGTTAAAACTTTTCTACTGTAAATTTTTTTTAGTGGTAGAATTGATTTTTATTGAGTAATAAAGATATTTAATTCTCTGACTGCTGATGCTCTTTATTACTGTTCCTGACAATCTACAACGAAAGCATTTTACAAAGTAATAATAAATATTTGATATATACATCTTAGCTATATTGTAAGCAGCCTTGAGGTGTGAGAATACATTTTTATGCAGTGAAGACGAAAAATAAAGAACAAATATCTTTCATCTGTAAATGGAAATTGTTGCTTATATGACATTATAACATGAGCAAAGTCACTCTCTGATATCCAGATGGATTTCTGTTTCAGTCAGTTTTTGGTATGATACTTCATTCAATCTTTTGGAAGGGAGTTTGGTCGTTTTTTGAGTGCTCTGATTAGTTTAAAAATTTGAGTGGAAATGAAATGGTGACCATGATAAACCCCGACCCAAGTTCTAGGCAGTAAAAATCCACACTCTATATTTTATTTCAGGCCTTAACTATGAAATGGAAATCTAGCTAATAGCAATACATTGGAATGCCCTCACGGTAATCCGCTGTAAAAATTAAAAAAAAACCAGAGACATGGTTTTGACACATTATTTTATGCTCTTAATGATGAAATAAGCATACATTTATGAAAGGTATCTCTTAAAGAGACCAAGCTTATTTTAGAATAAGTCGATTAAGAATGTGGTTTTTTCAATTTTGTTCCAAAAATGGTCATTTAAAATTATGAAAATAGGATGGATGAAAAGTTACCTATAGTTGTTAATTTCTGTGTCATTTGGTCTCTGTTGGAGAGTTGTGCCATTAGCAATCAAACAACATCTTCTATCATATAAGTAATGATGGTTTGTAATATTGGAAATGTTTTATTGCTATCTCTAAGTGATCTTTCACTAGGCTTGATATTTTTCACAAAGTAATTGATATTTGAAGACTATTTTTCTACCTGCACACAGAATGTCAGAGAGCATGTAAATTGACATTATTATAACTACTAAGAGATACAGACTCTGTTAAAACACCATTTTCTAGGATGACATATCATTTATTCCCCTTCCAATTCCTTTGTAAATCAAAGAAAAATAATTGTGTTGAAATCATTAAAAAAAATTGTCTTACCAATTTCCTGTAGGAACCCCCCTTTTAAAATTTCTGTATAAGTGCCTGCCTTTGATGGATAATCTATATTTGTTGAGTATATCTTTTCTTAATGTACCATTAGTGATGATGTGAATCTCACTATTTCCTCATATTGACTAATTCCATCTCAGAATTTTTAGAAATAAACAAAATAAAACAGTCATCAAATTTTATCATGCATTTATTTTATTGATAGCAGTTTTGGATTAGAACTGGTATAACATTTGTTGAATTATGGAATCTTAAAAACATGACCATCCATTTTGCTGCTGCTATTTCATGTCAAGTGGATTTACCTAAATAAACAAATTAACAGCTTTACTGATGGTTGAATTGACCTTACTTAGCTTTGATAACAACATGCTATATTACAGCATTTCTACATGTAGTATGGCTATATGTTAATGTTGACCTTCTCACATTTTATGACATTTATGTTTAAAAATGTCACCATTACCTACAATCCATGAGAGAAATAATGACTTAATTGTTTACAGGTGAGAGAAACATCTCATTCATATTAGTCAACAGTGGACATAATGTGAAGTTGTTAGAAAACATATCACCCATTCTTAAGAGGATTATTTCTTACTTTGATTTTGCCTACCTTTTAAAGTGTAACGATTTATATATGTTTAACGATATAAACTCTAACTTTGATGTCTTTGGACAAATATATATATGTAAATGATTTGTGTTAATCTGTGTATTGGAGATCCATAACTTAATTATTTAACTGACCAACAAGAGGGAATTATATACAAGGTCTTAGTTTATTACATAAATTGTGCCGTAGACAAGTTCTTAATTTAATACTTTTGATTGTGTAAATATATATATAAGTATTGAATGGATTTATAACAATACCCTTGTGACCAATGGCATGATGGTCACCACACCAAAACTTTATGGATAATTTGTCATTGAGAACCGATTTAAATTTGGATAATGGAAAACGGATTTTGACTCTGTATTAGTTTTACCTCTATTGTTTGACTCTGTCAACATTGTTTATAGATATTGACCATTTTAATGTAGTCTTTGGATTAAAAAACATGGAAGGTCAAACTCGAAATTTAATGCGCTAAATTGATTAGATGATTGCAAGATTTTTTTATTTCTCATTGTCTAATGTTTGTGATATAATTATTTTAAAAGGATTATCTTAATTCTTCTTTGTAGAAACAAAGTATATATTTTTTTAAATTGCTGTTCTGCACATGCAGGTGCAGTTGTCCTTGTCATCAAGCAAACACAATTATATTTGGATAGGTGTTGTAAGATTGGTGATCAGATTTCATTACACCGATGGTTTAATTGGTGCATTGAATTTTAAACAGTTTAAATCTCGATTCTTACTTTTGGAGAAATGACTTTGAAATAAGTATAGTAAACCTGTGTTGTTGAACTGGATTTTAATTAGAAACAAAGCAGAGTCTTCATCTGTGTCTGTGGAACAGAATCTCTCAATAAAACCTAATGTGCCTTAATCATCTGATTGCATGATAATACTAAAAGGATTATACATTTATTCTGTAAATTGACATTGAAGTGAATCTTGATTTATATTTTACAATGAATTCACAAGGTAATGTGAAAACAATTTCTGTGAAGCCACTTCATGAGGAAAGTTGCCCCCAGTTTGTTTTAACTGTAACGGACTGTAGTTTACCATCAGGAGACATAGTGTGTAGATCAGAAAATGACATCAGAAAACAGGTAGGCATGGACAATTGTTTTTTTTCATTTTTTAGTCTTTAAAAAAACCCCAAATGCTTTCATTTCTTAGATTTTTACTGCAGGGGTATAGAAGCAAATTGGTGAAAATAATAGTTGGATCACAAATATTGAGATTTATTGTCAGAAGTATGATTTTACATCCCAGAATTTGATATGAAGGGGTTTTGTACCATATTTACAGCACTTTTGTTTTTTAATCCTATAGATTTAGGAATTGTACTTCAGATCTGTCTATGGTTCTTGGCTAAATTATAATTATCTTATTGATAAAAGTTATTAAGTTCTTCTATTGTTGTTCAATCACTGTGTTGCATATTTTTTATGATGATTCAATTCACCAATCTACAATTTTCTCTCAGCATTTTCTACATAAGAAAATACCTGCACCAAGCCAGGAATATGACGGTTGTTAATCATTTGTTTGATGTGTTTGAACTTTGTCATTTGATAAGAGACTTTCTGTTTTGAACTTTAGTTTAGTATTTGTTATATTGTTATTTGAAGCAAAGCTAAAAAGATCATTTGTTATTCTGTATATAGATATAGGAAGATGTGGTGTGAGTGCCAATGAGACAACTCTCCATCCAAATAACAATTTAAAAAGTAAACCATTATAGGTTAAAGTACGGCCTTCAACACGGAGCCTTGGCTCACACCGAACAACAAGCTATAAAGGGCCCCAAAATTACTAGTGTAAAACCATTCAAAAGGGAAAACCAACGGTCTAATCTATATAAACAAAACGAGCAACGAGAAACACGTATATATTACATAAACAAACGACAACTACTGTACATCAGATTCCTGACTTAGGACAGGTGCAAACATTTGCAGCGGGATTAAACGTTTTAATGGATCCAAACCTTCTCCCTTTTATTGAAACAATAGCATAACATCACAACATAGAAAAACATACGATAAAATATCAATTGGCAGACTTAACTCAATCAAAAAACGTATGATTACACAATGAACGAATAAATTTGATCTGCGATATCTGGATACAAATGCACAGTTAATTAAATATTAGAGACAAACATTCATGACCAAAAAGCTAACAAACAAATTCAAACACAGGACATCACTGAGTTTGTTTTTGGTCATTGCACAAGATCATGTTTTCCTACATTGTTAATACATATAATAATTGCTTTAATAAACCTTCTAAAGAAGGCAGAGACCAATATCAAATGTAGGAGGGTATGATTTCCAATTAGAGGATTAGTAACTTTGATGTAGGTATAATTTATAATTGACCGCCACACAGCGGGGTTTAGGGGTAATCTTTTTTGTCTTGTGTGTGTTTTCACCTGTATAATTTCTGCAAGGTTTTTCTGGATTTTACATCAAATATTTGAACAAAAAAATTCTCATATAACATTAAACATCAGTGCCAATCAAGTATTTTTGAATTGAGTTATGTTCCTTGGAAATAATGAATTATGTTGTATTGTAAGACCTCTGAAACCTATATTTTTCATCAGATTTTATGAAATATATATCAATGTCTCTGACAAGTTTTGAAACAGCACTTCTTACTATTACTTTTGTAGGAGTAATGTCCCTTTGAAATTTGTCACCCAAAGCCATGTCCTACTGTGTGAGGGCTGTATAGCCAGTCAAGGTCGTTAAAAACTTCCATCATCATTCAAGAGTAACTTTGACGATCACCTGTCCAAATTTTATGACTAATAAAGTTTAATTCATAAAAAATATGGAAAAAGCATGTTTTTTTTGCATGTATATTTATTTTTGTTATGAACCATTATGAGAAAGTAGAAGTACTGTCCAAAAAAAAGATGTCACTGTGATATTTTTAAAGATGATATGGGAGGAATTGAATTCTTAACTGTTTGATGAATACCTTTTATGTAACTATTTTGACAGAAAAGTTTTTGAGGCTCATATTGTTGTAATATGTTGAATAATGAAGGGTTTGAATTTAATGTGTTTTGCCTTAGTGAAGAAGCTACTGAGGGATTGTAAACTGTAAGGAAAATTGAATATATGAGTTGGAAACATCTCTGTGGAGGTCATTAGCTTTCATTATCATTTTCTCTTAACTAAATGTTAAAAATGAGGAGAAGTTACTTTTTTATGTATTCCCAGGCTTTATTTAGTTCTGATTAAATTCTAAAAACTGAAAAATTGTATCTCAGTGAATTATTGTCTTGAAGAAATAGGATATTACTTTGTGTAAGATTAGTTTTAACAATGATATTGGATGGAATTATTTTGTTACATGGAAATTAGTCTGTCATATATGGATTCTGCGATCATGATTTAAAATGATGATTCATTGAACCTCATGCACTCTCTCAGAATTGATCTGTGAAATATATATTGTGCATGTGAATAGGCCATGAGAGACTAAAATAAAAGGAATTTTAAAGTATATTCGCTTTGTTCAGATTTTGGGAATAATTAAAAAGAAATATAATGTTTTTTTGTAAGTGCAGGCCAGAGAATGGAGTGCTTTTTCTGAACAGCAAAGTTGTTTTTTCAAATGATGAGGGTATAAAAGTGCTAAAAAAGGTTAATCTTACCACATTTAAATTTTCCTGTTCAAATTCAGGAACAATGCATGTCTTTGAAGTTAAATATCTATGTTTTTGTTGTCTTTCTTATGTTGAAAATATTTGCTCCTTGATGTTGATCAAGCATCTATTATCGTTCACTGCTGCCTCTTTGATGTAGATTCATAGCTACTTGTTTCCCCCCCAAAAATGTACCTCTATTTCTTCATATGAAAGTACATGCTTGTGTGCATACCCTACGTCTCTTCTTTCAGAGTCCAAATCTTGAAGATAGAAATACACACGCAATTACTGTTTTATCTATTGGACTCCTCATACAATTAGTCTGATTTGACATACATTTGTTTTATCTATTGGACTCCTCATACAATTAGTCTGATTTGACATACATTTGTTTTACCTATTGGACTCCTCATACAATTAGTCTGATTTGACATACATTTATTATCTCAGGCTCTTCAAAGTATGTAAAAACATTAAAAATTGTTGTGGAGCTTGACCTGATTTAGCTTGTATTTCCTGATGAACTGCAGTACTGTGGATTCATTATTATTTGTTGGATACCAATTTTCGTGGGTTTCGTTGGTACAGGTGAACCCCAAATTCAAATTTCAAATGTTCAACTAATAACATATTTTCAATAGGCTTTGTATACAGAGATTGTCAAAACCATGAAATCAAATATCCACAAATATGCTAGTTTTCAGCAATCCACGAAATTTGATATCCACAAAAATAAGTGAATCAACAGTATTATTTACTGTGAAATTATAAATTCTAGAGATAGGTTTATTTTCAGGAAAAATGTCCACTCATGACATTTTAACTTTATTTTTAAGAGATTAAACCCAAGGACAAAAAAAGATTAAAATGTACCGGTAATCTCTAGAACAGATTTGACCATAAAGATAAAAAAGTTAAATACTTTAAAAATGTTCATTGTTAAAGCCATGCTGTACCAACATCCACATCATGTAGGTTCTGGTGAATTTTAATTGTCTCATTGGCAAACACACCAAATCGCTTGTGTAAAGAGAGTGCCACAACCCCTTTACAGGCTCTGTATATATGTGACATGTTGCAATGCTAAAGGAGTAAGTTCGGTAAGGGCCATATTTGGCCCCAATTATCAAGTTTATAGTAACAAGACAATACATGTTTTAAATTGCTGTAAAGACATGAGAGAAAGATGAACAGAACTGTTTTTGTCAAAGTTTTATTCTAACACGTTGATTTTTACATCCCAAAAAGGTCAATATTAGGGATTTTGGTAATATTTGACAAAATCAGCTGGATTTCAACCATATAAAGGACCAGGAAACATAGAGTGCAGGCGTCGACAAGCTTAATATTCAAATGAGACATGAGAAATGTCTTCACAAACATTATTTTAAAAGATCTTTCTTGTCGACGCATGCGCTCTATGTTTCCTGTCCAATAATATATTGGAATTTGTCCATTTTCATTGATTTTTTGTTAAAAATCAATATAAGTACAACTTGTGACGTCATAATGAAACGCAGAAACTTAAAATTTTCAACAAAATGGCCTATATCCCATCTAGTCAATGTAGTAGCTATAATTTATCGTGGTATTGGTCAATAAATTCCGAATTTGAAATTAACGTTAAAAAAGGGGGCCATTTTAGGACCTTATCGAACATACTCCTTGCTGTCCATATCTTATATACCCTCATTTCCCAGTGGTAGTCAAAATTCATGCCCTTTTATCAAGGTTGTCACCTATAACAGGACCTTTCTAAATGTATTTATTTTGTCTCATTTCAAACATACATGGAATATTTGCTACATAATATAAATCTAATAATAATTAAGTAATCTATTTATTAATAAAAGTATTAAAAAGTTTGAGTCAGCAACCTAGTAATCAAATCAAAACAAAAACAACTTAAGGATAATCTAAAATAATCTGGAGTCAAGGATAAAAACATTTTAATAGGTCTAAATATAAAATGCCAACTGTATCTGTCACTTTTTTTTTTTAGAGAAGCAGATACAAATCTCAGACAGAAAAATTAATTATAAGATTAATTGGAGGAAAATGTTATTGTTCTTCGTAAGCCATCATGATCCCACACTTGATTTTACACGAATTTATAACCAGAATATTTGAAGATAAAATTATATTCTCTCAGGACTTCAGATTTATTGAAGCTTCTAACTAGAACATAAAAGGAATCCTACGTTTTTATATTGTTCCCTATAATGTGTTTTATTATTGTATAAAAATAAATTTGATCCAGTATTATTGACAAGGGAAATCTGTTATTTGTAGATAACTTAATTACCAAAGAAACAGAACATCTCTGGTATGGCAATATCAACACAATTACTTGACACATTTTAGGAAATCCAAATTATTGTCTTAAGAAATTTTATTTATGATTTTGAGAATGATTCAGAAACATGTTTTCTTTCCTTTGTTTAAAAATGTCAAACCATAAACCTACATAATGCATGAAGATGTTTTGTTAAACTGAAATGAAAAGTGAGAGAAAAAAAATACCACATCCCTTGACAGTTTTGATAACTCTTACACAAGAATTGTAGGTTCTTGCAAGATTTTTTATGAAATTTTCAGCAATTTCTTGGACATGTTAAAAGATAAGAGCATTTTTTCCAAAGAGTTATGCCCTTTGCAGAGTAATTATATGGAAAATGCATTGTAAGTGCTCAAACTTGTACAATTCTTGCAGATCCAGCCGTTTTGAAAAGGGAGGGTTCCCAACCCAGGACAAGAAAAAGGTGTGGGTGGGAGTTCCAATTATATGTCCCCATTCAAATAAGTTGATCGTACCAAACCCTGATCATCCTGCAATCAAATAGCTCATCCCTCAATGAAATCATAATCATCCAACCAAACCCTGATCATCCTACAGTCAAACCCTGATCATCCTGCAGTCAAACCCTGATCATCCTGCAGTCAACCCCTGATCATCCTGCAGTCAAACCCTGATCATCCTACAGTTAACCCCTGATCATCCTGCAGTCAAACCCTGATAATCCTACAGTCAAACCCTGATCATCCTGCAGTCAAACCCTGATCATCCTACAGTCAAACCCTGATCATCCTGCAGTCAAACCCTGATCAACCTACAGTTAACCCCTGATCATACTGCAGTCATCCTCTGAGCATTATGCAGTCAAACCCTGATCATCCTACAGTTAACCCCTGATCATACTGCAGTCATCCTCTGAGCATTATGCAGTGAACACGTGGTCATCCTGCAGTCAACCTCTGATCATACTGCAGTCATCCTCTGAGCATTATGCAGTCAACACTTGGTCATCCTGCAGTCAACCTCTGATCATACTGCAGTCAACCTCTGAGCATTATGCAGTCGACCCCTGATCATCCTGCAGTCAACCTCTGATTATCCTGCAGTCAAACCTGATCATCCTGCAATCAACCTCTGATCATCCTGCAGTCAACCCCTGAACATCCTGCAGTCAACCCCTGATCATCCTGCAGCCAACCTCTGATCATCCTGCAGTCAACCTCTGATCATCCTGCAGTCAACCCCTGATCATCCTGCAGTCAACCTATGATCATCCTGCAGTCAACCCCTGATCATCCTGCAGTCAACCTCTGATCATCCTGCAGTCAACCCCTGATCATCCTGCAGTCAACCTCTGATCATCCTACAGTCAACCCCTGATCATCATGCAGTCAACCTCTGATCATCCTGCAGTCAACCCCTAATCATCCTGCAGTCAACCTCTGATCACCCTGATGTCAACCCCTAATCATCCTGCAGTCAAACTCTGATCACCCTGATGTCAACCCCTAATCATCCTGCAGTCATCTTTAATTATCCTGCAGTCAACCCCTAATCATCCTGCAGTCATCTTTAATCATCCTGCAGTCAACCCCTGATCATCCTGCAGTCATCTTTAATCATCCTGCAGTCGACCCCTAATCATCCTGCAGTCATCTTTAATCATCCTGCAGTCAACCCCTAATCATCCTGCAGTCAACCCCTAATTATCCTGCAGTCAACCTATGATCATCCTGCTGTCAACCCCTGATCATCCTGCAATAAAATCTTGATCATCCTGCCAATAAACCCTGATCATCCTACAGTGACGTCATCTCCTGATCATTCTGCAGTCAAACCCTGATCATCCTGCAATCACATAGCTCATCCTGCATTGAAACCATAAGTATCCTACAATTGAACTTTGATCATCCTGAAGTAAAAATGTTCATCTCGTTATCAATCCCCTACAATCCTGCATTCAAACTGATCATCCTGCAATCAATTAAGATGTAGGAATGCTTACACAATTAATCTGTGCAGTTCCAATTACTGTCAAATCACCACATGTATATTCAAAACATGAATGCTGTATGCATACAATTATTACTTGTGATTTTGGTAATTCGAAATCAAAGTACATACCCAGTATTCATGATATTAATCTTTTTTATATTAAAGAAAACTCTCTCTCGACAAGTAAATTTTTTGTGACACAAAATTATTGATTCCAATCTATGAGAGAAAAATGACATAAAGCCATGGCTTGCATGTTTGAGTTATATTAAGTTGTGATGTAAGTGACAAGATTATATGTAGAGACATATTGTGTTGACAGAAGGGTAATTGAAGGTTGAACTGATAGATTATAGTACAACTATAAATGGCCAGTGTAGAATTTACCATAATCAGGTTGTTTCAATAGCAGATAATTGACTTTTGTCTTAGTGCAACCAAAAATGTTTGTGTATGTACAACTTCTAAAACACTTCTAACATAGTACACCAGATAAACACTTGTAACATAGTACAACAGATAAACACTTGTAACATAGCACAATACATAAACACTTGTATCCTAGTGCAACATATAAACACTTGTATCCTAGTACAACACATAAACACTTGTAACATACCGTATAGAGGGTTATTTTCGCGGGTGTAAAATTTCACAATTTTCATTGAATAAGGTATACGAAATATTTTGGCGGTTATTATTTTAGCGGATTCAACATTTTTAACATTACCTTTGCATGTACACTTTTAAATTGGCGGAATTTATTTTGGCGATTTTGTTCTATCTGCGAAAATAAGCGAAAATTTACAACCCGCGAAAATAACCCGCTATACGGTAGTACACCAGATAAACACTTGTAACATAGTAAAACACATAAACACTTGTATTCTAGTACAACACATAAACACTTGTATTCTAGTACAACACATAAACACTTATATTCTAGTACAACACATAAACACTTGTATCATAGTACAACAGATAAACACATTAGTATCATAGTACAACTTATAAAACAATTGTATCCTAATAAAACTTATAAAACAATTGTATCATAATACAACAGATTGTATAAACACTTGTAACATAGTACAACACATAAACACTTATAACATAGTACAACATATAAACACTTGTATCCTAGTACAACAGATAAAACACTTGTGATATGGTACAATATATAAAACACTTCTTACATAATACAACAGTTAAAACATTTGTATCATAGAAAAACAGTTAGAACAATAAACAGGCTGTTTTTTGAACTTGGAATTATTTTAATTATGGAATTTGCATAATTTCTTGTGTTTGAAATTTTTGATAAATTCCATGTTTATTCTATATTATATTGTTTTGAGCAGTGCATGGCACTTTCTACACAATGTATTTTGTATAGATAGTGTTGTGCGGGGCACGGTACATTCTATTGAAATGTGTTTTCTTCTTTGTAATAGAAAGTAACAATACAGAAAAAACATGAAATTCATTTAAAATTTCAAGCAGATGAAATCATGCAAATTCCATAATTAAAAATAATTCTAAGTTCAAATAGTAGCCTGTTAATAGCTTTATAGCACAACACACAACATATAAAACCCAAGATCAAGTACAACAGACAAAACTCTAGTATCATAGTAACACTAATAAAACACTTTATTTATGAGAGGGGGTAGGAGGGGTCCTGATCCTGAAATCCCGAAATCCCGGGCTTAAAAATAAGAAATCCTGAGGTCCAGAAATTCGAAAACAAGAATTGAAAGAGTAAATCCCGAAATTCCGAGCTAAAAAACACCCGATCCTGGAGTCCTGATAAAGGTCATATCCCCCCTCATTTATAGTACAGCAGAAAAAAAATCTAGCTTTTATAAGCAAAGATCCAGAAAGTTCCTTCAAACAGAAAGTAGAACAGAGTGTTTTCGGATCCTTGTAAGTGAAACTTAGACACAAGTTCTGTATTTTAATCTGATCTTGGTCTCTTTTACCCTGTATGCATGTTCCCACAGTTGTAGCTTGAATACTTTGAGTTATTTGATTTCAAGTTCTGTATTTTAATCTGATCTTGGTCTCTTTTACCCTGTATGCCTGTTCCCACAGTTGTAGCTTGAATTTCTTTGAGTTATTTGATTTCAAGTTCAGAATTTTTATACCAAGTGGTTTACATTGATATTATGTGAAATGAAAAAATTAGAAGATGTGGTAAGATGGCCAACACACCTTGTCCACAATCTCCTACCAAAGATAGTTTTCACCTCATATATCATTGCCTTTAAGTTCAAGATGAATGTCTGAGATCATTTCCAGGATAGTAAATGTCACATTACCATTATATAACTTGAAATAGTTTATCTATATGAGTCTGCTGTATTTTATACTTTCTACTTTTTTAAGCAAAATAATATATCTGCTATTTTGTGTATAACATTCATATCAAATTTAGTGAAAAGTGCACAGTACCTTTAACTCTCAGCAAGTCATATTTATTTGATAACATAAACATGTTTGCAATAACTTCCATACTTGATTTTCTCATTGTTATGTAATTTAGAGTTTCTATGGTGGAAGCAAATGACATCTGCAAAGTTATTGATGATGTCTTTATATGAGTGCAAGCACATACAATTTTCCAAACAACAACTACAACCACATACAAAATTATTCTTTTCATCAAAATTTTTATTAGGAATGGATGGTTCCATCTTTTAGTATCAACTAACACCTCATTAAACTGGATTATCAAGACATGTATATGATTTTTAACATTTTGATGTCTGAGTTTTATTTCATACCAGTTATTAATGCTTTTTTTAGGTTTAAAAGTCAGTCTTGGTAAGGATGTGATTTTTTTTAATAATAGATTACCTAAGTTTATGTCAGAACTCTTTGATTTAAGAGCAGTACATATTTTACTATATAAAACCATAATTGGTACTGTTTTTTCTGATAATACAGTATTACTTTGGTCTGTGGTAATTATAACAGTCTAGACAAAATGTTATACCATCAAATAAGTAAATTCACCAGGATTTGGTTGTCATTCTCATCATGTATTCTTAGGAATAATGATATCTTATCCTGCAAAATATACAGTGGAAAATTGAGATGCATGTATATTGGTGCATAATTCAAAAGGTATTCTAGTAATGCAAGAAACAAAAATAGATCTTTGCTAGCTAGTAACAAAAGGTGATTTTTGCAAGCCAGTATAAAGAGGTGATATTCATAAGCCAGAAACTAATTGATTTTTGTACACCAGAAACTAAGTGATTTTTGTACACCAGAAACTAAGTGATTTTTGTACACCAGAAACTAAGTGATTTTTGTACACCAGAAACTAAGTGATTTGTGTACACCAGAAACAAAAGGTTATCTTTGCAAATGAATAACAAGAGGTGATATATGTTAGCCTGAAACTAAAGGTGATCACTGAAAGCCTGAATCAAAAGGTGATTTTTATAAGCCAGAAACAAAAAGTGATTTTTGCAATCCAGAAACAAAAAGTGATTTTTGCAATCCAGAAACAAAAAGTAATTTTTGCAAGCCAGAAGCAAAAGGTGATCTCTGAAAGCCAGAATCAAACAAAAGGCGATCTTTGCAAGCCAGAATCAAAAGAATTATCTTTTCTAGCCAGAAACAAATGATGACTTCAAGAAGGAAACAAAATGTGATCTTAAAAAGTAGGACTTTGCAGAGACCAGAAATAAATGACAGGGGTTCAAAAAAAATTGTTTTAGCAGAAATGAAACCAAGGATGATTTTTGTAAAAAGGAAATAAAGGGGATATTTACAAACAATCAACAAATAGTAACTATTGCAAAAGGAAGATGATTTTTGCAAGCAGAAAAAAGAAATGGTTGTCTTGGCTAGCAGGAAAAATAAGATGATCAGAAAAAAAAGGTCATCTATCTTGGCTAGCAGGAATAAAATGAAGTTTATCCAACTGTTAACAAGAGGATACATTATTTCAAGCTTGAGCAAAAAGCTCTACATGCATTTCTATATCCGCTGCCAATCTTACCCCTTTATATTTGTGGTCACCAACTACAAAATGGAACATGGCTTCATCTTCTATAATCTTCTCATAAAAACTCATCATATCAAGTTGGATGATGGAATGTCCATTTTCATGGTTCTATCTATAACAAGTGTCAACACAATCTCAAGCTAAAATTCCTTCTCTTGATACATAACTCTCAAGGACC
Source organism: Mytilus trossulus (assembly GCF_036588685.1). Taxonomy (NCBI): domain Eukaryota; kingdom Metazoa; phylum Mollusca; class Bivalvia; order Mytilida; family Mytilidae; genus Mytilus; species Mytilus trossulus. The sequence continues at coordinate 26,900,896 of NC_086374.1, read as the reverse complement.
AAATTAAGTCTATTATAAGTGTTTATTTTAGAGTTTAGTAATATGTCTTTCAGTTACTGTTAAAAAGTTGTATACTATTTTAACTTGTTGTCTTGTACTCTTTCATTCCTTATGTTATGGAAGATAATGTATACAATTAAAAAAAAAGAGGCAGACAATACCAACATTTAGTATAATAAAACAATTAATTAGTTTCTCCTCCAACATGGTGACCAAGGGGAAGAACTCCAACTCGTATTCTGTCATTGGAACACAATTAAATCTCTATGATATACAAAACGAATAGGATTCATAACAAAAATCCATCCCCATATATATAGTGCATATTATCATGCTAAATTTAGTTTGATGGAATTTTTTCATTTTAACACCAACAAAAATAGAGCTAATGATTTATGAAAATAGAAATGGAATATTTTTTTAATTTTATTTGACAATAAGCTGATGTATAACTGTAGACAATGATTGGGATTGATTTTTAGAAGATTTCTGGTCTCAATAACTTTTTCATGCTACTCTTGAGAATTCAGCTATGAATGACTCAGTTATCTTTGTTCTGCTACTTAAAAACAGAAGCATTTTGATTAAGGAAATCTCTGATTCATTCATTTTTTGCTGTTACATGTATATAATTTTAGTCCATTATTCTGTAGACTGTACATTTATATATTTGATCATTTTTGGTAGAAATAAAAATAATTGATGAATTATTAGAAAACTTAGTAATTGCCCCTTTTTTGGATTTTTTTTTCAGAATTGAGAGGGGTTATAGGAATACTGCATTTTGGTGCTGAAGTTAACATGTTTTGTTATGTATTTTTGTTCATTGCAGTTCATGGTAGTTATCACTGCATATTTAGTAAAAAGCAAATATAAAATTACTATAAAAATTTCTCTAAAATGCAATTAGGTAAATTTAGCACAGACGACAAAGCTTTATTAATTAGAGTCTGGTACATGCAATATATGTGCTTGTAATGATTTAACTTTCTATGGTTTTAAATTATTAAAATGTTATAAGGCTAAATTCTACTTTTCATCCAACACTACGTTTACTGATGATCATCATAAGGGTTGAGTGTAAGGATATTAATTAGTAAAGGTTAGGTTTTTAGGGCTTTGGCTAAGTATTATGTATGGGTAATATTAGTTTTAGGATTAAGGATTTATTAATTATAGCCATTTATAGATTGAATCACAAAATGTGTAGGAAGACCATTTGAAGAGTCCGGTCAACATCTCTCATCGGGGAAAACACCAGAAAAAAGGGGAGAAGATGTTAGGTCTGCAATTCAAAATCTATATCCTTTGAAACTCTTTAACAGTTTTTATAAAGCAAATTTGACCTCAATGATTTCTTCATTTAAGATATGCCTAACAATAGACTGATTGTCTGGCTGTTAAATTGTTAAATCAATTATTATATTGTATATTTGTAGAAGATGCCAAAACTTGTATAAATTAGTCATTGAAACATATTTAATAAAATAATTCCATGAATATACTTTTACATATTCATTTAATGTTTTGTGACAAATTTTCTAGAAAAGGATTCCTAAGGGGAAGGTTTAGATGAATTATTCATTGATTTTTCATTGTAATTGTTTCATTGTTTTAGTTCACTAATGCATATTTTGTGTAAAGATTTTGTATGAGGATGATTCAGTGTGAGAATTGCATTTATATCTCTTTATTTTATTTTCAAAAGTAAAATGAACTGATCTAAACAAAATCAATACTATAGTACACTTTTTTGTTTAATGTTGGGTGCAAGTGTTTCATGCTAAAAATGTTCACACCTCATTTTTAATTAGATTTAATATTTACAAACAGAAATAAAGTATTGAGAAATGAGAGATATCAGAAGAAAAAATAAAATTAAAAAGAAGGGAAGTGATTACTTGAATCTAAAAATATGGTTAAAACCCATCAGAATAAGTGGTATAGGAGTCTGTTTCACAATAAAGGCTGTACCTTGACCTATGATGGTTTACTTTGATTAATTGTTACATGGATTGAGAGTTGTCTCATTGGCACTCATACCACATCTTCCTATATCTATATATGACTGAGATTGATTTTAATTCATGAACAATTTAGTATACTTATGACCAATCTTAGTCTTAAGTTTTTTTTGTGAAACCAACTCAAGAATACTACAGATATTATCTTTTGTTCTGGGAGAATAAGCACACATACTGCTTCTCATTTACACTCAGTGGTAGAAACTCACAGAAGTCAAAAATTGGGCTTGTATCATTTTAAGGGAACATATATAAAAAGCTATGCTGAATTAATAGCTTGATTAACCAACATAACATATTAACCCCACCACATTCTATATTTATGTTCCTGTCCCAAGTCAGGAGCCTGTAATTCAGTGGTTGTCATTTGGTTATGTTTACATATTTGTTTAACGTTTATTTTTGTACATATATTTGGCCGTTTGTTTTCATGTTTGTATTGTTTTACAATGTCATTTCGGGGCCTTTTATAGCTGACTATGCGGTATGGGCTTTGCTCATTGTTGAAGGCTGTACAATGACCTATAGTTGCTTTGTCCTCCCAGAGAATTGTCCCTTATGTTGGTTGTTGTAGACACTTGTCCCCTAGTGTGACAAGGTGTCCAGGGTAGAACTGGTCTTCATAGTTTATGTAAAGAACCTGGGTTAATTTGGTTATTTCGTGGCTGTGCTAGCATTAAGTAAAAAGGTATCCCGAAAACGTTACTTTTTCTTGAATGTTAGATCAGACTGTTCACATTTTGGTGCTGTTAAACAAAAGTGCAATTGTACATGTTAATGTGACTTTTTGCCATCAAGGCGTTTTATTTGCTCTGTTGCTACATAGATTATTAGATAAAAATAGATGCTATCTGTCAGCCTTTTAAGCATTTTTACCCTTTGTTCTTGATGGGTTTTGATAAATATATAAGAGAGGTTTATATCAACAATATAGTCTGAGTATTCATGCTTATATTGGAAACTTTTATTGGAGTTATGGCTATTGCAATGTGATTTATGTTAACATTGTATTGTAAGTGCTCTCTAGCTTACAATATAAAGATAATCAGAATGAATCATCTTTCTGGGCAGATCTACAGGTGTTGAGCCTTTGGTTAAGAAATTAAGCTTTATTTACAAAATTCTTTGTGCATTAAACACTTTATTTTTTAATGTACATTCATGCATATCTGACAGTCATTGACACCATTCTGTGTGGAACTTCAAATGCTTTACTTCAATATTTTTGTAATTATTTTAATTATAACCATTATGACATATTTTATTGATAATTGGCAGATTCTACAATAAAAATATTTTATTTTTCAGGTAAGTGAAAGATTTTATATGCTTATGTCAAGTAGAAAACCATCAGGTAAGTGCAGATTATCTCCCTTATGACAGCCACACATCTGAGTAGTCAAGGGACAGGCAAATCTATGTAATAATGTCCTATTCTTATTCACTTTAACATTTTAAAATCGTAACAAGGGACTTGATAAACTGAATATTATCACATATATTGTCGGTATTGTACTTTAAAGTATTTTAGAATTATTGGTATGGAACATAATGCAGCCACTTTCTCACTTCTTTCCATAATAAAACATGGTTCCCTTGTCTGGAGATTTTTTTCTTTGTTACTTTAGACTTAATGTTTCTAAAAAGTTACCTTATTTGGCCTTTTTAAATGAATGGTCAAAATGTATATTGGCAAGGCATGATTTGGAAATCAATTGTTATGAGAATTTAGAATTATCTCCCTTTGCCCAGTTAAGACTGACTAGAATATATTTGAACAAGTGGAATTCCTTTTAAGCAATTTTGTCTTGTCCTTACACATCTGGTTTTGTTTTTCGATAGAAAAGTTGACCTTCAGAAAAAAAGATTTCATATTTTGTTTTTGAATATTTAATTTTTTACCAAAACAATTTAGTTATGGGTTTCCTGAAGAAAATATACAGGGTTTATAATGCCTCAGAATGTATGTTCTTACTGAGCTAAGATTTTTTTCTAAAAAAAAAATAATATCAAGGGAAGAGTTGGGTAGCATTGATGAATAGGACTTAGCCATTTCTTCAAATTCGTATGAACAAGAAACGCCAGAAGTTAACTATCCTGTTTGATTTGATATGCACATTTGATTGGTGTGTAAAAGCAAACAAATGGACTATATTTATTGTTATAATATCAAGGCAAATTAGCTAAGATGTTTCAAAGGAAAAAAATTGAATAGATGACATATTTAAATTTATGATATTAATTCACTCAGGCTGTGAAGGGTCTGGTTAGCTTAAATCATTTGAAAAGAAGTGCAATATATATGTGGCCACGAAGTTGTCTACTTCTGGATCTATGTTCAAAATTCTCATTTCTTTGAAGTTGATCACCCTGAGGCGGGCTTCAGATGGCACCTTAAAAAAAGTAGATATATATCATAATCCTTGTTTGAAATGATGACTGTTTCATTCACACTGTTAAATGGGAGATTACTCTGCTTGTAATGTTGTCAACAACATTTAAAAGTAAGACCAATTACTAACTTTCACTGGTACAATGTAGTAGAGTTTGAGTTGAAATTCTATTTTGTTTTTTTCTGGAGATAACCGTTTAATGATTTTCTCAACTGCTAAGATTTTCCCCACCCCTGATGATTGAATAGTTGAATGAAATTTGCAATAATGGACGGAAGATTTTTTTTTTTTTAAATTACACCAAAGTGCAGAAAAACAGAACCATAAAATTCTTATTTGCTGAAATCTGAGATTAAAGTAATTGTAGAAGTAGAGATAAATTTACAAACCAAGGGGGCACATAAATACAGGGATATCATGACAGTATCATGTTAGTGTGTATCTTCTAACATTGAATGACAGATTGTGGTAAGGGAGATAACTCTATCTGTCTTATGAAAGGACCTGAATAAAATAGAATTATCAAGCTGATTGATGATGAAAATTAATTTTCAAGGTTCAGAGCCTTTTCTTGTTGAGGATTTGTTCAACACAAGATAAAGTTGTAATTTTTGAGAGTAGTTTTTTAAAGAGCTTGTTTTCATCCAGTGAAAGTAAAAAATTACTGGTGTTAAGGACATAAAGGCAACATATTTGACTATATATAGTAGTATCAGATTAGGTGGCAGGCTTTGCAAACCAATGCTTTGAATTAATAAACTTTCATTATCCTTTATTATGGCCATTCAATGAAAAGTTAGAGGCATCTTGTTTTACATCTTTTCCTTCTATTTACTGATCTGTGGATTCAAAATAGGGTACATGGTCATCATGCACAGATTTCAAACTAGTAAGTTTATAGGATGAAATAAAATGAGAGTTATCAGGCTTTTGATTTTTAACTGGATTTTTGTGACAAAAAAGTCGGTTATTAAATTGGGGATGCTCGGCGGGCGGGCGGTCGGGCGGGCGGGCAGTCTGGCGGGCGGCAATCAAATGTTGTCCGTGCATTAACTCAAGAACCGTTCAACCAAAGCTTTTAAAATTTTAATATGTTGTTACTGACAACTAAATGAAGGTCAAGTTCAATAATGGCCATTTTGACTTCTACCGTTCAGGAGTTATGGTTCTTGAAAGATTGAAAAATGGCGTTTCCAGTCGTGTCCGTGCATTTACGCATGAACAGTTCTACCAAAGCTTCCCAAATTTTAATATGTTGTTACTGGTGACAAAATGGAGGTCAAGTTCAATAATGACGATTTTGACTTTTACCGTTCAGGAGTTATGGTTCTTGAAAGATTAAAAAATGGCATTTCCAGTCGTGTCCGTGCATTTACACATGAACTGTTCTACCAAAGCTTCCCAAATTATAATATGTTGTTACTGGTGACAAAATGGAGGTCAAGTTCAATAATGACGATTTTGACTTTTACCGTTCAGGAGTTATGGTTCTTGAAAGATTGAAAAATGGTGTTTCCAGTCATGTCCGTGCATTTTCTTATGAACCATTCAACCAAAGCTTTTCAAATTTTGATATGTTGTTACTGATGACAAAATAGAGGTCAAATTTGATATTGACAATTTTCACTTTCACCAATCATCAGTAATGGTTCTTGTGATATTGCCAGGACACAAATAAATGCTAATGATTCCGGTTTGCTGTCGTTGTGACAGCCTCTTGTTTCAATTTTCCGCAATAACAGGAAATGGAATTTAGTCAAATTTTGGGTGAAATTGGAACACATTGGTTTTGGTTGACTTTCCTGTAGTCTTGAAGCTACAAGTTTTATATTATGGAGAGTGTTTGTACATATGTAAATGTAGTCATATCAGGTTTTTTCTGTTTTCTTATAATTTCCTACTAATGATAGGATGATCTACAAAGTAATGTTATGCCCATGTGGCAAACAGTTTATGAGTGTTCAGTTTTTATCACTTGATGAAGTAAAAACTCATTTCTGACCACTTTTTCAGCGATAAATACAGTCCAGTTTATGTAGTGTTTTTTTCATCAGTTCAAAGTTCACGAAGAATGGTTTATCTTTGTCTTGTTCAAAACAGAATTATTGTATAATAAAGTGATTTTTGTTTATCCATCCTGTGGCCAATTTCTTAAAATGGTGTATGCACTTTAATTAAGTGCAATATATCCCCACAGGTATGGCCTAAAACTTTAAAAAGACATTATTTATTTCTTTCTTCTGTTGTAAAGATTACTGAAGTATAAATTCATATGACTATGCAGATATATATTAGATTTAAAGTTACTAACATTATTTATTGTTTTATTGGATGCATAAACTATAGTTGGAATTGGGCTATGAATTTAAATAAAAGAACAGTTTTGAAGGTCCAAATAACCTTCAAAAGTTTCCTTCAAGGAGCAAGAAATTTTGGATAATTTCCCAACAATGAAAAGATCAATAGTTCTATATTTTATACAACAAAACTTGAAAATTAGGTTATAGAAGAAAAATACTTACAGCCAAAGTTTAATATAATAAGCCTTTTTAAATAAACTTTTGTCTAACCAGCTACTTTGTTTCAAGATTAAGAAGTTGAGAATATATAAAATTCTACAAGTAAGAAAAGACTTTTCAAAATTGCTGTAAAAATGAGACTGATAGAAATAACCTATGAATGTTGGATTATTTGTTGGTCCAAAAGATATTCAGCAACATATATTCCAACTAAAAAAACAGTTCCTATCCCAAGTGCATGTACTGTGTTCAATGAAGAACAGATGAATAAATGCTTTAGTACAGTGAAATACATAACCCGAATAATACACAGTAGTACCAAATACACAAAGGGAAGTAACTCAATTCATTTTGATCCTTTAATAAGATAGACAGAAAAGTTTGTAAAAAGACCAGAATTGTCTAATGACTCCTTATAGGAGTTATTGACCTTAAATAAGGATTTTTACTTATTTTTTATTGGCAACTTATATTTATAAGAGCTGTATACCACATATCCTTTTCTTTTAGAAATTTTTAAAATATAATTCACTACAGATTCAAAAACAGAAAATAAGAAACAAAACCATGATTAAACTCTTAAGATTGTTTTATTTTTAAATTAGATGAAGAAAAGGTAACTGTTGCATAAAATTGTTTTTAAATGTATGCGAGTGAAGTATTTATCTATTCACTTATATGACTTATTTATACATATATTGGCAGATTTTCAAGCTACTGGAATTTCATTCAAGCTTATATATCACAAAAGAACAAATTATTTTATCATGCAAAAGATCATAATATGTTCAAAATACCCGAACAATGACTTAGATTTATTAATAATATCTTTGGTCTATAAAAAGATCTTTAGTTATATAAATAGATATTGTTTACAAAGAAAACTAGTGCAGTTATTGGAGGACAAAACTATAACCTCTAATTGTCAAATAAAACACTTCAGGTTGTAAAACTTGAAATATGATATAAGAATACAAATAACAGGCCAATATATAATAGCTAAGATCTCCATCACATCCACAGAAACTATAAGTGCCAGCATTAAATTTGATATCATGTTTACCATTTAGGTAATTTGACATCTTTTAGGATTTGTTTGTGTCATGTTATATATGTATAATGTTTGTGGCATTTCCATTGCAAGTACTGTAAACCAACTTATTTTCGCAGATACTTTATTTCGCGTTTTTCTCTTTCTTGACCACTTCACGGCTTTTTAATTTCGCCATTTTCTGTTGTAATTGATAAAGTTTAATAAGGAAAGATCCATGATTTACATATTCGCGACGATTTATATTCGCGTTTTTTTTTCTACTCGCGAAAGTCGCGAAAATAAATCGCTCGTGAAAATAAGTTGGTTTACAGTATATAGTGTACTCAATGTTTTCATGTTCCTCATTCCTTATTTTCTGTTGCATTTTTATTGTTTTTTAAATCATGTTGAATTAAGGAATATATCTCCCTCATGGAAAGCTCTGATTTTTTTACCAAATAAGTGTTTTAAGTTTTTTAATTATTATATATTTGGAATTCTTGCATCTGTGAATAGACATGAATTGTTGAAATTACATTTCTAGTACAGTAAAAATTGGAACCTTTAATGTTATAACTCATGAACTATGAACCCAGTTTGTTCTGAGCTTAAGTAATGTTTTCAAGGTGTATTAAGTTCTGAGCTTTTGTGTTACAACTATATGAATATAAGGACATACTGGTAAACAGACTGACAATTTTTGGATTAATTATATAGGCAGGTTTCTGATAAGAATTGTTTGAAAAGTCACAGCCTGTCTGATTGTATTTGTTGGCCCTGGAAAGCAATAACTAAACACTGACTTCTTGACCATTCAAGGTCAAAATAGTGTCCTTGATCATGTAAGAAGTATACAAATCTATAATGGTGCCATACTTTATTGATAATTTACTGTTGATCTTATTGGTAATTAGTTGGGTGTTGGTAAATGTAAATATAATTGATAATTATTAGATTAATAAAGTGTGTGAGTCTGGTTTAGACAGACAAATAGGTTAGTTAAATGTCATAGTTTTGTATGGTGATAAGACCAACTTGTACCAGTGAAATGCTGATTTAGCATATTTTATTTGTATTGTTGTTAGAATATTCATCCAATGCCTACTCAATAAAGTTGTTGCTTTTTATATACATGACATGTGACATCCTCTAAACGCTTTCCTTTGTAAAGGTCAACATGCAGCACAATATCTGCTTTTTTCTCTCAACAGACATTGAGTGTGTAGCATCTGTGAGGGGAGGTATGACCTTTATCGGCACACCAGGATCGGGTGTTTTTAAGCTCAGGGATTTCAGGATTGACCCTTTCGGGATCCGGGAATTTTCTTTTTGAATTTCAGGACGTCGGGATTTACTTTATTTAAATTCAGGACCTCAGGATTTCCTGTTTTAAAGCCCGGGATTTCGGGATCAAGGCCCCTCCTATCCCCCCTCATCTGTTCAAGTAACAATATGGTTTGCATTTTTTTAAACCTTATTACAGAACCCTTAATGGTGGCACAATGGTTCCAGTAGTACTATATAACTAGCCTATCAACACTGAGGTTGTCACTTGCCAGGTTTGCTTTTCTCTAATCTTTTAATTGTTTGTCAGTTTTCCTGTCAAAGGTGGTCACATATTTTCTCTATATAAGCAATCTGGCTCCATCTGCCAATACAAACTGACTGCTGCAAAATATGGAAATAGTGCTGTAGAAGCATTAAGCACCAAACAATCAATAAACCAATTTGATTTGATTTTATATTTTCTAAATTCTTTTGGGTCTTCAATCTAACTTTCTTTTGCAAACCTTTATTCTTTGGAAATCCTTTGCAAAGATCATAGATGTTTTCTGAACTTTTGCATGTTTCAAAAACCTAAATTATTATTTGATATAGCACTAATATTGACACTTCCAATATGAATCTTATTTGGTGAATGAATTATCATAACATTCCTCTTTGCAGAGTTACTATGTAATTTAATAATTGATACTTATTTCTTAATATTGAGTTTTGTTTACATGTTGGTTAACAGGAATGATTCCCATGTTTTATCACATAGAAACACTACTATTTTTAAATTTTAAATTTACCATAAGATAAACAAAATAATATTTTAAAGTCATGATTTTTAATTATTATAATTTTTGATTAATTAAAACTTAATTTAAAATTGGTCCTGAGTTTTAACTGGAAAGGAACTAACTCAGTGGCTTTGTATTTTGAATGTCGCAACCTTCAGTTTGAAATCCTAGTTTAAATGAATTATTAATTGACCGATTGATTTATACAAACATGCTATGTCAGCATGATAGCTAACATATGAGATATATTTTGAAATAATTTGATATTACATCATAGATTGTTTAACAAAAATTCATATGTTTTGTGTCCTTAAAACAGTTTTCAGAAGGATTTTATCAGACACAAAAGTTAATCAAACTGTTCTATAAATAGTAAATTTGCCTTATTCATATATATATATTATAGAACAAAAACCTTTTACATGAAAAAATAAACTGATTAAAGAATGAGCTAATACTGTGCAGTTTTGATTGAAGTATACTTATATAGTATTGAATGACTGAATGGGCTACATTAGCACACACAGACTACATGTTGGCACAAGAGTCAGCGTGTTCCCTCAAAATAGGAGCACATGAGATCACCACCTCATTAGAAAACCTATAGCTTTTCAATAGTTAATTGTCCCATTACTAATTTCATAGTATCATTAGTTTGTGACACTTTTAGGCTGCACAATGTTTAACAGAAGAAAGAAAAAAATATCTACAGAAAACTCTTCCTGTCATTGACAATACTGGACACTTAAATCAATATTGTGCTACAAATAGATCATAAATAGATTTTCTATTAAACAGAAAAAAGAACAAAGTAATGAGATCACATTGGCCTATACTTCTAAAACATAACTTGGTATTAGGAAAATACAAATAGTTGATGATGACATATTTGGACTTAACTGACAAGTTATTTATATGTACTATGTCACACAAGTATGCTACAAACACTAGAATGTGACCAGAATATTAAATTATTGGAATTCTTTATTGATTCAGCTGATGGCTTTGATTGATGAAGAGTTTGGCTGTTGACATTATACCTTACAAGGCTATAATGAATTGGTTAACTAATGTTATCTTTTCTGAATAACTATCTAATTGAATGTGTCTTGTTTCTTGTAACCTTAAGTATTATTAAAAAAATGACTGAATCAATAGAATCTCTGCATGTTTCACCTAAATTATTCTCATAATTGCTTGTCCAATTATATCCCTGTTCAGAAAGGAGGGATATACTGGTTAAGGTCTGTCCATGTTTCCATCCAATCCTCATATAGAATCTTGGTTGCTTTTTTCTCAGGAACTACAAATCATGGCTTTCTGAAATTTAGGAACGTGCTTCAAGTGATCATGCTTCATTGTATGTCCAACTTTTGAGATTCATTGCTTATTCATGGCCATACATGTATATGAAATTTTATTTTTATTTTCATTAGAACTACACTCAAGCTATCTGAAATTTGGAATCATTTGCTTCATGTTTACTAGCATGTTATATTAATATTGTGTAATGCATTTTCAGATCCATTATCTCATAAACTTCCTGTTTAACGAAATATCCTATATGTTCTTATCATAATGGCTACAAACAAATTTTTGTTGCATTTCTCTCAAATATTACAAATGAAGGCTTTCTGAAAATTAAAATCAAACTTCACATATGTACATGCTATAGAATTTCAAACAAAGAGTAAGTTATTGCATCTTCACACCTGATTTCATACAAGGAGTAAGTTGCTGCTCTTCATATTGGTTTTCATACAGGGACTTAGGTACTCTGTCTTCATATAGGAAAAATAATGTTTTTATGCCCCACCTACGATAGTAGAGGGGCATTATGTTTTCTGGTCTGTGCCTCCGTTCGTCCGTCCGTTCGTTCGTCCCGCATCAGGTTTAAGTTTTTGGTCAAGGTAGTTTTTGATGAAGTTGAAGTCCAATCAACTTGAAACTTATTACACATGTTCCCCATGATATGATCTTTCTAATTTTGATGCCAAATTATAGTTTTGACCCCAATTTCATGGTCCACTGAACATAGAAAATGATAGTGCGAAGTTCAGGTTAAAGTTTTTGGTCAAGGTAGTTTTTGATGAAGTTAAAGTCACATCAACTTGAAACTTAGTACACATGTTCCCCATGATATGATCTTTCTACTTTTAATTCCACATCAAAGTTTTGACCCCAATTTCAGGGTCCACTGAACATGGAAAATTATAGTGCGAGTGGGGCATCCGTGTACTATGGACACATTCTTGTTATGCTCCATTTTTATGTTTTCTGGTCTAATGTGTGCATTGTCTGTCTGTCCGTCTGTCCCACTCCAGCTTAAAATTTTTGGTTAATTTTTTTTCGTCAAGGAAGGGTTTAAATAAGTTATAGTCTTATTTACTTGAAACTTAATACACATGTTCCCTATGATATAATCTTTCTGATTTTAATGCTAAATTACAATTTTGACCACAATTCCATGGTCCACTGAACATAGAAACTGGTACTTGTGTAGTGTGCGTCACTGAGGGGCATCCCTGTACTATGGACACATTCTTGTTGTGGATATAAGTTTTTCAAACTTTTAGAAAACATTATTCACTTTATTTCTTTTATCTTTAACGCTTCAAAAATTTTAATCCCTTGTTTTGGTAAAATCTGTTTTTAAATTAGGCTGCTTAGGTCACTGGCTGTTTAAAATAAGAGATCCTGGTTAAAATGTTTTAAGCAGATTAAAAGGAGGCTCATGGCTTATAACACTTGAGCTATTTTAGAATTATAAAATAATGATGATATGGCACAAATATAATGATTCGTTGAAATTGTGTTGCTAAATTTTTGCCTTAAATGTGGGGTACATACAGTGGTCACCATCTAAGTCACATGCTTTGTAAGGTTTTATTGTGCTCTCATTGACAAGTTCTGCTGAATGGTACATATAAGTATTTTAGTCAGTTGATGCTTCATTGATGCTTATGTCAATATAATAAATTACAGTGTGAATCTTAGTAAAAAATGTTAACCCAATCTGAAGTTTTGCATTAAGTAATAGTGATCTTATTTAAGTAATCATGACAAACTATATACTGTAAGATGAATTTATCAAAGCATATATATATCTGGAATAACATAAACGATACAAATATTATATTTGAATTTGTGATTTCTGACAGGTCAGCAAGTCTATGTATTTGCACATTAAACACAACTATTAATGCAGATTGGGAAGTTATCTATTCAGTGAATTGAATACTGCACATAGGCAGTGACACAATTAATATCTTATATACCAATTGTGTAACAAAGCGACCTATTAAAACAGATTCAAATTATACTTCAATAGTATAAATTATTAAATAACAAAATACAAAAACAATTTATGTACAGTATATGTCTTGAATGGTGTAGGGTTCACCACAGAGTTTGTCTTTTGTACATAGTCTGGAAAATTGTCAAGTTTCAGTATACATAGACAGTTTAAACATTCATGGTACATTAGTCAAATTAAAAACCTATATTATAATGGTTTGTTAAATGTTAAATATAAACAGTGGAAAGGAAGCAATATAAGTTTTCCGATATATACACCTGCTTTGGTGCTAGTTAAATATATGTATTGATCCACTGAACAATTTAAGTTGTAATGCATGCTTGTGCAATAAAAAAACTTATTATACTTCAGTTTTAAAGGTAATATAAATTTTATTGAAATTAAAAGATTTTATGATACATGTTCTATCATTAAAAATGAAGTGGAAGAAATCAGGGAGATATTTATGAACTCTTAATAAAATAATAGAGAGAGAAACTTAAAATCCCTGTCAAAAAAGAAAGATTATGAAAAGAAAAACAAACTAAAGAACATAGAAAAATAGACTGAGAAACCCAGTCATCATGGAACTACCATAACCTGTTGGTGGTCTTAGGTGCTCTTAAACGTTTAGCAGATCCTGCTCCAAAAGTATAACTATAAAGATACAATGTTATAACAGTGGCCAAAGATGAACATGTTAACCAACATCTGGTCTCTTAGTAAGTTTGGTTGATGATTGTAGACTTTAAACATATAACATAGTTAAGTATATATACATTTATCGGACCATAGATGAAATATCACGTTGTGATTGGTTAAACGCCGTCACATGGTGACCCCCTATGAGACTGTAGGGGGTTAGTAGGTTTCATAGGGGGTTCATGACGCGTTAATGGCGACGTTATGTATTAATGTTGTTGTGTTTCGTTGTTTATTTTTCAACAAAACGACGCAGAAAAAGTCCAGCGTCCGATAAATTCGTTATACGGTTAACTACTGACCCCCTACGGATCCATAGAGGGTGAATAAAATCCATAGGGGACTCGGCCTCCGGCCTCACCCCCTATGAATTTTACTAACCCTCTATGGATCCGTATGGGGTCAGTAGCGAACCATATAACTTATAGTATAATACTGGTCCACTGTTGTTGTTTGTCATGCTATATCTCTGTTTGATGTCTATTTCGATAGTGCAATCAACAACAACCTATGCAAACAATGTCTTGTGTTAAATTTAGATTTCTGAACTAAACAGAGAGAAAGAGAGTGAATGATGATTAATTTGCATCAACACTGACAGTTACATGTACCTTAATTTGTACTTTGTTTCTTGTTTACCAATTTGATACAACATATTAATTGGAACCTTGAAATTGGTTGCATACATTTGATTTAGTTCATTGGTCATTCTATAGGCACAGATCTTACTTTAAAGTTGAAAAACATAACTGGAATTATCGGCTGATTTTTATAATTGTAACCCAAAGAAACCAGAATCTGCATTGATTCAAACCTCATTAGATTCAATCTGTTGAAATATTTTCCTTATGAATAGCTATACATATTGAGTTAATCTTAACTTAGGGTTAAATCTGAGTAACAAATTAAATGATGCAATATAGAAAAAGTTTGCAGATATAGAATTATGATACATTTTAGATGATATTTTGTTATAATGCCCACTATAACAAACAATTGTTTCTTGCATTTTTTCTTGTGATTTATACTGAGGGCTATTTGCCAAGGGACATTCAAACAAAAGTCAATTGATATTAGTATACTTTTGTAAAAATGTCAGATTTCTATTTATTGGTTAATATGAGGGAGAAAAATTACTCTATCCAATGGCTGTCAAACAGAAGACAAATGTCACCCTCTCGTTGGTTGACAATGTTTTCTCTGGTTAACAACCTGCTCTAAAACAATCACTCTCTCAGCTATGAGTTATTGAAATAATGTATCATAGCACTCTATCAAGCTCTGTACATATTTAGGTTGATTCATAACTATGGATATTCCAAACCAAAGTTTATGTATGTTGTATCTGATTCATAGCTATTAACCCATGACATTCAAACCCAAGGTAGTTACTGCCATGGTATCCTTTCAGAATCTGTATGAAACAAACATTTTTAGATTCCCATCCCAATAATAATCCATGACATTTCAATGCCAAGGTTGGCACTGCTGTGGTACCTATCAGAATCTGTCTGAAACAAAACTTTTTTACATTCATATCCCAATATTAATCCATGAGATTGACATTCAAGTCAATGGAATTATACTCGTTATAGCATTTCAGACTTTTATAATCAAAGGTGATAAACAACAACAACAAAATTCATTGCATTGAATTCGATAAACAAGAAATTTAATTTTGATTAAATCTATTGACCTTTTAAACTGAAAGTATTCTAAACTTAACAGTAAATATCTAATTACTAGATAAGTATGGTTTAAAATCCTATATGCTGGATAATTACAGCTAAAAATATGGCAATAACTAAATATTTATGGACTTAATAATATAATTTTGGCAGGAAACTAAGACTCATATATTTAAGGAAGTCCCACTTGTATCTAGGATGCATACAAAACAAACACAAATAGCAGTTGTATAGTATATTTTCAATGTATTGACCGAATTGACTACTGGAATAACTATTCATCTGGAAATAGATGCATTGTTAAAAACTCAAAAGTGTGTCTAATTCATTTTTAGAAAATAATTCTGTTTCTGGGTCATCTAATGTTGTTGAAGTTTATTTTTTTCAAGTCGTTTCTTTAACAATCCATTCGGAACAGGAATGAAACCATGTGCACCTTTATATTTATAATCAGCTTAAAAAGGCGTGTTATTTGATTATTTACAGTTAAATATATTCCCCAAACCTGTTAAAGGGAATTCCTATAGGAGCAGCAGCATTATTATGTAATCATCTATACAAATCACCTGGATATATGATATTGTTGTTCAAAGGTCATTCAAGGTTACCAGCTGGAATTGATTGCTTTATCTGCATGCTTGATAGATTGTTGATGTAAACACTAAAGGTGATGAAGAATCTCCATGAACTATTTCTACGGAGATGACATTTTCCTGCCGATTTAACCTTCACTCTGTATTTGGACATTTTCTTGTTCAATGAGTGTAACATTCAAATTGCCATTTAAGTTCTGAAGTAAATTTATTTGTTTACATTGATTTTGGATTTTATATGCAATAATGATTGAACTAGCTGCACTACTGAAATTTAGTTATAAGAAAATACTAAACCTAACTAACTGAAACTGGATTTAATGTGGGTAAAGCTTACAGAGTTATATAAAGTAAACCAATTACATAGTTGATTGATGGATTGTATTTTTTCATACCAGCGTTACTTTACTGATACATTTTCACATAAACTTTTTAATTGATCGTAAGTTGTACCTAGGGTTATGGAAGAATTACTTATATATTACTATGGATTATCTGTGTATTCCGTCTTTCATATTGATTTAAAGCATACATTGTTATTAAATCAGAAAATTGGTACCTGCACAATTTACAATCAGGAGTTAATGGTTAAATATTGAAAATTTAATCCATTGTAAGATATTTAATTCTATATTGTATGGCTGACTGAGGAAAAAAATAGACCGATTTGCATGCAGTAATTTTATGTATACAAAGATCTATTAAAATCTACTTGGCAAATGATTATAAGATATTTGTATACCTTTGTTTAGAACAAATGTTATTCAACTGCTTTGAACAAAGTGAAGGAAAAAACGGCTTTGTCAAGTGTATTTTGTGTTCATTTGAAATTTAAGAGGATAAGAATTTTAATTTTTCAACATTTCCGTATTTTGCTATTAGTATATATACTCACGGTGATTTCTTTACACAGGAAAATATCTAAGGAAGTGAGTATGTATTGATTTCTTCAGAAATATTAAATGTACATTGTACAATTTACTTTGACCGACAAAATAGCATTTAAATATGACATTGAAGAGACCCATTGCAATAATAAACTTCACTTTAATCAATAATAAAATTTCATTTGCTGTGCATTTTTATTGAGCATAAGATATAGATTATAAAAGCTTACAGGCAAAGGTAAATCATCTCACGTGGGATCATTTATAGAACCTGGATTATCTGTCAGTAATAATTTTGATCATAGGATATATTGGTTAAAGCCATATCTCTCTCTTCACTGATGATGCCATAACTATTTACAATATCATACCTGAAAAATGAGTTCTTAATAAGTTCTTCATGGATTATACAGGAGATTATAGAACATGACAAAACTGTGCCATCTTTATCTGTGATTTGTTTTGGGATCTTAAATCAAACTTAATTTCCAACTGTGGAGGAATTATAGTGTTATAAAATCAAAATGAGCAATTATTTGAATGTGCCAGAACCTAGTAGGATGAAGCAAAGGAGGAGGTCTTTAGCCACCCCAGGGGCTCTCATTACTATACCAGATAATGATGAACCTGTGAATTTTAATGATGAAAATTTTGATGATGCAGCGTTACGAAAAATGATTCAAAAGCAGAATAAGAGACGAGGATCCTGTCCTATCAATCCCCAGGTAAGATATGCTAAAAACTTGTTCCATAGCAGGAGCAGATCCAGACATTTTAAAAAGGGGGCTTTCCAACGCAGGAGGAAAAGCAGGGGGGGGGGGGAGGGGGGGGGGCTGTCCACCACAGGTTCCCATTCAAATGCAAATATGGGAGGGGGTAGATTTGTGAAATTGTTTCACTGATAAACTCACCTTATATATTTGTGGGAGTTCATCAAGTTATGTAGATGGTTGAGTTCTTAATTTTTAAGAGAACATCATCACTGTTCTTTCTCGTACTAACTTTTTTGAGTTTGGTTTGTTCATTCCTATGTTTAAATTTTTATTATGCCTTATAAACGCAAATTACATTTTACATGTATGGCAGCTTGGAGACATGACCCAGATCTCTTGTGTTATATCTCTTTATATGAGAACACAATTAATTATATAAAAACCATGTTTGACTTGCATTTCATCAACATTGACTTTATTATAATAGAATCTTAAATACAGAGGTATAAATCAATTTTATAGAACATGTGTTACGCTTAAAAGAAGATTTCTGATGTGAAATTATACCAGAAAGTAATAAAATGTTTCAATGAATGCAGTTCAAATGGTTTCAGTAAATTTCTATTGCATTGTTTATTTGTGAATAGTACTCACATACAAGCTATGCATTTTTTATATGTATATGCTTTTAATGTTTGTTAGATGTTAAACAACACAAAAAGAAGTTATTTGCTTTATCTTTTTTAGATTGTACATAAAACTTGTTTTATTAGCTTTCTTTCAGTCTTTCAATTAAATAAGATATTATAGATTGTACATAAAACTTGTTTTATTAGCTTTCTTTCAGTCTTTCAATTAAATAAGATATTATCTGGTTAGTGAAACATCTTGTGATATTCAAGTCTGTCGGGTTGTTGTCTCTTTGACAGTAATCTCAATTTTATGTGTATGAAAATTGTTTTGTTGGTTTATATTTTTGGTACCACGCTGTATTTTGTTCAGTGTGCCAGTACAGCCATAATGACTTATGGGACACAAACTTTGATAGATATGATGACAATCAGTTGTTATATTGTGTGACATGACATTCAAATTTACTGTGTTCTAAATGATAAATTTTATGTCATATCAGCTAACATATATTTCCCAGTAACATTTTTGGTATTTTTTTGTAAAGTCCATCTCAGTTTATATGTGCTTATACCATTTTGTCAATAGAAAAAAAATATGTTTGACTGATTATTGTATTCATGTGAAATAATAACGGTTGAGGCCTCAAATCAGTTCTATGTGGAGCTGGAACTTGAACTAGACTAAATGACATGTGCCAATGGTAGAACACATTTAGTCACTGTATGATAATTAGTTCTGCAATGACTAACTATTATCTAAACTGCATGAAGCATATAATAAGGTGATCTTACTCTGACATCTTCAATTTTAAAATCTTCAGCCACTGAAAATAATGGTAGAATTATACAATCTGTGGTCCGAATGACTGCAATCCACAAATAACTACTACATGCTATATATATATAAAGCTGAAGTTAATTCTTAAATAATGACAATGACGTTATACTTAAAATTAACATTCTCAATTATTATACCATTATATAGTGTTATAAAGTTTAAGTTCAAGATAATACCATATTTTTTCAATGTTACATGAATAGTTCCAGGCTTGCTATATACAGCACTTTTTATTGGGAGCCTAGACATTTGTCTATATATACCCGGTAGGCACAATCTTCTTTATTCTACATTCGTCATGTAGATAGTTTAAGTTCTAATCTAACACATTCTTAATGGAATAATGTTAGTTTAGGCTCAGCTTATATTTATTTTCAATTCTGATAGGTTTGTTGACAAATTGTTTATATCATTTATATCTCTTTTTTAATACTATATTTAGTAACAATTGGAAAGTTCTCCCGACCTAGGATATTATTTAATTTGATGATAAGAAAATTTACACATACTATTGAAAGATAGTATAAATATGTCGACCAAATATTTCAAATTTAGGTCAAACAGGAAGTATTAAAAGTATTGTTGGTCTTCATTCTTAGAGTAACTGCATTATAGAGAATAATTTATTAATGTAGTAAAACATTCATCTCTTAATATCAAAGAAGGTGTTTTATGTAAAAGATTAAATACAATATGTCTAAACCAGATACATAATGAAGAATTTACCATATGAATGAATATTTTATTTTACAAATGCTTGACAATAATTTTTATCTGTATTAATTTGTATTGTTACGTCTATTAAAAGTACCAATTCTGGATTGAACTTGACAGGATTTTATTTGTACTATTTACAACACTGTCTGAGTTGGGTGCCTCATCAAATGTTGAACCCCACCACATTAAGTAGGTGCTTGTCCAAAGTCAGGTCAGCCTGTAATTTACAGTTGTGTCCTTTGTTGCTGTATATATTTTATTTGTCTTTGTTCATTATTTTGAACAAAGATCTGGACTTAAGTTTTCTTGTTTATTTCATTTTACATTTGTCAATTATGGCCTTTTTTAGCTGACTATACAGTCTGACAGTTTGGGTTTTACTCATTGTTGAAGACCTTTATAGGTGTTGATTTCTGTGTCATTTGGTCACTTTTGGAGTCTGAGCCTTAGTAGTCTCATTCAGGCAATCTTAATGCGTCTTCTTTAATTTATATGCATTGTATGACAGAGCCACTCATGAAAAACTTTTTGTTTTGAAATATTTTTATTGAATCTTTCCCCATAAAGCTAAAGAATTCTTCAAATTT
This sequence comes from Mytilus trossulus, assembly GCF_036588685.1. Lineage (NCBI taxonomy): Eukaryota > Metazoa > Mollusca > Bivalvia > Mytilida > Mytilidae > Mytilus > Mytilus trossulus. The sequence continues at coordinate 26,880,206 of NC_086374.1, read as the reverse complement.
ATACTGCTTTTGTTACTGTTCAATTGAGTCAAATATTATCTAAGATGTGAGGATTATGATTTACAAATATTTTATAATACCTATATATATATAAACTTGCAGTTATAAGGAAATAAAAGATTATTATCTGATGTATATAATCTGTCACTAATTGGGGTATAATTTGCCTACTCAATGGCCTGGCCTTGAAGGCATAAAACTTTGCTCAGTGCTCAGAGCACAAAAATCATGCTCGAAACATGAAATCCAGCAATTTGATTGGTTGATTTTCGAGTCTGAGTACAAAAATCATGCTCGAAAGTTTTATGAACTTAAGGGTTTGATATAAACAGTTTTGATGATAAATATACCACTATACATTATAATCAAATCTGTAACCAAACTACTATTTTAATATAGTTGTTTCTTGAATCAACACTTGAGATAAATGTAGAAGTGCAATTACTATTACTTTGTTAGAAAATAAAAGTTCTATATAACTACATTATTTGAAATATATGTTACAATCAAAAGGTCTATTGAGGCTAACTACTCTATAAAACTATATTATTTTGTTAGAGGTTACAAGCGAAAGGTCTATTAATAAGGCCAACTATTCTATATAACTTTGAGCAATAACAAAATATAAGATATACTGAATAGTTTTCTGTTTGAAGTTCTCCTTACTATAAACTAGATTTATATCTACTTGTAGATAATATCAGTTATAAAACTTACTTAATTCTTTATTGTTCAGGTGTAATTACCTTGCCTTGAAAGAAAACAGTTTTTAAGTTTTATTTGCCATTATAAATGATAATTGCTGAAGAATCCTGACTAACTAAATGTGTTTGAGCAAAATTAATGAATAATTGATTGATTGTTGTTGACTTTACATTGATGCCAAATTATTGTATTGAGCATACTTATTTTTGTGAGATACATTTTTATACTGGACCTATTCCAATATCAGGTGTCTATCTATCCAGTGTAAACATGTGGCACCATAATTTGAGAACAACTTATCCAAATTTCATGAAACTTAATATAATTGTTTCTTATGATGGTCAAACGATCTGTATACTTTTTGGTGAAAATAAGATAAAAACTTTTGGAGCTACAGGACTTTGTAACTTAAAAATAGGGGTGGTTTTTTTTACATGTCGCTGACAAAGACTGTATCACAAAAACGATTTATGATTGATGCTTAAAACTTTACTCTTTTTAGTTACATTATTCTAAAGATCGCTACACTTTTTGGGGATGATTCAAAAAAAATAATTTTAGAGGAATTGGTTTTTTTTGTAAAAAAAAAAAAGAAAGGGGGGGAGGATAAATCACATGTCGTGCTGTATCTTAAAAACATGATTTTGGCGAAAAACTTCACACACAAAAGGACAAGCCATGCACCTGTGGCGCTACTGTTTATGACAGTCTGATATTGGCCAGTATTTTATTGCTTAAAAAAAGGAAATCTGGTGTAAACGTCAAAGACAACCATTATGCATATTATATTCGAAAAGAAACCCAAATGCATGGTATAAACAAAAAAAAACTAAAAAGCATGATTTTGTATAGTTAAAATAAATTAAGAATTCATTGAAGACACCAAATTAAATACAAACATGAGGCAATCATTTTTATCACAACTTATTTTTTTTACTAAATAGAGTCTGAGGGAGTTTCAACCTAAATTAAAACCAAAATAAAATCTTTACACCAGGAATATGCCAATAGACTGAGTACACATAGATTATCTTACATTGAACAAAGGTGAAGGGGACTATTTGAGTACTCTTATATCATCCTTGGTTATACATGTATAATGGTTATTTGAACATCAATATTTCATGACCCAAAACATAAAGGAGATTGTATTTGAATGTTTTTGTGTCATACTGAAATTCATCCATGTTAAAAATAGGTTGGCAAGGAGATTTAGGTCTAATACAATTTATCCATATGTGATTTTCCTTTACATAATAAACTAGAATGTATGAATTACACTGTACACAGCTTTTATCAACCAAGATGGTTCAGTTCTCCTGTAACCTCAGCTGTCCAGTCTCTTGTTTTTTTTTAAGACTTCTTAATACATAATCTTTTTTGTTGTTGAGAATAGCAACTCTTTAAAACTGGAATACTTAAGATCAAACAAAAACAATAGACAACTTTCGAATTTGATACATAATCTGCCAAAAAACTTTGGTTTTAGTGAACATCATTTGTGTGTTTAGGGGCATGGTCACTTCTATTCCCATGTTCAGCAAGTGGTTTGAAAACTATGATGCTGTATTGCAAAGATTATTTAGCAATTGAATTCTTATGATTAATAATCAGCACTGCTCTCATTAGGGAATTATGACTTAATGTATCAGACTATCTACGGAACAAACATTATTTCTAGTTTATCCTGCACAATGCCACAATCACTAAGACGCTTGATGAATGTTATAAGTGCAGGGATACAGGAGATCCCCTCTATCTGGTAAATGACGTCATAAAAGGGTGCTAAGTTTTTTCTGGTGTAGTGGTTTATTTGATACAAGTAATACAGCAAAAAACAATTATGAAACCTTATTGTTGTAATGAATACTTCCATTGTACTGAAAGGAAATCCAAAGCACCTTAAACCTGCTCACATGAAATCAACTTTCCTCTACTCTCATATCAGTGTCTATACTTTGGAGTAGATTTTATTTATTAGTGTTATTTCATTCATTTTCACTCAGAGGAATTTGGCACTGCTGAATATAAAACCACTGTGCATAAAGAAAGTTGTTTCTTTGATATATTATTGTGTGAAGCATATGTCAGTGAACTTGTGAGCTGTATTGCTACACTAATTAGAATCATTAGTTGTTTATTACTGGCCAACACATTGTAAGATGTTTACAGAAAATACAGCAGTGTATACCTGTATATTTGACTGTCTATGTTATTAAGATTATAGCATTCTATTGGTATTATCTAGTATTTTTAAAGTAGATTGTATCTCACTGTCCTTATAATACATGTACAAGTATTAGATATACTCCTGAGGGTGTTCAACCTATAAAGTATATATAATATATACCACATGATAATTTAAGTTTCAGTGGTGGATTGGTCTTAGTAGTTGAACTACTCTTTCACTAGCTTATCAACACTGAGATTGTGAGTTTGAATCCCACACTTGGCAGGTGCGTTTGAATCCCACACTTGGCAGGTGCGTTTGAATCCCACACTTGGCAGGTGTGTTTGAATCCCACACTTGGCAGGTGCGTTTGAATCCCACACTTGGCAGGTGCGTTTGAATCCCACACTTGGCAGGTGCGTTTGACTCCAATCTTTAAATTAGCTAGGATTGTCAGATTTTCTACTGAAGATGGTCATCCTCTCAGGTTCTCTCTGTTTACTCTGTCTTCTGTTTATTCTGTCTTCCTCCTGAATAAAGGCTGACACCCACTATATAGCACAATAGTGCTGAAAGTGGCTTTAAATGCAAATCAATCATTGTGATAGAATTTATCTGATTTTTATTTTTAAGTCCTGTGTGTAGATGTCCTTGGGTAATTGTCTTTTAAATAAAGGCCTGGTTTTTTTTTTGGATTTGATTTTTCCTTCTTTTTTTTTCAGTTTATGCAGTTGCTAAAACTTATTTTAAAACCATTTCTGTTTTTGTTTCATATGTGTTAACAATTTTTAAAGTCTTATGTTTTGCGCATTCATCTTCTCTTTGAAACTATAAATAGATGCATCTAATTCTTGTAAGTCCGTTATTGTTGTTGTGTTGAATAAAAACAAACTATATATTTAGCAGCCTGAACACCAATCACAAAAACAGTCATTAATGGTAAATTATATATGAGTTTGATGTTGGTGCTATTTTAGTTAGCTGGAGATCCATTGCTGATATTTTCCAAGAATCAATTTGTAAATGTATCTATTAATTTGTAAGTAATCATTCACATCTTAATAAAATCCAATACAGTATCATGAGGATGACATTTTACTGTCACGAGTCTGATTTCAGCTATTCTTGAAAATGTCAATGTTGTGTTTTTATGTTTTTTAACTGCGCAATTAGTAAATTTCTCAGATATATTCTTGAATTTGACATTTGTAAATGAACATTGATTTTCTGTTTGAATTGTCCTTTTTAATCTTTGCATTTGTTTTAGAAAAAGTAAAATGATTCATTTCCATATAAAATTAGATAGGTAATCATACCAAGGTGACCCCAGGAGTAACATAATTTTTAACATAAGAGATATAGATTTAACAACATAAGCTTTGTATAAACTTGTGTAAACAGTTATAAAAGGTCCTGCTCAACAAACTATGTGACATTTGAAACGGAAAAAAAATGGCCTGATTTAAGCTAATAACAATTGAAAGAAAAATGAATATGACAGATACCATCCAAAAACAAACACCAAATTACAGGCTTTTTACTTTGGACAAGCAAATTAAAAATGTGGTGGGGTTAAGTTAGTTATTGATCTTTCAACCTTACCCTGTCCTTGGGCAGTGGTGTGACAGCACAACACTAAAACAAACTGTAAAAATCAATTCGAAAGGATTGACTTCTCAGATTGGACCAAAGCACAAAAAAAAATAAAAAAAAATAAAAAAAAAATAAAAGAGACAACAGATACTTAAGTACCAATATTACTAAGAAAACTTGCAACTACTGAAACCTAGTTCACTTAAGCCAATTTTGACCCATAAACAGTAAGAAAAAAGACGTTTTCCTATACTAAATTATCGTACAATCCAATGGATTTAGGTAACTTGATATTCTCTGTTTTATAGACTCTCTGTTACTATCATTTGCTGTTGTCTTCCTAGCTGAACAAAAAAATTCTACACACAGTTATGTCTTCAGTAACAGAAATTTATGTAACCTTCATAGAAAAATCCATTCTAAGACTTATTGGTTACAAGTTCCACTTTGAATTTGGATAAGACTTTGATGTAATCCTGTTCTAACGTTTGATTTGTGCTTTACCAAGTATAGAATGTCAAAAGGCAATGAGAATATAAAGGATATGGTGTGCTTTGGGGAATATTTCTAACAGTATTTTCTTGTAGAGATTAGTTGACAATATGTTTGTTCTAGTGATACTGTAAAATAGATGCCTACTGGAAAAGAAGATACATAGATATTCACTGACAGTAAAAAACAGAGTTTGTGTGTCATGCTTTTTGGAGGCTATATAAAATTTCCCTATGGTTGAGATGAAATAGTCTTATATAACTACACTTATGATGGTGTATTTATTCTTGAGAAAATTAATCTTGTACAGATCTATGCCAGTTGGTTTTTTTTGGTTATTTTTATGAAGTCCACTAAAATTTATTTGCCCTTTTCATACATAGTTTGATGCCAAGTTATTTATCTTGATGTGCCCTATGTTTCTATATTTTACAGTGTGATTGTTCTTTCCCAGATGTAATTCATAATTTTTGATAACCCCACAGCTGTGTTCTTCAAAGCACATGTATAGTTTGATCTACATTAAGCCAAATATTCTATTGGTTCTAGGAGCCAAGCTGTGAGGTGAGAGCCCCTGAGAAACGTGACCATGGTTGACCATGGTTAACCATGGATAAACCATGGACAACTATGGTTGACCATGGTCAAAGCATGGTTGAGAATGGTTATCCATGCTTTTGTCTATGGTTTGACCATGGTCAACCATGGTCATAAGCATGGTTAACCATGGTTATCTATGATTTTGACCATGGTCTGTATTTTAATAGTTTTTTTTATAATGACCATGGTTTGAGTAACAACAGACTTCAGATTTAAAACAGACCCTGGTTGAATCAAGACCATGGCTAATTATATTTGAATTGTTATAAATAAGTACTAGTACTGCATATAATAATAGGGCCTGGGGGACAAAGGAAGAGGGGGTAATTTTATAAACTTTTCTATTTATATCCTGATTTTATTTGTTTTTTTGTGGTTTTGAGCTATTGTATTGATTGCAGATTTTTTTTTTTTTTTAAATATGCCATAAATTATTATAATGAACACATAATTATCTCACCAAATTTGAAATCATTTGAAAACAGAATGTCTATCCATATATTTGTTTGATAGTCTACATCTGCATACATACGATACGGGTCATTTAGATTTACTTGTTGTATTCTCGTGCACACTGTCAAATGTAATTTGTTTCTTCCATAGATGTAATTAGTGACTCTCTCCAAGTTCCTAAATTTGCCTTTCTTTATAATTTACGGCATAATTTAAGAACCTGAAAACATTTAACAAAGCTCGGTTGACCATGGTTATATAATTAACCATGGTCAACCATAGGTCATATAACTATGGTTGACCACAGTTAACCATGGTCAACCATGGAATTTTTCGCAGGGGCGTTTTTGCTCTATGCTGAAAACCCCTGGCTGTGACCTTGATTTGTATATCATCAATATAAGTGCTGTTTCTTGTGTCATGAAATTAGTTCATACACCATATTCTTTCTTTTCAACTTCTGTTTTCTAATAATTTCTGGAAAAAATATTCTTTATAGCCCAATTAGTATTCCTGAAGATTTGTTGATTTTGAACAGAACTTTTATGATGGTTTCAAGTCTTCACATTAAAACTGCTGAATACTCTTAGATTATCCTGTGTAACTATGTATTGATAATCAATTTACAAAGTTAAATCATAATTACTTTATCATTTATTCATTTCAGGTGATTTGATTAGTTGAATGATCAAATATTGACAGGTATTGTAACATTGGAAGGAATGGTCTGTTATAGACATTTAATTCCCTTGGTCATTCCAATAAAAGTCTAATTACTATGTTTGCATTACATCATTGTATTGGAGAGCCACCTTAATGTGATCCATAATCTAAGGCTAATTGCATTTATTTCTATTTACCTTCAAGGACACAGATTTGTAGATACATTGGTCTCCTGTCATTATGTTGGTTCATTTTGTAGGCCCTCCCAGTTGGTATTTACCGTATGTAGTGGTCATTTCCTAATTGGTAAAAGTGCCAAATTCTCTGCACAATAATGAACACCTATAACGCCTCTTCGAAGGATCTGCATTATGTGGCCTGTTGCAAGGCAAAATTTCTGCTCCTATTGTACATACCATTGTTTCCCAGAGGCACGCTCTAGTACATACTTACTTCATCCTTGTCTTCCCACCTACATATTGTATTGCAAGTACTTGATAATCTTTTGATGGTCTCCATAAAATATCCAGATATATTTTTTTTCACCCTTGTCCTTGAAATACAGAAAAAATACATACATAAAGTACACCTGAGTAAACACACATTGACAATGATGGAAGAAAAAAAAACCTGCTGCTTATTTACCAGTTTCAACAGTTATTATACCCCCACTTAAAGATTAGGGGCTTGTAACCTTGCATTCACCTTGTCCTTCTGTTGGTCCAACATATACTTCCATTACACTTTTCTTAGGTACTACTTTAACAGAGTGCCTTTATATTTGGTCAGCTTGACAATGATGAGTTGTGCATATTTGAGATTTGTTGGACATCTGCTTCCTGTGTTTGCCAATTCTTTGAATTTTTCTATGTATGTTAAATAACCTTAAAATTTTTCTTTACATTTCCTCAAGTCCTGCTGAACAACTTCATAATTAGTCAGCAGCTTATTTATAAGTGATGGTTTGAAATGTATAAGCATTTTCCTGATCTTTCAGACTAATGCTGTGTATTACTATTGGGGGTATGCTAAGCACAACATCTTATGCATTCTTCTTATTAATTAAGTTTCTTGTGAATATGTTCCTTAACAAAAGAGCACTTATCCAATTCAAGATTAGAATGTATAACACTTTAATAAACCTTTTTACATCTCTTGAACTCTCTCTGGGAAAAGACATGAGTTCTATCTTTATTCTCTTAAAGTCAATGCATAACATCAGGACAGAGATAACAACAAAATATCTATTTACAATATATAAAGAACAAGGAGAGAGGTTACAAAAGTGGCTAGCCAGGAGGACAAACAAAAGCATTAACATATTTTTACAAATGAACAAAGCTTCTTTAGGACTGGTTTTCGTGTAATAGACATAAGTTCGGAGAATTTGACAGTATTTGGTCGTTGTACAAATAAGAGGATAAATGCTAAAGGTTTTTGATTCAAATATATACCTTGGTTAGTTTTGTATGATTTTCAATTTTAGTATCTTGTGTATACTTCGGAGTAAATAGTATGGCATCCATTATCACTGTACTAGTATGGATGTTTGTTTAGGGGCCAGCTGAAAGACGCCTCTTGGTGCTGGAGTTTCTCGCTACGTTGAAGACCTAGTGGGGACCCGTTCTGCTGTTGTCTGTTCAATGGACAGTTTATTGTCTCTTTGACACATTCCCCTTTTCCATTCTCAATTTTACATTCAAATATATACCAGTAGTGATATATACGTCTCCAAATTGGTAATTGTTACGTTAATGGCAAACACATTTTTCTCTTAGTAGGTTTTGCCAGTTTCCTATTTCAAATTGCAATTTGTTCAATGTAGTTAGACCTCTTTGATAGTTAGTAATTTGTATATAAGATTTTTGTAGAGTTCAGTTTAGATGGAGTGGGCCAAGGTTTATGGTTAATTTTATACTGACTTTGTTATTTGATTAAGGTTTTTACTCAGGTTTAAAAGTAGGGTTTTTTTGTTGATTTTTTATGGATTGGAAAAAAGGGAGGATTGTACATGTACCGTAAATCCATTTGAAATATTTGCAGAAAATTATATTTATTTACTTGAAAATCCACAATATCATATGAGCTATTATAATGACAGATATATATAGGCGCAGATTTAGATGGGGGTACACCTGCATCCCCCTCCCCCAAAAATGTAATCGATAGGTTAAATTACAAATATGGTTCTATAACTTAATTCTGCGCAGCTGAATCCTTAAATAGTGCCTCGCGTATACTAGCAATAGTTAAGATTCAAATTATTTTAACATGAAAACTGCAATAATGAATATCTTTGATGAATTCAAAGATTGAACTCATCAAATGATTGTCTCAGGAATACTAGAGTTCATGTTGAAAAAACATAATAATTTGGTCAATTTCCATTTTGAAAAAAAAGACTTAATTTACATTGTTTTGACTATTCCATTGTCATTATATTATTGTCATTATAATGAAGACTGAAATTGTATGTGGTATTAAAATTTTTCATTCAAAAAATAAAGGGCAATACCCTTTTCAAAAGTGTATGCACTATAGAAGTGAAACAATCAACAAATTCAATATACATTTAATTAGGTTTTGAAATTGTGCAATGGAGGGGATTTAGGCAGTGCTTAAATTACAAGTGACTGGTTGACCTTTAAGGTTTAAACATTACAGTGTTGCTTCTGTTTTATCAGTTATGTTTTTGAAATGAGTCTGTGGCCTTTCCTTGGAATAAATGGATTCTATTATTTAACTGCAGCATTTTTTTCATGTTCATATCCCATTATGTACAAAACCCCATTAAACTGATGAGAAAATCTGCTCAAAGGATATTTCCGTAATCAATTCTTCTTAGAAATTATAATCATAAAAGCTAGCATGGGAACAAATTACCTCATTTTTGTCATAAAAGTTAGTTACCTGAGAACCACAGATTTGCTTTTATCTCCTATCTCTGTACCTCAGAGAAGTGGGGGTCTTTTCCTGTCAATTATTGATTATATAGCTTTTAGCATCCTTTAAAAGACTAATTATGTTGTAATTTTCTGGGAAGTTTTTTGAGTAGTTTGTTATTAGGAAGGATTAGGTAATTATTATATAGCTCAGTTTCCCATTTTCAACCATTTAATAATTGAAGAGACCACAACAACATGGTAGTGCAGCTAGTGCTAAACTTGTTATAGGTATCTAAACATAAGTAGATGTGGTATGATTGCCAATGAAACAACTATATTCCAAACTTCAAATGAAGTTGATGTAAACAATTATACGGCCTTCCACAATGAGAAAAATGCATATAAATAATTGATTGAAGTTTCACACCACTTAAATATAAGATCAGCAGTCCAAATGGTATATGGAAGCATTGCATTTCTTGACTTCTTTCTGCTTCTAATGTGCTAATTGGAAAAGTATGACACAAAATAAATATATACACACAATCCAAAGTTTAGTCCCAACTGGTGAAATAGCTAAATATTTTTATGCCCCACCTATGATTGGTGGGAATAATGTATTCCTGACATCCTGGTCACGGCACCAAAATGTTGGGAATACATACACGAATTAAGTAAGAAAACGTTGCATCTTCTTATATGTGTAACCAATTTATAGAAGCCCAAATATACAAGTAACACGTAACTAAGTCTCAATATGTTACGATATAAGAAATAAGTAACGTTCCATCTTTATGTTTGAGCTGTATTTACAACAAAGATAGAGGGGCTATATGTTTTCTGGTCTGTGGGTTTGTTCATCTGTTTGTCCTTTCCTGAGTTTGTTCCTCCATCCATCTGTCCCGCTTCAGATTAAATTTTTTGGTCAAGGTAGTTTTTGATGAAGTTGAAGTCCAATCAACTTGAAACTTAGTACACATGTTCCCTATGATATGAATTATCTAATATTAATGTCAAATAAGAGTTTTTACTCCAATTTCACAGTCCACTGAACATAGAAAATGGTAGTGCTGGTGGGACATCCGTGTACACATTCTTGTTATAAAATCAGAAGATATCATACAAATTACAGAAAAGTAAAATGATGTAGAGAAACATTGAATTTGAGATAGTGATATGAATGAATAGTGTACAATGTCATATTACCTAGAATAGTTAGAAAAAATATGTTCTTTCACCCATAGTAATCCTCAATGTTTCCCCTGGCAGACAGACAATGAATAAACAGATATAAAAGGCATAGGCTTGAGTGAAAATATTCTATACTTATACACAATGTCCCTATTAAGCTGGGGTCACACATCCACGATTTTTACTACCGTCCTCGACAGGACCATTCCCGATTAAAATTTATCAAAAGTCTGATCAAGATCCTGTGAATCGTGGATGGAAATTCAAACTTAAATCAATATTTGTAAAAAAAAAAAATTTGATCACGACAACAATCAGATAGTGTTCAGGAAGTGACGATATTCAACCGTTTCTAAGCGAATTAGTACCGATAATCCCGTTCTGAAGCCGCTTCTAACCCGATTTGTATTTTTCGCCAGGTAAAATTCGACCGAGTATGTCACGACTTCGTCCCGACTCTACCGAACGTAATCCGACAGAGATCAGACAGTGACCAGACAGTGAACCGACGCTGACGGAAGATATCCGTTAGAAAACTTTCGACATATTCGGGATGAATAGGTACTGACGGAACGTAATCCTATCAAGGTCCGCTCTATCGCATTGCAAACGGCTTTGTCGGGTCTCAGTCGTATTGTATTCTGTAATTATCGGGATTCTGACGTGGGTATCATTGATTAATTTCGTATTAATAACGGGATTGTGTCGGAACGGTTTCGGCAAAAAACGGTTCACAATCGACAAGATCTGGATGCAATCTGGACTCAATCGGCAGAAAAACAACTATGAAAAAATACTCCAGATCATTCCCGTTCCACAAGACACCGTCCAGAATACACAAGACATTGTTCGGAATTCGATCCGATACAGCAGAATCTGTCACGACATAGCCACGATTGTAATCCGACTAGACAAAATCGGCTGAGTTGTCCGAATGTTACGGGACGCACCTAACTGTCGGGGTGCTTTGCCGAACTATTCGGATCCTTCCCGACCCGTAAGAATCTGTTACGAACTAAAACGACTGTGTTCAGACAATGATAAGACATTCCAGATAATTGAGGATACTAATCCGACTTTTTCACTTTTCGTGTCGTATTGCTGTCTGATCTCAAACGGGAGCAATAATCGGCAATGTGTGAACCCCGCATTATGACAGATACAGTTTTGTATGTAAATTGTGATAGATACGAAACTATATAAAAACAAAGAGATTGGATTGTCATCATTGAGACATTAATATCCAATATCCAATTAATATTAATGAGAGGATGTTTTCCAAAACTGAATTCTGTGAAACATTTTTTTATAAAACATTTGATCACTTTCTCTTGGAGAATGTTTGTAAAAAGTAATAAATATGACAAATCATCATCCGTTTGTTCCATTAATTCATGTATTGAATGTCCTGATACTCTTCCTGTTTTTTTGCCAGTCAATTTCTTCCAACCTTCAATTAACGTCTTATTCTTTCAACAGAAACCTATTATTTTCTGAAATTTTTTATGGTTTTCTTATCAGAAGTTTTTTTTTAAATGTAATCATAGCTATTTTGTACTCAGAACATTTTGACCCAGATAGCTAGGTTAATAATGGAAAACCAATTTAGTATTGGGATTTTTTATTGAAACACTCTGGAGATTCTAACATGATGTCTGAGGATGCAGTGAATACTGTGTCATCTTTTATAGTAAGTCTGAAAGTTTCCCAACAATTAATAAATATAGCCAAATATAGGCACATTATTGAACATTATCACGGGTGTAAAACAATAATTCTGCTGTTAAGAACATGATTTTTGTCCAATTTAGTTTTAATTTTCTGGTGGGAATTGCTTAGTAAGAATTTTGTTCAAATTATTTATGTTCGTTCATTTCAGTTTGACACCTACATTACTATTTTAATAGAACACAAGCCTTTCTTTAGATTAAAGAAATTTGTTTTACAGTACCAAAGTGCTTTAAATACAAAAGAGGAAATATAGAAATTAAACCATAGTACTTGATACAAAAGTTTAAATATGAAAAAAAGAAAATGTGGCTACACTGGTATGATTGTTTATACAAGACTTTTCTATTTACTAAAGTAAAAATGAAGTTAGCAACTAGGTCACTGTACAGCATTCAACAAGAGCAACACCCATACTGCATTATATAATAAGTCAAACTATAAAAGGCCACACCATGACAACAAGTGTGTGAAACAACTAAAAACAAATAATGGTAGACAGCAACCAAGAACAACCAATAAATGGTTTCTGACATATAGTTTTACTTAAATTTTAGTTTTTATGAAATAAAAAAACACACACAAAGTTCATCATTTATTAAGGTCATATATATCCTGTTATATTTGCTTAAAAAAACATAATATGGTATTGATTAATTTTGTATTCTGTTGGATGAATTTTATATTTATACGACCGCAAATTTTGAAAAAATTTTCGTCGTATATTGCTATCACGTTGGCGTCGTTGTCGTTGTCGTCGTCCGAATACTTTTAGTTTTCGCACTCTAACTTTAGTAAAAGTGAGTGAATAGAAATCTATGAAATTTTAACGCAAGGTTTATGACCATAAAAGGAAGGCTGGTATTGATTTTGGGAGTTTTGGTCCCAACATTTTAGGAATTAGGGGCCAAAAAGGGCCCAAATAAGCATTTTCTTGGTTTTCGCACTATAACTTTAGTTAAAGTTAATAGAAATCTATGAAATTTTGACACAAAGTTTATGACCACAAAAGAAAGGTTGGGATTGATTTTGGGAGTTTTGGTTTCAACAGTTTAGGAATTAGGGGCCAAAAAAGGGCCCAAATAAGCATTATTCTTGGTTTTCGCACAATAACTTTAGTTAAAGTAAATAGAAATCAATGAAATTTAAACACAATGTTTATGACCACAAAAGGAAGGTTGGTATTGATTTTGGGAGTTTCGGTCCCAACAGTTTAGGAATTAGGGGCCAAAAAGGGACCCAAATAAGCATTTTTCTTGGTTTTCGCACCATAGCGTTAGTATAAGTAAATAGAAAGCTATGAAATTTAAACACAAGGTTTATGATTATGAAAGGAAGGTTGGTATTGATTTTGGGAGTTTTGGTCCCAACAGTTAAGGAAAAAGGGGCCCAAAGGGTCCAAAATTAAACTTTGTTTGATTTCATCAAAATTGAATAATTGGGGTTCTTTAATATGCCGAATCTAACTGTGTAAGTAGATTCTTAATTTTTGGTCCCGTTTTCAAATTGGTCTAAATGAAGGTCCAAAGGGTCCAAAATTAAACTAAGTTTGATTTTAACAAAAATTGAAACCTTGGGGTTCTTTGATATGCTGAATCTAAAAATGGACTTAGATTTTTGATTATTGGCCCAGTTTTCAAGTTGGCCCAAATCGAGGTCCAAAATTAAACATTGTTTGATTTCATCAAAAATTGAATAATTGGGGTTCTTTGATATGCCAAATCTAACTGTGTATGTAGATTCTTAATTTTTGGTCCAGTTTTAAAATTGGTCTAAATTAAAGTGCAAAGGGTCCAAAATTAAACTAAGTTTGATTTTAACAAAAATTAAATTCTTGGGCCTCTTTGATATGCTGAATCTAAACATGTACTTAGATTTTTGATTATGGGCCCAGTTTTCAAGTTGGTCCAAATCAGGATCTAAAATTATTATATTAAGTATTGCGCAATAGCAAGTCTTTTCAATTGCACAGTATTGTGCAATGGCAAGAAATATCTAATTTCACAATATTGTGAAATAGCAAATTTTTTTTTAATTATCAGTTATCTTTCTTTGTCCAGTATAGTAAGCAAGAAATATCTGCAAGAATTTTTTTTAATTGGAGTTATCTTTCTTTGTCCAGAATCAACTTTAATCTTTTTTATATACAATATACAATGTATATTCACTTTTTACTACCAACTGATAAATTTAAATAATCTTTACCATTCAGTGATAACAAGCAGTTTTTTTACATCTTAATATTTTATGATGTATTTAAATGAGTAGTAATTGTTGCAAACTCCATTAGAATATTTTAATTGAAATTAGTTTTGGAATAAGGGAAAGGGGGATGTGATTAAAAAATTGGGTTCAATTTTTCTCATTTGAAATTTCATAAATAAAAAGAAAATTTCTTCAAACATTTTTTTGAGAGGATTAATATTCAACAGCATAGTGAATTGCTCTAAGAGAAAACAAAAAATTTAAGTTCATTTGAATACATTCATTCTGTGTCAGAAACCTATGCTGTGTCAACTATTTAATCACAATCCAAATTTAGAGCGGAATCCAGCTTGAATGTTGTGTCCATACTTGCCCCAACTGTTCAGGGTTCAACCTCTGCGGTCGTATAAAGCTACGCCCTGCAGAGCATCTGGTTCTAATCTGTATTCATTTGGGTAAAATAATTCTCCCAGGTCAAACATTAGTAATATAAAGTTGGATGTAAATATTACAATGAAATAAGATTTTATATTAAAAAATATTCAAAGGTTCAACCTGAGTTGACAATCAAATATATTTTTAATAAAAAAAGTTATATTTATCCTTATAACTATTGAAACAAAAAAAGGGGGTGGGGATAACATCGCTTACATGGTGAGGTTCCTATCAAATTGAAACAAAGAAATGTGTTTAAAATACCATGGTTGTAAAAACTGCTATGTTCTTTTCTAAATAAAGGCTGATTTAAATGTAAACAGTATAGGAACATTGCACTGTAGTATGTTTATAGGAACTTTACACTGCAGTGAGCCATGTGTGATAAAGGTTTGTTTAAATCAGTATCTTAAAGAAACCTTTCTGATAAACTGCAAGTCATATAAAACAATGATACAAATGAATTGCATAAATAAATTCAACGTTTGTAATACTGAGAAGCTCAGTATAAGTTAATTAAGTTACCATTACTTTGATTTATATTTAGTATAAATGAATACTACCCTATTTTAGCAATTTTCAACATGATGTCAAGTATTTACAATATGTATGAAAGCCCAACATAAAAGATTTGTATATAAGAAACAATCACTAACACTTATTTAAAAAGATGAAAAGAGATGTTATACATGAGATGTATAGACTCTGGCTTTGTCTATTCATCCATATCCATAAGGGTCCAACCTTCTTACAGTTGGTTACATGATGATCTTTGAATAGCACGTACCTTCTATTTTGTTAAAGGACAACTATTATCTGAAATTTTGGCTTGACCATGGTCAAACAAGCCAAGGCTCCGTGTTGAAGGCCGTACTTTAACCTATAATGGTTTAATTTTTAAATTGTTATTTGGATGAAGAGTTGTCTCATTGGCACTCACACCACATCTTCCTATATCTATTGTCCATGCTTTATCCATGGTTAACCATGGTCAACCATGCACAGTATTGCGCAATATTTTTAAAGATCTTTGACCACATTTATTTTGTGTAAGAACCTGTACTATGTCAAAAATTTGATCACAATCCAAATTCAGACAGTATTAAGCTTGAATATTGTGTCCAAACTTGTCCATCTATTCAGGGTTTGACCTCTGAGGTGGTATAAGGCTACGCTCAGAGGAGCGTTCTATTTCTGCAGTGTTTTGTAGATTGTTGTTCGTTATATTCCTATGGTGTTTTTTTTGCCATAATTTCATTCTCTTAAGATTCCATGTCTTCTAAGTTTTGATTCTGCATTTAGCATCTTCTGACATGCAATATGCTTTTTGTATTATTGTAAGTCTTATAGTTTGACTTACTTTACTTGCAAATCTACTTAAAACAATATTGAACATAAATGTGTATCATTTAGTCCTTTTAATGTCACCCTTTCACCTTCAAATCACCCAGTTATAGTTGGAATAGATTGTCATAATGGATTGTGTCATATCATGTTACTAATGAATACTGGAGTTGTATTTTTTATATAACCAACCAAGATAAAAAAAATAAGGAAGGAATACAATATGGTGTTAGTGGGACAAAAACTTCTTTATTATAACAAAATAGTAGGCAAAAGAGTGTATGAATATCAAACATGAGAAGGCTGAAGGTATTGAGAACATGTTATGACCTTTGTATCACACTTTGGATCAGTGAAAGAACTATATGAATTAAGTTTTTTATTCTTCATTGGACTTTTGATGTCATCCCTAAATATAGCACAAGCAACATTTTACAAAACACCACAAAAAGTGAAAAAGTATATTTTAACAAAACACATTTGACTAACAGGTAAAGAAAAACACATTTCAATTCAAAAACTTAAAGATTAAGCACTGATCTGAACACAGAATCAGTTGCATACACAATTTACCTAATGAACTTTTACCTTAAACAGACAATGATAGATTCCATCGGAGCATCTGATTGTTTTGTCTGTAAGTCTGTAGGAAATTTGGCACACCAATGAAATTTTGAACTGCAATGTTTCATAAGTAAATAAGCTATTATTATTTATCTTACTTAGACTTGTTGATGCTGTAGGATAAACTTTAAGGGTAAGCAGATCCTGCTGCACATGTGGCACCCGTGGTGTGGCTTATGTTATTACAAATCCGGAAAATAGTCTAATTCGGTAGGTCAGATTCGTAAAAAGGGAAGGGTATTGTAGTTACGACATAAGGAACATTTCTGATATCATCTGTGAAACGGTTATTCCATAACGGTCAACCAACTAGTTTTCAACCCAGCCAATTGTTCAAATCTGTACTTATAGTGAAAAAGCTATAAAAGCTGGAAATTTCCGAGATAAAATATTGAATAACAAGTTAAAAAACATTTACTGAAAACATCTATACTATTATACGAGAAGACCTCATTTTGGGTGTCGCTTCTCTTCTTTCCACAATAAATTAATTATCATGCCTCTGTGTCCTGTGGGTACAGTGCATAATCGCATTTGTCATCCATTCATATGATTATTCAGATTGAGTTATTTTGTGTGAAAAACCGAGAAAAAAGACGTCTCGATATGTTTCCGTCATTGGGCGAAATTTTAAGTCATATTAGACTTCCAGTTTGCGTTTTTCTGTATACTTTGAACATACATTAATAATATTAGACTTCTGGTTTGCGTTTTTCTGTATACTTTGAACATACATTAATACTACGAATACAGTGTATTTTCTGTCTTATATCCGTCTTTAAGTCAGATTAGACCTCCGGTTTGCGTTTTTCTTTTTACTTTGAAACAAATACATATACTATGAATAAAGTGTATTTTCTGTCTGATATCATTTTCAAGTTTACTATCCACGGCAGTCACATGGTTTATTGAATAGAGAGGGTCTGAATAATCTATCAATGACCGCTGTGGATCAATTATTAAACCGAGAATTGACTGTTATAAGAAAATACACTTTCGGGACGTCTGTAACGGGTATTTTTAAGATCGAAATTTCAGGATTGACCATTTCGGGATGTCGAGATATTTAATTTGTATAATAAATTCAAAACCTCGGGATTTCATGTTTTTAAGCCCAGAATATTGGGATCAGGGCCCCTCCGTAGTGGCGGATCCAGAAATTTTCATACGCAGGGGCCCGTTGACTGCCTAAGAGGGGCCCACTCCGGTCATGCTTCAGTGATTCCCTATATAAGCAAGCAATTAATTTCCAGAAAAGGGGGAGGTGGGCCCCCTAAATCCGCCTCTGCCCCGACCCCCCCTTTAATGAATGTTCATAATATACAGATAAGCGCTAAAATTATTCATGTGTCACTAAAATTAATAGAGAACACTCAAGTCACTAAATGTTTTACAAAAAAAGAAGATGTGGTATGCATGCCAATGAGACAGCTCTCCACAAGAGACTACAATGACACCGAAATTAACATTTAAAGGTCACCCCACGGCCTTCAACAATAAGCAAAAGCCGATACTGCATAGTCTGATATATAAAAGGCCCCGAAATGACAATGTAAAACAATTCAAATGAGAAAACTAACAGCCTTATTTATGTACAAAAAAATGAACGAAAAACAAATATCACTGAACCACTGAATTACAGGCTCCTGACTGGAATGTTCATAATACATGTACACTAAATGTATGTTCATAATGAAATTGATAGAAAACAAAAAATGGGAATTTTGGAAATAAAGTACCTATATATGGCTTTTGATACTTTTCCTGAAATTCATTCAAAGTCATTAAATCTTTTACAAAATTCTTCCTACAACACTTTACATCCTTTCAAATACGCTCTGAATGCCCGCGATTTCGCGGGTGTGTTCTAGTACTTTATTAAAATATGTACATAAGATATTGCTGATTACTATATCTAAAACAAACCATCAGACAAGAGAACATCTATAGCATTTTTATGTATTTGTTTGCCAAATTATTATGTAACACAAAAATACCAACCAAGATAATATGGTTTGGTGCCAAATTGACCATTAAATCTGATATTTATAGAAATTTCTTCAATTAGCAGAAATTGAAATTGTTATGTAACATAAAAATACTAAAGGAGATGAAGGTTAGTTTGGTTGCAAATTGACATGAAACGCTAAAGTTTAGGATTAGTGATGGTTCCATTTTTGAAGCATTGGTGTCTATTTAGAATATATCTAATGTTCTTAAAACCATTCTGTTTGGAACCACATCAACCACAGGGCCTAGCATGTGACAAATGGTATTAATCACAGTATGCCAGACAGTTAGTAGTGTATTATCATACCTGTCCAATTATCAGTACCATGTAATGAGGATGGAATGTGTATGTTGTTTTGTGATGCATTTTTATCTTGGTTAATGATACTATGCAATACACAGCCATGCATCTTAGGGACTCTTGAAGATACATGATTGTAAATATCTGTCAAAGGAGTGGGAGGTTTGGCACATTGTTACCTTCACTGTAAAACAAACTTCAACCTAGATCAACCTACACCACCTGCATTTGAATGTGTCTTTACCAAGTCAGGACTTTAACAGTCAGTAGTCAGTTCTACCCTGAAGTATCATTTGTAGATATTTTTTTCCCTCTGTTTCTTAAACAAACTTGTGAGAACATCTTATATTTTTAACAGCTGGAATCTTGTATTGAAGATTTTTGGTCATATTGATGATCCATAAGGACTTTCATTGATAAACATGCAGGCTTTTTATAAGTTGATCACAAAGGACCCTCATTGAAAAATTGTAGGCTTTAAGGTGACCTTTAATTGTCCTCATCTTTGTCCTTTTGTCTTTGATGGATACTAGTGTCAATGACAATCATACAACAACTCCTTAATTTCATATTTATAATGATGTTCAACCCTTATTTGTTCAAATTGAAAATCATCCTAGACTAAACAACATAATACAAAAACTATTTGTAGCTGTATTACGTACTAAATTTCTTTGTATGTTAGTAACAAGATTATTTTCATGATGTTGTGAAAGCCTTCTGTTTGTCTACACTCCAAAAGTTTGTACTTGACTTATAAAACAGTATTTTTAGAAATGCGTCTGATGTCATGATATTCATAAAGAAGGAAAAAGTTAAAAACTTGATTTATGTCATTATATGTCTTGAGTACAAAATACAGTATGTCTGTGCTAAATAAAAAGTTAATTTATGTCAATATATGTCTTCAGTACAAATTACAGTATGTCATTGCTAAATCTAAAACAAAGTTGATTTATGTCAGTATAATTTATGTCTTGAGTACAAAGTACAGTATGCCAGTACTAAATACATGAGAAAGTTGACTTATATCAGTTTATGTCTTGAGTAAAAAGTACAAATAAGCCAGTATATGTCTTGAATACCAGTACAGTTAACATACATAAGAAACTTTATTCATGTTAGTTTATGTCTTGAGTTTAAAGTTCTTTATGTCAGTACTAAATGCATTAGAAACTTTATTTATGTCTGTATTTGTCTTGAGTTCGAAGTACAGTATTACAGTCCAAGCTTGTATCTTTATGTCAGGATTGACTTGTGAAGTAACTCCCACAGATTCCCTTCTTAGATAAACAAAAACAAAAAGTCATGGTCATTGTCGGTAATCAGTTTTCAAAGATTGTAAAGACAAGTAAAAAAGGTCTGCTGAATGTGATAATGAATGCAAAACATTATGACAGAGTTAAGGTGATATACACAATGGAGGATTTAAAAATTATTACCTTATCACCACTTAGGTTAGTTGAAAGAAAGTTATTCTAGGAGTAAGAGAGATAACTCTAACTGAATTTTAGTCAACAATACTAATTTTATAAAACCACATTCAGTTTCAGATGATAAGTGAGTCAAGCAAGGTAAAATGTTTGATTATTAGTCCATAATTGTAGACTCAACTTAACACAGTTTTTTGTAATTTGACACCTTTCCTGGATATAGAAAACTAATGCTTATTTACAGTTTGTATGCTGATATTGAAATATATATATATTTTTCACTTTGTGTTGCTTTAATTTTTACCTCACTGTAGACATACAAATGCACTTAAAATTTGAATAAGTGTTTTTCTGTATTGAGATACACTATCTGTCTTTTCTATCCTTAGTATGTCTGTTTGTCTAATAAAATGTTTGGCCTACTTTTCTCTATAACTACAAATTGGAGATTCCCAAAATTTGGTATCATGTGTTGATTTTAACAATCTTTATTACTATTTTTACAACAGATCATTGCAACATAAAAACTTATCTGGACATTAAAAAAATATGGCATTTCAGAATGTGTTTGCTCCTCTTCATCCTATGTAAATCTTTAGACATTTTCTCCCATGAAACATTTAAGTATTAAGAGAAGATGTAAGGATTGCTTATGAGACAACTTTCCCCCAGAGGAAACCAAATGACACAGAAATTAACAACTATAGGTAATCATAAAGCCTTCAACAATGAGTAAAGACAAAACTGCATAATCAGCTGACAGACAAATGTAATACAATTTTAAGAGAAAACTAAACATTTATGTACAAAAAAATGAACAAAAAAATAAATATGTAACACAGTAATAAACAACAACCACTGAATAACAGGTTCCTGACTTGGAACAGGCATGCACAGAATGTAGCGAGGTTAAACAAGTTTGAAGCCTCAACCCTCCTCTTATCTGGGACAGTGATGTAACAATACAACACAAGAACAAACTAAAAAGATTACATGAAAAAGTCTTCACTCATCAAATTGATAGAAATACATGTACATCTAACAAAATCACAGAGTGGACAAGGCTAATATTTTATAGACATTAATTATTATTAAATAGAATGAACAATACTATCCAGTTTGTAATTTGATTTAACGTTAAATTTCTTACTTCAAAATAGCTGAATAATATTCTTGTTAAATAAAGAGACTGATTTCCCAGTACCAAGTCTGTTGTTTTCATAAACTGTAATATTACTGTTCTTTTTTAAACATATATTATTTTGATAACTTGAAACTTGCCATGTCATCATTAGTTTTTATACAAAAAAATGAAAATAATAATGTACTTTTATTGCTTGCAAAATTATATTGCATTATAAATGGGGGATAACTCTACTTTACTTAAACATTATATAGTGATGTTTTAGTATATGGGAGATAACTCCACATTTCTTGCAATTTTCCATCTTAATGTGGATTTAACCTTCAACAAATAGTTGACAACATACTTTTTTCAAACACTAAGGAGAACTTTGCCTAATTTGTATGTCTGCTTGCTGAAAGACGGTTAATAAAAGGCTAGACTAATAATTGAAATTGGTTCTGGTGTAATGATGATTGATTGATGTAAAAAAAAAAAAATAGCAGCCAATTAAGGCAACAAAAGGACACATTTCTCAAATATGTAATGTTTATTTCTTTGATTTAAATTTTTGTTTTTTGCTTATGACCAATGTTGGCATATCTTTTTGCCAGTTAATCCAGAAACCAGGCTTTGCTTTCAACAGTCTGACAACAATGTTTTCTTCTTTCTATTATGATGAGGTTATTTTAAACAGGTTATGTTGTAATGATACCAACCTAAACACTGAAAATCTAATGGTTGACATTACAGTTATCAGAATAAAGAACAGGACTTTGTCAGATCCTTGTAGCCCAAGTATTGACATTTGTAAACCAAGTATTGACATTTGTTAGCCTAGCACATGGACATTAGTAAGCCTAGCACATGGACATTTGTTAGCCTAGCACATGTACATGGCGCTGTATTTTAATGGGATTGTTTATCAGTGAAAAACATTTGAGTCAGTGAAAAATTTTGAAAAATGAAGAATAATTGTAGACATTATATACATAAAAGACTACAGTATAAAAAAGTTTTTCTATACACTTGATTGTATTCTACAGTCAATAAATTGATGGTTCACAAATCACTTGTATTATTCATTTGTCTGATTTTACCATGTATACAGATATG
Organism: Mytilus trossulus; assembly: GCF_036588685.1. Classification (NCBI taxonomy): domain Eukaryota; kingdom Metazoa; phylum Mollusca; class Bivalvia; order Mytilida; family Mytilidae; genus Mytilus; species Mytilus trossulus. Next base: position 26,857,135 of record NC_086374.1, on the reverse strand, counting down.
GTGCTGTTACGTTTTTCTGTATTCATTTTCTGTATGCTTTTTGAGTTTTTATTAGTAGAAAAAGAATGAAGGAGTTGGCAACTGTACACATCCAGTCATTCATGATACATAGTGGACATCGTACCATCATTTATATTATTTGTTAAGAACCAACCAAATTAATATCCCTGTTAGATCTTCCTGGCTAAGAATTGTTCTGTAGCTCTGCAAAATGATTTAAATAAAATAAAAGATATGGATAAGTTTGAACAAAGAACCAAGATAATTGAATTTCAAATTAATTTGAATAAAAAAGATGCAGATTTAACTAGCTTAAATTTGATACAATGCTCCAAATCTTACTTTTTGTTTCTTGCATGTTTACAATATTTCTTATAAATCAGGCTGTCACTTTTGGATTTTAATATGTTTAAAAAAATTCTAATAACCTTTTATTGCTTACATTATTTGATGCATTGATCATCCAAAAACAGGGGATCATACCCCACCCCCCCTGGATTTGCCACTAATTATAGTATTGGTTTTCCTCATTGTTGAAGGCCCTTCACAGTGAAATGGAATTGTTCACACCACTGTTCATTGGTCCAGATTTAATTAACAGTTGTTTTTTAGTTTTTTGCAATGATGGCATTTATCCATATCTCCTTATTAATATAGTACAGAATACAAAGAAAACGTTGACATGGTCATCCATGAAAATGATTGCTAGTTTTCTCATTACATGAATTAATATAATAGAGCAATAAACATTCATTCTTTAATCATTTATGTAAATAATACTGGGAGAATGGTGATATATTGATTTTCACAGTAATAAGCATCTACAATACAATATCATAAGCATTAATCTCAGGGGACAGTGTGGGCTAATGTTTTTAACTTTTGGTAAATAAGTTTTTCATAACAGGAAATAAATTATTTCACCCATAAGTAATGATTAACTCCAGTGGGAATATTAATCTATATGGGGACAATAGAAATATGTTTACATGATTGCTCCCATTGTTCAGATAGAACTTTGAGATTCTCCCTGTGAGCAGTGAACCATTGAAAGTAAACATGTGCTTCCAGTGATCAGCCTTGTACACATGATCAGCTTTGTTTGAATTTTGAGTGGTATTCTTGGATATTTTTGACTGTGATTTAAACAGATCAATTATTGTATAAGATCTCCAGTATGTCTAGTATGGATGTGGTAAGTGTATAAATAACATGAACTTTTCATCCTTTGTTTGTCATGTTATATTTCTTCCTCTTTCTATTGTATAGATCTGAGTATAATTTGGTCAACTGTTTTCTCTATTGTTCTAATACTTTCCTTTGACTATTTTAGTTGGATCACCTTACTCCAAAGCTGAGGAGTGCAGTTAAAAATTTCAAATGTTAGAAATATTAACTTAACTTTGTTAGCTGAAAACAAAAAGTGTATTGTAAACTTTATGTATTTGAACTTCAAAGTTCAAACTATCACTAGATTTTAGTGTAAACAGTCTCCTTTTTATTATGTTTTATTGTCCGACACTAAAGGGAAAGCAGTATATATTTTTTTTAAGTACACCCTTAATTATTTAGTTACTGAAATATTACCTGAACAATATTTCAAACTGACAATCATTTTACAACATTGATGTTGCCTAAAGCTGAGGATATGCAGGTCCTTAGAATACTATTTTAATGAGTGTTGTGAAAGTAAGATATATTATACATATGAGAAATTTTAAAGATGAACAAGAAGAAAATGTTATGTTTAAATTGTACATTCCAATTTACTGAAAATACTCAAATAGTATAGTCTTATTTAGACCTTAAAATTCAGAATTCAGATGCTCACATGACATAAGGGCAATGAAGTGTGTCAGATGCCAGTCATTTAGATATTTTAACTTTATCAGACATCATGTACTTATTTATTAATAGAGCTTCAAACATCATTCACTGAATAATGAGAGTTGTATGGGGGGGGGGGGGGGGGGGGGGGGGTACCTTTGTGATGAATAACCCCAAAAAATCATGCCATAGAACAACAATTATTTTTGGTGCATGATGAAAAAATGTACACTTTTTTTGGATAATAAAAAAAATCAACTGATTTTGTGAAATCAGGCTATTTTTTCCCCCATGAATTATGTTAAAGATAATTATTGTGACCACAGACAAATCACTGCAAGGATATTTTGATGAATCACGTTAAAATTTTAACCAAATGAATTCTTATGGTAGCCAAAAATTACTGTTAGACGCCTGACAGTAAAGGGCATTCACATCCTGAATAATAAAAACTGCTGAAATTGAAAAAAAAACAGGATGATAATAATCTAGATCTTGTCATTGATATTTAGTTATAAACCACAGCTTTACCCCAAAAGGTATTTTGCTACAAAATATTTGTTGTGTCAATCAAATATCTGAGATTTTATTTCAAATGTTTAATCTTATTTATTATCTCATAGAATTGACATAATTTTGAAGGTTCTTTTGATATTCAGAGGGCCAAATATTGGTTCTCATTTGTGCTTCTGCCTTGTGGATATTTATCCAACAACAACTTAACAAGGTAATAAAAACAAAAAAAGACATTCCAACTAAAACCAAAGTTCTATGGGATTTTAATTTATCTTTAAGATACACATTTATTAGTTACCTACAGCTGAGGCCAAAGGGATTTTTTTTTTCTTCTGAAATTTCTGAATCAATTGTTTAAATATTTGATATACGACAGTCACAGTAATATGGTAGATGTAGTTTTAGTTTCCTTCCCATTGAGAGATTTTTGCCAAAATTGTTGCCCTTGAAAATAGAAAACTTTTAAATCCTCTGTTCTACGATCCCAGATCCCGCTTACGTTTTGTCGGATTCCGTATCCCGCCTACACTATGTAAGTAAGCAATTTTCATTTTTTTGTCATTTCCTGGGTCCCGCAAGACATCATTTCCCGTTTTCACGACATAATAATTTGACTTTCATGTGTCACGCTTACAAAAAATCAGCAACCCATGTCATGCTTAGACCCCAATGAGACCCACTGTAATATCTGTATTAACCTATTAGACGTTTGGTATACAGTCTTGACAGTCATATCATATGAGGTTCCAGATCAAATACAAGTTTTCTTCTCCATGATTAATTTTTGCAGAAGAGGTTTTCCCAAATGGACATTAAAAATTTCTTGGAATATCTTTTTTATTCAATTTCATTTTTGCTTGTTGATTTTATTGTTATATATTTTCTTTGATACAAAGGATTTACAAAGACATAATATTTTATCACATCAATGTATACAGCTGAATGAACTCTGTCTTTTGAAAATAATTGAGAAATTGGGTCTGGGATACAAATTGTTCAAGTCTCAGTGCTGATCAGTTAGCAATCCTGAAATAAAATGACCATGCAATAAAAATATTCAAAAGAGAGAGATAAAGTAGAACTAGCTAGTAAAAAAACTTTTTAGTCCTAATTTATCTACATGAGTAAGCAAGTGTTGATCTAGCACAGTTTGGTTTTAAACAACAGGACATTAAATGTAATAAGGAAATATTTCAAACATAAATTTTATTTTATTGCTTATTGTGATCGATTTTTTAAAATGTATACAATTTTTGACATTTATTTTTCAATATTTTTCTGCTTGTATACATGAATATTTAAAGTCTACATACAGATGGAATAATGATTAAACGTAGAAGTTCATTCAAAAAGGTTTGTCCAAAAATATCACAAGGTAAATCAGAACTTTTAAACCATTTTCAGTTATGATATTTTTTTAGTTAAAAAAATTTATTAAAGAGATCAACATTTTTTTTTTATAGAATTTTTATAGACTGTATCCAGCAGTTTTTCTTCCTTGAGACTGGTGTAAAAAGTTTGAAACAGTGTGAAATTAATTCTTCAGCTACCACTCTGTTTTCATGACTGCTTATCGACAGACTTCCCTCTAATAGTTTTAATTTTACTCCACAGGTTTAAGGCAGCTGCTTCAGATAAAATCATTCAACTGTTGGATAAGATCCAAACATTATCTGATATTTGCAGTGAACTCTAAAGACCTATAGCTTCCTAGTGTTATTAAGCTATGACAGTATATTTCTTATGGAACATGCGGGGTTAAAATGCAGTATACTAAAATTAAATTTGTAATATTTTAAATGTACCAAATTTTGGATATATTATAATGGGACTGTGGGACCATAATCAAATTCTACTCCTACCATTATGCAGCCACCATCAATAAGTTGATTAATTTGCCACTTTTGGATGCACATTTAGAATTTGACAAAAATTTGACTTGTGCTATACATTATATATACAGTGATGCTATGGATTAACACCTATAATCATCTGTAAACCAGCACAACCTTGACCTATCACCTAGTCAATTTAAACTAAGGCACTGACCATTCATGTTATATGGGTGCAAGATCTTTACCTGAATGATAAGAGGTTACTGGAGAGTGGATGTACTGTATCAGGCTCTTTCTTCAAAGATAATTTTCATGAAGTGTTTTGGTTGATGTTTTCTTTCCATGTGTCTATGTCTCTAGTCATACTATTTATGATTGCTACTGTTCCTGTGGGTGCCAAAAGTAAATGAGTTTTGATACATCAGCTGAAACTAATATATATCATGTCACAATCATCCATCAGTACACCTAGGTTAACCAAATGTTCATGACCATGATCTGTTGGTGTCCATGAATTTCCATTGTATTAAATAATCAATACTACAACCAATGCATCAAGAAATAGTATCTCATTTTCATTAAGAGAATAAGATGGGATGTAAATCACAAAAAGATAGAAATCTAAACATCAGATTAATTATACTGTTTGATTCGGGATCATTTGTCATCATCTGGTTTCTATCATTAAAATAACTCTAGAACTTTCACTGAACAAGTTCACAGTGTTATAGATTACTGATGCATAAACCAAATATCACAGCAGGTCATAGTGCACCTGATATGCACATAGTGCCCCAGGACATACAATTTATGAATATAACAGTAGGTCTTTGAATGCATGATAAGATTTGACAAACAGAATATAAATGCTGTGTTATAGGACCTAACAGACAGTGTTCAAATAATTAGTTCAGACCATACCACTTAAGCGTATCCAATCATTGCACTTAACAGTAGGCTATTACACTTTAGTGTGACCATTGTTTTTTAGCATGACCATTGTGTTTTAGCATCCCCATCACATTTTAGGGTCCTACAAATATAATATTTCAAATAAATGATATGGAGGTAGTGAATCCTTTATGTTTTTCAGTTCTCTCTGTGTGTGTGACATAGTTGATAAGAAAGGTTTCTTGATAACTAACAGACCTTTGACAGAAAATGCAAATGACCACTTGTTTAGTAAACATCAACATGTTTATATTATTACCAAGGACAGACTTGTTTACATGATTTGTTAATGATAAGATTCATTGTTTTCTATTCACTTAGATTTGATACCAGTAGACAAGTTTGATTGTATATTGATGTTATAGTGGCAGTAGGTGTTGATTTATCATTAGTCAAATTGTAGAGGACTGTGTCAAAGTTTGTTTTCCAGATGAAACTATATTATTTTGAACCCTGAAAATTCTTTCCTTGTAGCAGCATTGCAACAAAATTGAATGACTGACACTCTTATGTTTCAATTCAAACACTAGTCGTCTTATTCCTAGCCTTCCTCATTTTGGAAAGAATCCGTTTTAATTTGACCATGTTGACTTCTTCTGATTGGAACCTTAACCCCTCCTTAGGTGAAGGGGGCATGAACCCTCTTTTTGCAAAGAAGTTATTAAAAACAGTTTTCAACTTTTTCTCCTTTTCAATGTGTTATGATGTACATTGAAGGTCTAAGGAATGCCCCTCTTCATTGCTACAAGGTTTGAGTACGTTCTATCGAATAAATTGAGTCAGTTGAAGATCTGTGGAAACCCCCTCTTCATTGCTATATTGGAACCAAGAACATTGAATAAAGAGATAGTACTTTGAGAACATGTGGATTCCTCTTGTGTTTTGCTACAGAGATTAAGTACATTTAATAAAGTGATAGTCCTTTCAGGGAATGTGGATTTCCCCCTGACTTCCTTGATCAGTGACCTAGTACATCGAACAAATTGTTATTTGAGGATCAGGAATTGATGAAATTCAATAAAATGATAGTCATTTGAGGGTCTGTCACAGGAATCCCCCTGATCAATGCTACAGGGACGGAGAATATTGAATAAAATGACAGTCTTTTGAAGTTCTGTGAAACCCCCTGTTCATTGCTACAGGTGTAAGCCATGTAGTTATTTAAGGATCCATGAAATCCTACCTGTTTATTGCTACAGGTATCGATTATAGTGAAAAAGTGTAATACTGGTACATGCAGTTATTTGAGAAAGTTGCGATTTACTATGAAAATCACAGATATTATTACAGAGTTCCCACTTAGTGTTCATCTTTTTTTGTTAATCAGCTACCAGATAACATTACACTATACATTTCTTTATCATAAGGGTGATAAGCTAGGTGGACATTTTACCTGACGGGAAAAAATTTCTTAAGGTAAGACAAATCACCTATCGTTACTTTATTATAAGATCTATTAGTACACTTGCCTTAGGGTATTGTATAAGATTATAATATAAGCCTACTGGTATACCATTTGTTTTCACTGTGCTCTCAGATTAAGTTTCTGTACATTGATGTCTAAAAAGGTCAGTTCTCAAGGTCAACAAGTTAACTTTACTTTGCACCCATATAATAAGTACACTTACAGAAAGTTATAGTATTATAATGCCTGTTCAAGATGTGAGATATGTATTACAGTTAGCTCTGAGCTAATAAGTGACATACATGTACAAGTTGATCAAGGAACATGAAAATGTGCAGGATTTCTCAATATGGTTGATATATAACTTTCTTCAAAGCTAATTCTTTGCTGCAGATATGTTTTTCTCCTCATTCATGTCATGTATGATGTAATAACATTAACTGGAATTGGTTTTTTTACGCAACCTCAGAATACTGTCTTCAACCTGTATATATTTGTTCCATGCATTATACATGTCCTTGATTTAATCATTCATCAGTTAGATGTTACTTCTGTCCTGACAAATCAATGGACAAATATCTGTATTACTAGGTATTCAAGTTTATTTACTGTTATTAGATATCTCTTATTCAAAAAGGACTGTTATGGGATCAGGAATTTATAATAAGTCACATAGACAGACTAAACATTCATATGTGGGAGAGAAATGAAAGGACTATGTTTACACAGAAGATCATCCTGTCAATAATCTGTAGGACTTAACCAAAACTTCCATATAAACCATGGGTATATTCAGATTTAATGGTCAGCAATAATCTGCTCTTTACAAAACACCTTTAGTATCACTCAGTAGTAAAAGGACAATAATTTGTAATAAAGACTGTAACCAAACAACAAGAAATCTGTTTTAAGTCTCTGACCTTTGACATCAATGTCAAATAATTGATTGTTAGTGACAATTTTATATCCATCCTAAACCATATATAATATCTATATATATTTTCTTGTTTGTCATGCAAAGACATTTCTTGTGCACCTAAGGTTTTTATATTTTTTTTAAAAGATGGTATTTATATCCACCCTCTTCCCCCTCCTCTTATAATAAATTGTTAAATATCTTTAAAAAAAAAAAAAAGTTCAGATACTGAATATTACTATTGACTTTCATGTTTTTACAAAATTATATAGAAATGAATTATGAGGATCTCCCATTTTGCTGCTCCATTAGATGTCAACTAAGGGTCATATTTATATATTTATAAAAGTCTATCGCTTCACTTTCAATTTCTTAAAAAACTTTGCCGTCCTAATGATAAATGTATTTCTATTAACAATCTTACTTTTCTCAATTGATTTTTATGCCCCATCTACCATAGTAGAGGGGCATCATGTTTTCTGGTCTGTTCATCAGTTCATTCATTAATCTGTCCATTTGTCTGTCTATCCCTCACTTCAGATTAAAGTTTTTGGTCAAGGTTCAGTTTGTATACGCCTGGGACGGGACGTATTATGGTATACTGTTGTCCGTCTGTCCATGAAACTTTGGTGAACTGTTTATATCTATTGATGTAAGCTCTCTTTCAATTTTTATAAATTTCAGATTTTAAGTTTTGGATTTATGGGGCTTTATTCATAAAAAAAGGGTGATTTTTAACACTTCGGACAATAACTCAAAAAGGCTTTCACCAATGTCCATGAAACTTTGGTGAATTGTTTATATCTATTGATGTAAGCTCCCTTTCAATTTTTATAAATTTCAGATTTTACATTTCCGTGTTATGAATTTTTATGCTTAAAAAAGGGGGGATATTTCAATTTTGGGACAATAACTAACACTTTCACAAAATTTTATGTATGTATGAAAAATTAAGACAACAAACTTAGTTAAATTTGAGGTAGCCTTAATAGTGCCAATTTTTTTGTGCATTTTTATTTATTATTTGGGGGGGTGTATTTGACAGGGCTCACACTATTTCTAGTTGATCATATAAATTCATTTAAAGCATAAAAGACAAGTTAAAAGAGCAACGGGCGTATCATGCGCTAAAGCACAGCCCTTTATTAAGGAAGTTGAAGTCCAACACAATTTTCCTATGATGTGATCTTTCTAATTTTAATGCCAAATTAGAGTATTTAACCCAATATAACAGTCTACTGAACTTAGAAAATGATAGTGTGAGTGGGCAATCCATGTACTTTTAATACATTCTAGTTGAAATAAGTTTTAACCCATATTAATAGAAAACAAGTTTCCTGTGATCCTTATTTGGTGGTCTGAAGAGTACCAAATACAACCTGTAGTTATATCCATTGATTATTCTCTTTCTATTATTGGATAAATATGTAATTTTGTAGTTAATAAGATCATTCATATTATAACTGAACTCTATCTAAACTTTGAACCTTATGTTATTAATTTATTTTATTAATTTCCATAAATGATTTATGTTTTTGAATTATCTTCGAATTGTGTTTAGAAATTTTGATGTTCATTTTCTAGGAATATTCTTATATTTTTGTAAAAAGCCTGTTAATACTGTTTTAAGAAAGACTGATTATAAAGTTTTCATGCCAGAATACAATCACGTTATAATGATTCCATCAGCAAAGTTATTTATAAAAATTAGCAAGTCCTCTCTGATTTCAATAACACTAAATCTAATGCCATTGCTATTGAATTATTTGTATGAAATAGTGGTATAGCTATTGAATTATTTGTATGAAATAACAAGTTTACACAGTTTATTTGATTGTTTGTCATGAAAAAGTATTGTTAAAATGAAACAGATTAACTATTGTCTACTGAAATGATGTTTAACTTTCATTGGATCTCTGGTGCTTGCTAAAATATTTTACAGTTTCACAAAATTTTCATCAAAATCTCAAACAAGTTTGCATAAAGCTTTAATCATGGCCTTCTGATGAGGTGGATTTTTAACAACCTGGTCTTTGCAAGGTCGTTCCATTATGGTCATATAGAATCTATGTCATCAGATTGAACAATAAACATACTATGGCAAAATTAACAACATATATTACATAATATAAAACATGGGTTGACAGGAGAGAGCAATAATGAAATACTATGACAAATATAAAGTTATGAAACTATCAATCGAATATATTCCATACAAATTTTATATAATTTGATAGTGAGAGACTAACTAGACCCTTGAATTAATACAATGGTCTATGACTTTTTAAGGCCAAGAACAATAAAACATTAGTAAAAATTGTTCTGAACCATCATCTTGTAGGATTAAATACAGAACTTCAACATTTATGTCACTGAGACCCACAAAGGTATTGTGATCCAAGGGTCATTGCAAAAGAGCTCTATTAGTGGATTCAAATTTTATTTAGTGTCCATATTGATTAATTCTGTGCTCTCATTATGATTATAACATTGATAGCTAGAATTTGATGCTTACTCATGATTTAAATAAACATATTTATATCTTTTTATTGTAGGTAAGTGTTATAATATAGAAAAGTCCAAGGATTTTGAGATACAAAGACACATGGTCTGTATGAATAGAGAATAATTGATGTTTTATTGAGCTGTTACTGTAATTTATACAAGTTCCAAAGTACAACGGACAATTACCAAGCAATTTATCACTTACTCTCTGAAAACTCTTTTTTTTTATGTCAATTCCGAACAACACTACATTAAATTTCACGGAATTCATACTTTTTTTTTTTATCCAGGGAAATAAACAGCTGATTCAACTTATTTTAGTTATAAAAAATAATATAAAGTTGTATAGTTTTCTTATGCAGAGATTTATCAATGCTAAAAATTCGTTCTAATTGACAATAATATTGGACATCTTAATTTAAATGCATCTATTCTTTTATTAAATTCATTTTCAAAAATGCTAAAGACATCAACAGTTTTTGTTCTCTGCTTGGAATTCATACTTTGTTTTCATACTTATACAGATACAAGTAGATTTGAAAAAAATAAGATATGGTATGATTGCCAATCATCATAGACAACTCTCCTGAAGAAACCCAGAGATGAAGAACTGTAGGTCACTGTATTACCTTCAACAATGAGCAAAACCGAAATTGTATATGCATTGAGTAAGCTATATAAAGCCATCAAATGACAAAACAGAACAAAATTCAAAAAAAGAAAACTAACTAGCTGAACATATTGAGAGCCTTTGAACAAGTGACACACATATGTCACATGTAACTTATCCTAATGTTCAGGATTTTTTTTTTATCAAAGACCAGAAGTGATGTTATCATATTTCCATATGTTACTTGATGTTCAAGTGCTGCTTAGAATTTTATACTTTGATAGCCAACATTCACTTTAAAGAAAAAACATAAATGTAAGATACATGTTTCAGCAAAATAACCTTAGCAATTATTATAGTTGGTTAACTATTATAATCTTTTTGAATAATTTTACAAAAACTGAATGACTGAACTAAAAGTTTGTTTGAAACATGAAAAGCTGTTCTGTGACTTCAGAACTTTATGGTGACCATTTATTGCAAGCAGTCTAAAGAACTATTCAGTGTCAGGTCCAGGATAGTGGAAAAGATGTTTTTTTTTTTTTATGTTTTCTTGAATTACCCACTTCTTTACTTTAAAAATCATTGATTTTCCTCTGATAGTTTTGTCTTTCATAAACATAATTATCTGTCTTCCCATGAGATTCATTATCACAATTATAGATAGAGAGATAGATAAATTTTATTTCCAATGGAGGATGCATTATTCATTATTTATTGGTAAATTTAGTGCAATGATAAGAACAATAAACATTTACAATATAGATAATAAAAAAGAAAAACAGCTCAAATATGGATTATAAAATGCGTTCATAATATAACCAAAAACAAACATAATGTTCACTGTTCTTGTCACTAGATATTATATACAAATCTTGAACATGATTTTATTCCATGATTTTATTTCTTTTTTATTGACAACATTTTAGCAGATAAATTGGATTTGAGTAACACTAGATCCATGGTGTCATACTAAACAATTAGTTGCCTCTGAATTCCCATGTTATTTGTTATAGAAGACACATATGTGGGGGATTGACATAACATAGTTTCTAAAAGGTTTCCAATGCCATAAAATAGCACATGATTTCCAATGTTTAGTGGGTAGTGATGACTATCACTGTTTTATTGAGCTCTAATATTGTCAATCATGTAGATGGTTGTTTTCATGAAACACAAACTAATTTTCATTTTCCATTGATTTAATTTTGCTGACTTGTAGTACATAAGTACTGGTGTAAAGAGTTTAGAAATAAATTAAGAAAACATCTGTTTATTGGATAGTCATTAGGAATAGGATATGCATGATAGATATTACACTGTTTAGTATGTTCAATACTGTTGTATTGATATGGTAATTATTTACACATTGACTGTGAACTGGAACAAACTCTAGAGGAATGTGTCACATATAGATCAACCAGTCCATAACAGAGGGAGACCTTGTCATATGACACTTTATTCAGCCCTTCATACTCTTTTAAATCTTGAGCTTTCTGTCTTAAGAAACTAGCATCTGTTGGAGTTCTGGGTTATAATATCAATGGGATAAATGGAAATCAACGTATGGTCTTTAACAATAAGCAAGTGTCCATACCAATGTGTCAAGCTCGTGTAAGTTCTGATTAACAACTAAGATGATAACTATGATTCTGACATTGGACAGCTACATTAACACAGATGATTATCATTTTGTATTGGGACCTTGATGGCGAGTGATCTAAGTTACTACTGTATTCACTAGCCAGTCAACACTGAGGTTATGAGATACAACCCTGCTCATGCAGATGCAGTCTACTCCAATCTTAATGGACAAGGATTAGGTCAGTTTTCCTATGGGAGGTCCTGGTGTTTTCCATTAAAAACTGACCGCCACGAAATAGCCCAAAAACGGTGCTTTAAATTATATAAAAATCAACCAAATGATAAAAGGAGATTACTAAACCAGTAAATGTTATGATAGCAACATGCTTTTCATGAGTGTAGGTGGTGATAGGTTAAATTCCAGACTGGGTCAAATCAAAGACTTTATCATTAGATTGTAGATTGGATGACTTGGGGTCCGAATTTGTGCTTCTCATTTATAAGCATGTTATTGTCCTGAATATGCATTTACAATTTACTGCTGGACATCAATGACCAATCAATCAATAATGTGATAGGTTGACAGTATATATATATATTATATAACTTTGTTTTTGTTAATACATGTACAAACTATGACTTGTCAGCTTTGTATGGCTCCTACTAGTGCTTGATAAGACAATAAAAAGGAACAATATTTCTCTGTGTGTTTTCTTAAGGTTCTTGTTTTATATTTTTCTACCAGAGACCACACAATAAATGAATTATTTAAAAAGGGTTTTTAACCTGAGATCAGCAAACAACATACTGTTTGGCCTACATATTCTAATGTTAAATACCTTATGTTTCAAGGACCATATAGTTCATAGAGAATATCAACGTTTTTTATTGTGATTTTTATCTGGAATACAACCTAAAGTTTAGGTGTATTGATTACACAAATGTTTAATATTATAAAACTACTGTGGTTCAATGTTAAAAACCTTTTATCAATGATCAAGATAAAAAAAAACTTAAAAAGTGTCTGTATATGATAAATCCCATATTCATTTTTTCTTTAAAGGTCAAGCCATGCATTGCCAATGAATTCCCATATCCTTTTTTCTTAGTAAAGCTTTGTATTAACTGGCAATAACTGATAGAGACAACAAGGCTTAATAATGTTCCGAGTTTAGAAATAAAGATTTAAAACTAGTATGCAGAATAAACTGAACAACAGCTGTTCTGTATCTTGTGAAACTTAATATGATCAATATTTCATTTAAATATTGAAGTGCAACTGAAAATTTAGGTTGTTTTATGATCTTGTTGACCTATTGTTTGATTTGAATCATAAAGTATAAAAGGAGACTTAAGTATCTCTAGCTATAACTATTACAGATACATGGTCTCTCTCCCTACAGTCTTATCTTGTAAAGCTATTTCTTGTTGTTGCTGCTGCAAAGCCTAAACACTGCAGATAATTTCTAACGAAGATCTATCTGTACGACCACTGCAATTCAGTACAACTATGATCTCTCCAAGTCTGTAAAGATTACGACAGTTCAGTACTACAAAGACCTTCATGAATAGACCACTGCAGTTCCAGGAAAAGGGGGGGGGTGTCTTTTTTTTGAAAGATCAATGTATTTGAATGGAGACATATGGTTGGACCCAACCTTTTATCCTGGGTTGGAACACCAACCCCCCCTTTTATCCTGGGTTGGAACTCCCCCCCCCCCCTATTATCCTGGGTTGGGACCCCTCCTCCCTTTTTAAATGACAGGGTCTGCTCCTGAGTTTAGTACTACTACTCTCTCAGTACAGATAATACTGCAGTTTATTCCTACAATAACCACTGCAGCTCACTACAACTACATCATACATGTTGCCTGTACAGATCATGGCAACCAATACCTAATACATGGTCTCCCTACTTTGCATGTCATGTAACCCTTTTTGATTTAGCTTTACAATCTTTGATTTAGCTTTACAAATAGAAAGTTGCATAACAATAATTATTTGGTTAATAAAGTTAAGGCATTTTAATTCTCTTTGGTGAAACTTAAGTTTTAAATGCAAAACTACTGTTGAGTGGTTTATTTTTGTGGGTATCAATTTTCGTGGATTAATGAAAATTGATATTTGATTCTGTGGTTTTGTAAATCTCTGCAAACAAAGCCTGTAGAAAGTATGTAATTTGTTGAACATTTTAATTCATGGTTCACCTATACCCACAAAATCCAGGAAAATTGGTATCCAAAGAATAATAATGAATCCACAGTATGTAAGGATCCAGAATTTTTAATAAGGAGAGGGGCCTCATTCACAATATATGTACCTCCATAAGTTAGGCATTGACCCCTGAAAACAAGATGATTATTATCTTCCTCATAATAAACTGTGTGAAGGTCAGCATTAAGTCAGTAAAGTATAATTAGATAATATTGAGTTAAGTAGGAAGCATATGGTGTTTATTGTCTCAAGCATTCTTTATCTCACATTATATCAAGTGACCAAACCTTTATTATAGATCTTAGATATATAGCACAATATAGAGGGTGATAATTTACATTTCTTTTGTATTACAAGATTTGTTAGCCAGAAAAAATGTAACAAGATATTCATTATAAATATAAGCTAAACACATGAGAAGGGTGAGCTTTATTTGGTGTATCCAATTTATACCAGGATATAATGGTTTAGTCATAGACAAATCTAAGGGTAAAACAATTGTCTGATTACATAGAGAATAACTGAAGCATGACTGGAGGCCCCCCTTTTATTCCAGTTCAGTCAGTGGGCTCCCCCTTATAAAAAGTTCTCAGGATCCACCACTGTCAATCCAAAATGATAGCTTGTTATAAAGGAGGGGTGACTAAAATTCAGCAATGTTAACCTAATTCCATGGTAAAGCATGAGAAATCTACAATATCCAATTACATTAACTGGATGCATAATGGAATCAAAGTATTAATTTAAGAAATGCATTTTGTATTACATTTGTATTGTTTGTATTCAGCCTGTTATAACATACCTTAATCTCACATTTTGTTGATGAACAATTGCAATAATAACACATACAATTAAGTCTGAATTGACAGTATTTTTATTGTTCAGATAGAAATAGTTAAGGAATAATAGAGCTACAATGAGTTTAGAATGATAGACAATGCCATGACCAACACTCTTTATAAACTTGCAGATAGAATTATATAAAATCTAACATGTTCAATTATATTGATGCTTTTAATCCTTATCTTCAGATTTTTCTGTTTGTCTGTTATTTGTTATATGGAACACAGCTTTGAGTAAACATCATGTTTTTTCGTTTAATCCTTTCTTTGGTGTAAACTTGATGATTATGGTGATTATTACAAAGTGAACTGTTAATTTTAATTTAAAACTTCAGCTGTTTTTATAAAACTTTAAGATGACAATACAAATTATTCTCTAGTTTGATCAATTATTGGTTCTAATAAGATGTGGATATACTTTTGTTAGGTATGATCCTTTAGATTTTTATTTAGTTTTTATACGACCGCAAATTTTGAAAAAAATTTCGTCGTATATTGCTATCACGTTGGCGTCGTCGTCGTCGTCCGAATACTTTTAGTTTTCGCACTCTAACTTTAGTAAAAGTGAATAGAAATCTATGAAATTTTAACACAAGGTTTATGACCATAAAAGGAAGGCTGGTATTGATTTTGGGAGTTTTGGTCCCAACATTTTAGGAATTAGGGGCCAAAAAGGGCCCAAATAAGCATTTTCTTGGTTTTCGCACTATAACTTTAGTTTAAGTTAATAGAAATCTATGAAATTTTGACACAAGGTTTATGACCACAAAAGAAAGGTTGGGATTGATTTTGGGAGTTTTGGTTTCAACAGTTTAGGAATTAGGGGCCAAAAAAGGGCCCAAATAAGCATTATTCTTGGTTTTCGCACAATAACTTTAGTTAAAGTAAATAGAAATCAATGAAATTTGAACACAATGTTTATGACCACAAAAGGAAGGTTGATATTGATTTTGGGAGGTTTGGTCCCAACAGTTTAGGAAATAGGGGCCAAAAAGGGACCCAAATAAGCATTTTTCTTGGTTTTCGCACCATAGCGTTAGTATAAGTAAATAGAAATCTATGAAATTTAAACACAAGGTTTATGACTATAAAAGGAAGGTTGGTATTGATTTTGGGAGTTTTAGTCCCAACAGTTAAGGAAAAAGGGGCCCAAAGGGTCCAAAATTAAACTTTGTTTGATTTCATCAAAATTGAATAATTGGGGTTCTTTAATATGCCGAATCTAACTGTGTATGTAGATTCTTAATTTTTGGTCCTGTTTTCAAATTGGTCTACATTAAGGTCCAAAGGGTCCAAAATTAAACTTAGTTTGATTTTAACAAAAATTGAAACCTTGGGGTTCTTTGATATGCTGAATCCAAAAATGTATTTAGATTTTTGATTATTGGCCCAGTTTTCAAGTTGGCCCAAATCGAGGTCCAAAATTAAACATTGTTTGATTTCATCAAAAATTGAATAATTGGGGTTCTTTGATATGCCAAATCTAACGGTGTATGTAGATTCTTAATTTTTGGTCCAGTTTTAAAATTGGTCTAAATTAAAGTGCAAAGGGTCCAAAATTAAACTAAGTTTGATTTTAACCAAAATTAAATTCTTGGGCCTCTTTGATATGCTGAATCTAAACATGTACTTAGATTTTTGATTATGGGCCCAGTTTTCAAGTTGGTCTAAATCAGGATCTAAAATTATTATATTAAGTATTGTGCAATAGCAAGTCTTTTCAATTGCACAGTATTGTGCAATGGCAAGAAATATCTAATTTCACAATATTGTGAAATAGCAATTATTTTTTTTAATTAAGAGTTATCTTTCTTTGTCCAGTATAGTAAGCAAGAAATATCAGCAAGAATTTTTTTTAATTGGAGTTATCTTTCTTTGTCCAGAATAAACTTAAATCTTTGTTATATACAATATACAATGTATATATATACAATATACAATGTATATTCACTTTTTACTACCAACTGATAAATTTAAATAATCTTTACCATTCAGTGATAACAAGCAGTTTTTTTACATCTTAATATTTTATGATGTATTTAAATGAGTAGTAATTGTTGCAAACTCCATTAGAATATTTTAATTGAAATTAGTTTTGGAATAAGGGAAAGGGGGATGTGATTAAAAAATTGGGTTCAATTTTTCTCATTTGAAATTTCATAAATAAAAAGAAAATTTCTTCAAACATTTTTTTGAGAGGATTAATATTCAACAGCATAGTGAATTGCTCTAAGAGAAAACAAAAATTTTAAGTTCATTTGAATACATTCATTCTGTGTCAGAAACCTATGCTGTGTCAACTATTTAATCACAATCCAAATTTAGAGCTGAATCCAGCTTGAATGTTGTGTCCATACTTGCCCCAACCGTTCAGGGTTCAACCTCTGCGGTCGTATAAAGCTACGCCCTGCGGAGCATCTGGTTCTAGATATCTACCAATTAGATTTGTTACCAAAGTTCCAAACATAATGAGATCTTCTGATCATTTGTATTTAGGTTCAAAGCATCTCTTTAAATTTATAAAATCAAAGTTCCAAGTAGATATAAAACTGACTGTTTCTCTGAGAGTTCCAAATAGTTCTACATTATACTGTTACTAACAGGGTTCCAAGTAGTTCTTAAACTTATTACCAGTTCACAAAGATCAAGTTTAAATGTTGGTGGTATCACTTTCATTGTTCTTGAGTTATGTCCCTTTGCAAATTGAAAAAAATGCAGAATTTGTAGAATATTTACAAGCAGGCCATCTGGGTCTCCCATTCCCATATACACCTTCTCTGTTTATTTAAAACTAAAGACTCTTACATAGGGTTGAGCCTCTAATATTGAGGTCACAGATACTTAAAATGAACTTGAACTTGTACGTTAAAGGGGATCTGGATGAAAGCTTTAAAAGAACCACACTTCTGAAGAACTACTTAGACATATGGCAATTTAGAGAAAGACTATTGACTTTGAGGGAACAATATAATATGAACGTTCACTTGGCTCTAAGACCTTGATCTGAGGCCATTTATATATAATCCTGTTATTGTATTGTTTGGCTATTTCCCTGTATGTGAACTTTGTCTACATCAATAATTGTCACTTACAGATTATTGGAGAATATATATATTTGTCCACTAATATAATGACCTTATTGACTAAATTCATACAGAAACTTTGATAACTAGATAAATTATAGTGTTACCAAGTGGTTTATAAACATCAGAACTTAACAATACTGGTTGTTCAATAGTTTGGAAAGCCATTATAATTATAGAAATCTCTAAAACTATCATATTTTCTGTAAACAAAGCTTTATAACAATAAGATAACATTAGTGGTATTAATATGACACAGCAATAACCAGAATGTATATTGGACAAGAAAATATGACATTATAGGTTTGTCAGAAGTAAATTAACTTCTTATAATCCCCAATTGGTGGTTACTTGGTGATATTAGCAATTTCAGATGGCTAATGTCATATAAATATCTTTAACTAGATTGGGTTAAATGGGGTTTCTGTATCATTTATCTTTATAGGCATAGTGATCTCATCATCATGGTTTTAATCTTTTATTTCTGAAATGTATTTTCATATGGATAAAAAAATAGATTTGAATTCTCTTGAGAGCTCCCCTGTTTTGCTATTTGTTCTCTTACAAGGTTTTCTTCTAATTTGTTCAAGCATCTTATGTGACAAATGTAGTATAAAGATGGTTTATCAATATCAATTTACAAAAAGCATCAGTCATGCAATAACCAATTTAATGCCTCAATAATGTACACAAACCTAAACTGTTATGTACGGAAAATATTTAAAAAAAAACAAACATGTACCTGTGACAATGTTTTTAAACTGGTTAAGTAGTGTTCGAGACTTGAGATTTTAATTGTTGGTAAGACTTACTGTTGGCTATGTTTTTCATTCATTGTCTTGTCATATTTTCAGATGGTCAGGGTTTTTTTGTTTGTTTAATTGTTTTTCATTTTGTCATGTCAGATCAGATAATAGCTTTCTATATGGAAAGGGTAATTGGTTCATTATTGAACAAAAGATTTAACCATGGGTCAATTGTAATTTGTCAATGAAAAGGTTTCACTTGTTCTTCAGGAAAACATTTATTATTGTTTCTTTGGCTTAGTTAATGTGTTGTGTCTTAGTCTGACAATGCTCTTCTATTTTTAATGTCTGTACGACTGTAGTTTGTTATAGTAATGATCTTGTCTTTTTTAGTGAAAACAATTTTTTGTTTGTTTCATTTCTTTTATATTTAGTCATGTATAAAGATTATAGAATTAACATTAAATGTATGGTTAATTAAATCTGTAACATGATGGTAATGTCTTCAGGGTTTAGCCAAAATAGTTACCTATTCACAGTTTTTTTACCGCTTTGTATTCGTTGGCAATGATGTTTTGTCAACAGATTTTCAAGAGTAAAATAAAGGTTGTATCTGAGAGGATTAGTCAGTACCCTGTTTTTTTATTAGTATTCATGTTGCTCAATGTCTGCTTTTCTGTGAGATATTTTTTGTGAACTGTTTGTTCATCTTTTGGCTGAGTTGCATAAATTGCACAACTTCTGTAAATTTGTAAATGTTTTCTTGGGAACCCAAAAGTTGCGAAAAACTGAAGATACCTTTTTGTAATTAATTCCTCCTAAAGCTTTGAACCCAGAACAGAAAGATTACACATATATTGAGGTTGTACACTTACATATTATGGATTCTTTGAGGGATTATTTCCTTTAAGCTTTCCCATTAGTTTTCAGGCCCGTAGCCAGGAATTTCCAAAGGGGGATTTGTTTGACTCACAAACTCGACTTTAACAGTCACAATTCAAACAGAACATTTACTTTAACAGTGCTTATTTGTTTTCAAGGGGGGGGGGGGGGTTCGTCCGAACCCCCCTGGCTACGGGTATGGTTTTTATGTGACTTTTTCAGCTAATAAATCTTAAATGACCACAGATTTTTCTTAAAAAAACTACCTCTGGTTTGATTCTGCTTTTCTTTTCAAGATGAAAACTCTGTTTCTTCTGTTAAACTTGTTTAGATTTTAGTCCCACTGATAGTCTTGTGAAGATGAATTGTGTTTGACATACTGAATTATAAACTTTGTACTTGATGAGTTTTTAGTTGAGTTTTTAGTTGTTAAGATGTTTGTAATCTTACCAAATACATTCTGACAATCTGTTTCCATAAAGTTGGTGTAAACATGTACAAGAAATAATATTTTTAGTAACATATTGTGGAAAATTAATACTGTTTTATATCAAGGTATTTTGTCTGATGTTCATTTTCTGGAGAGAGAAAAGCCTTGTTTATCTATTCAATTCATTCTTAATAAACACCAATTAATTATTTCTGTTATTTGATCATGTTTAAGTTTATTCCTGGAATTCTGCTCTTGGCTTGAACTACATCAAAGTGACGTAGAAAACTTGAGAGAGTTGTTTTAAGTTGCCGTTCCACAGGAGCTCAGCATAAAAGTACAGATACAGTACATAAGAATGTGCAGTGAATAGAGAATTTAATTTGGAAATTAAGGAAAGCCTCTTCTTCTTTATAGGCTCATTATATATGTAACCTGTGGTCCTTTCAGTTGTTTATCTCCGCTATAAGTTTTTGAATCCATTATAATACATGTACATCATGTAGGAGATATGTTTTGCAGACATGTACTACTGATACGATAAAATAACTACCAAGCTAAAACATTATTGAATATATCAGGTTATGGCTTTATTGTGAGAATAGATGTCAGTTTTATTTACAACATGAACCTAAGATAAAGATAATTGAATCATAAGTGATGTTTTTTCATTCTTCATTAAGTAAATTTCTTTACCATGAAAGTTTGTTCTGAGCACAGTAATTGTTATTGATAGAAGTGTCTTCTCTTTATTGAATTTATTATCTGGTCTCTGCTGCCATACAGTATGTCTGTCAAATCTACAGAGATACTCTGTGGCTATTTTCCAGGATATTCACTTATTACTGTATATGTCAGAGTCTGTTTGGAATGGTGTTGGGTTGATTAAGATAACTTAATTTTGCTCCATTATACCATAAAAAGGTTCTGTTGAATCTTATGATGTTATTTTATCAGAATATTTCTAATTGAATGACAAATATGATTGTGAGTGTTTGAGAGAGCAATCTTAACATTTTACTTTTGTCTCAAAATCATCAATATTTTTTTTTGTTTTAAAGCTAAAGAAATTATGAATGTTTCTTTTTGTTCTAGATTCTGACATAAAGTACCAAGGTATTAGTAAATAATGTTTTTTTAACAACCTGACACTAATATATCTTGCCAATCTCCCTGATTGCCTCTGTTTATATCTCATTTGTATTTAAGCTACAAATGAAGGAATCATGACAATGCAAAGCTATATTGGATTACAACTTGTTTTTAAGTTAATCCTCATAATTTTTTAATTCTTGAAATATTTAGAATCTTTAATTGACTGTGTTACAACATACATGTATAGTTTGATGTAGCAATAAGAAGAGTATTTCCATAATTTAGGGCTCAGGTAAGGTTGGCCACACTCTTGTTACATTGTTCTCATCTGCCATCTTTATAGGCAATGATTGCAAATGTTCCTGCTGAAAGTTTAGTTTTTATCAGGCCCTTTGGCTTCTACCACAAATAAGACATTGTCACCAGGAGTCTTAAAAGTGGGGTAAAACATCTATCAATCAATATACATATTTCTGAAAATCTATTTAAAGTTTAAATGGGAAGTGTTGCCCATTTAAAAGAAGTTCAAATTTCTGCAAATGTTTTGGACAATTCTGCCCACTAAAATTCATTTCAAAGCTGCTTTTTATTTATTTATTTTACAAAAATATACAAAGAATTTAAGTTGAATGTATACAGATTTTGCTGATAGCAGTTTTTCAAATATGTACAATAGTTTGATGAACCCTATTATAATTAAGTTCAAGGTCCAATAAGAGTAAACATTTTGTGGACTGTGTCAATATCAGATCCAATACAAAATTTGGACAATAGATAATTCCTTTCTCTTGTTTAAACATCAGCCTATTGGAAATCATTTCAGTCAAATATCTGTTAAAGTTAAACTGTGTAAGATCACTGCAGAGGATTTGTATTATGTTTAAACATCTGTCAAGTTGTAAAGCTCAATGAAAACTTGCTCAAATGCAAATAATTAGAGTGTAAACGCACTGTCAAATATCAGCAGGTAAAATCTGATTACGTCATACATGTACCAGTATTATACACTACTTTCTATAAATATATAATTTTACAAGGATTTAATCTTCCATGTGAACTACGTAAATTGGAGTATTCATTTAACATTTATTGGACAGGTAAGGTCTTTAATAAATTTTTATAGGATTTATTTTCTTCTTTTAGAATTTGAACAGTTATGGCCTAGTTATATCATTTTAAAATACTGTACTTGTGTTGTATGTTGAAATAAGTGATTATGTGGTGATTATGTGGTGATTAGGTACACATGATTTCTACTTTTTGTGTTGAGGGCTATTATTTTCAAACTTTTTTTTCCAACTATTAATAAGCCAGTAAGTTTGCTCGTAATAACTGGAGATATTGGCTTGATCTTGTATGCGTAGTTTGTGCAATTTCTTAGGAAAATCTTTGAAAAATTAATGAACAAATGAAACCAAATATGGCTGAACCTTTTGCTTTGTGTGGCATATTTACCACATTTTGGTTCTCTGTTGCAAATAAGCATGTAAGCCTTGGGACATACAGTTTTTCTTACTCTGTAGAAGGTTTAAGAATGTTCTTAAAATAATGAACCAGGTTATCAAAAAAAAACACTTCCTTTTTGTTGACCTTAATTATTGAAATTTATTGTACCATGGCCACTATCGTTTGTCCTCATTTTACATTATGAAAGCATACAGAAGATTTTTTAAATATTCACATTTGGAGTAGATCGACATTTTGAACTTCCATAATTGGATCATGATTCAATAGCTAGATAGATTGAATCTTACTGAGTGTGTTCTAAAGAGTCCATATTTTTCTAGTTTTTCTACAGATTTTTGTAAAGATTACTGCAAGTTTGAAAAAAAAAAAAATCAATCCTGTTCAAAGTTTGATTGTAAATTACCATTTGAATGAATCTGAATATATGTATAATTTAGATTTCTTTGCTATCAAAGACCAATTTTACAGTTAATAATATGCTTTTACTGTTAGATTCTTTGAGGGCATGGATCTAAGCATTTTTTCTCCTTATATAACCATATATTGACCTTATATACAAAAAAAATCATAGATTCTTTTGATTAGATAAATTGTTTATGATTATATTAATTAGATTTTTGCTAAACTCATTTGCTATTCTTTACAGTTTGTAATAAATATATTCTTTATTTTCAGGTAAGTACAGAGAAAAATAGTGTACAGTAAAAAAAAGGTCCCCATGATATTATGGACTGGAATACATTCCTTAAAGGATTATACATTTGAAAAAGAATTAGTTAAAGTTTGTTCTATATGTAAATTCAATGGGATATTTCCATTCTGCTAGTATAAAATGTGTGCTTTGTAAGTAAGTCAATGAAGATCTAAGGTAGGTCTATGATTTGAAGATCTATTTTCTAACAAAGATAAAAGCTGCAATAAATAATGTTACCAAAGGACAAGATGCAATGAGGGCTTTTATTGGCCTAACTTTACTAATTACTAAAATCTGAAAAGTTGAGATTATAATTTATGTCTATTTAAAATTTGTTAATGAAAAGTAAAAAGGAGTAGTTTTTATTACCCATGAAATCAGAATATATGCAGTTTTGACGTTACTTACAGATCCTCCTATGTGTTTTAGTGAAAAATACATATATTTACGTCTTTTTTGCATAGTTTTTGAACACCTTTATATAGAGACCATGCAAGAGCCAAACAGATAATTTACCACAATGTTAGTCTATTGTGGGGAAATATGCATTTTTTCCATTCAAGTAGAAAAAATGTATTTTGATATCTTTTAGCTATAAATCTATGTAAATATGTATGATACTTCAAAGATATTATCAGTTTAAAGTTTGCACTATGTTATTGACCATTCTTAAGCTTGATTCCAGTAGCTAAGTTATATCTCATTTTTAAGGCCAAAAGGACCCTTGATGTGCCTCTACTTTGGCCTGTTGGACATTTCAAGTTAGATTTAGGAACAACTACCAAAATAAAACCACAATGATTTTACTTTGAAAGTATTATTACCTTTAGGGTACAGTTATTGTTATTTCTGATTTACTGACTGCAGCCTTGAAATTTAAAACCCAAGACTAGGTTTCTATTGATTTTACTATCCAATATCTGCAAAGTTTCAAACTACAAATTAAAAAAAAAGTTGAAAAGTGTCATATGATTGTAAGTTATAGGCAAGCCTAAAAAAAAAATGTATTTCAAATTAATTTTTGTATGACAAATGTTGGCACAACAACAGAGACTTTCATAAACTTTCCAAATTTCTGGTTGACTGTTTTGTTTTACCCCCAAAGTATTGCAAAACAATATTCAAATTCTACCAGTTTCTTTTTGAGTAATTTATGAGCATAGCATATACAGAATAATGTCTGATTTATGAAGACGGCTTTTAGCTATTTTCAGCTTGGTTTTTACAGGAAGCTATTTACCAGGAATGCATTGTTGTTTTTAATGCTATTTATGATGGCATTATCAGGATAGTTTGTAAATTTGCTTTCACTTTATTATGGATAAACTAAAAGCTTTTTATTGATTTGAATCCTCAGGGTTTTTTCAGTGCTATAAATTTGAAGTAAAACAAAGTTGAGAGAAATTTAATATAGATTGCAATACTACAGACTCTTGTGGACTTGTGTTTTATCAGCTTGAAATTCTTATCATGTTTTCTTTTTTACATTTACTGTTTCAAAGATTAATTGTTTTTCTTATTTTCTCTATTTATCTAATGGGTCAGTTATTGTTACTGAAACTATTAGAACCAGCAGAAAATCTTATTTGATTCTTACGTTCAAAATTATGACCATCGTTACTGGTTTTTATACGACCGCAAAATTTGAAAAATTTTTCGTCGTATATTGCTATCACTTAGGCGTTGTCGTCGTCGTCGTCCGAATACTTTTAGTTTTCGCACTCTAACTTTGGTAAAAGTGAATAGAAATCTATGAAATTTTAACACAAGGTTTATGACCACAAAAGGAAGGTTGGTATTGATTTTGGGAGTTTTGGTCCCAACATTTTAGGAATTAGGGGCCAAAAAGGGCCCAAATAAGCATTTTCTTGGTTTTCGCACTATAACTTTAGTTTAAGTTAATAGATATCTATGAAAATTTGACACAAGGTTTATGACCACAAAAGAAAGGTTGGGATTGATTTTAGAAGTTTTGGTTTCAACAGTTTAGGAATTAGGGGCCAAAAAGGGCCCAAATAAGCATTATTCTTGGTTTTCGCACAATAACGTTAGTTTAAGTAAATAGAAATTAATGAAATTTAAACACAATGTGTATGACCACAAAAGGAAGGTTGGTATTGATTTTGGGAGTTTAGGTCCCAACAGTTTAGGAATTAGGGGCCAAAAAGGGACCCAAATAAGCATTTTTCTTGGTTTTCGCACCATAACGTTAGTATAAGTAAAAAGAAATCTATGAAATTTAAACACAAGGTTTATGACCATAAAAGGAAGGTTGGTATTGATTTTAGGAGTTTTGGTCCCAACAGTTTAGGAATAAGGGGCCCAAAGGGTCCAAAATTAAACTTTGTTTGATTTCATCAAAATTGAATAATTGGGGTTCTTTGATATGCCGAATCTAACTGTGGATGTAGATTCTTAACTTTTGGTCCCGTTTTCAAATTGGTCTACATTAAGGTCCAAAGGGTCCAAAATTAAACTTAGTTTGATTTTGACAAAAAATGAATCGGTTGGGTTCTTTGATATGCTGAATCTAAAAATGTACTTAGATTCTTGATTATTGGCCCAGTTTTCAAGTTGGTCCAAATCCGGGTCCAAAATTAAACTTTGTTCGATTTCATCAAAAATTGAATAAATGGGGTTCTTTGATATGCCAAATCTAATTGTGTATGTAGATTTTCATTTTTGGTCCTGTTTTCATATTGGTCTACATTAAAGTCCAAAGGGTCCAAAATTAAACTTAGTTTGATTTTAACAAAAATTGAAATCTTGGGGTTCTTTGATATGCTGAATCCAAACATGTACTTAGATTTTTGATTATGGGCCCAGTTTTCAAGTTGGTCCAAATCAGGTTCTAAAATTATTATATTAAGTATTGTGCAATAGCAAGTCTTTTCAATTGCACAGTATTGCACAATGGCAAGAAATATCTAATTGCACAATATTGTGAAATAGCAATTTTTTTTTTTAATTAGAGTTATCTTTCTTTGTCCAGAATAGTAAGCAAGAAATATCTAATTGCACAATATTGTGCAATAGCAAGATTTTTTTTTAATTGGAGTTATCTTTCTTTGTCCAGAATCAACTTAAATCTTTGTTATATATAATACACAATGTATATTCACTTTTTACTACCAACTGATAAATTAAAATAATCTTTACCATTCAGTGATAACAAGCAGTTTTTTTTACATCTTAATATTTTATGATGTATTTAAATGAGTAGTTATTGTTGCAAACTCCATTAGAATATTTTAATTGAGATTAGTTTTGGAATAAGGGAAAGGGGGATGTGATTAAAAAAATTGGGTTCAATTTTTCTCATTTTAAATTTCATAAATAAAAAGAAAATTTCTTCAAACATTTTTTTGAGAGGATTAATATTCAACAGCATAGTGAATTGCTCTAAGAGAAAACAAAAATTTTAAGTTCATTAGAACACATTCATTCTGTGTCAGAAACCTATGCTGTGTCAACTATTTAATCACAATCTAAATTTAGAGCTGAATCCAGCTTGAATGTTGTGTCCATACTTGCCCCAACCGTTCAGGGTTCAACCTCTGCGGTCGTATAAAGCTACGCCCTGCGGAGCATCTGGTTTAATGATGTGGCAATATCATTATCTGAAGACAATAACTACAGAAAAAGTGTATGGATCTCTATGTAATTGTTATCACAAGGTTCCATACCTCACAAGGAGGGTTTGGATCAAGTGGTTATGGCCCAAAACCTTTTAGAAATAAGGGACAAAAAACATGGATTTTCTGGTTTATAGACATTTACTTGAGAACATGTCTGGATATCTATGATATTGTCCTACAAGGTTTTATACCAAAACATAAAATATTGGGATTGAATTTGCAATTTTGGGCCCTACCTGTTTGGAAATAAAGTGCAAACAAGGGCATAAACAATACTTTTCTATAACTTTGCAAACTTTGCTTATATCTTCACAAAATTTTCAACAGGGTTTAATCTAAGTCTAAATTGTTTAATGTCTAAAGGTTCTAAATGAAGCTTTGTTTGATTTCATTAAAAAATCAAATTGTCAGGTTCTTTGTATGCTGAAATCTGAGTTAAGTGTAATTAGATTTTGGATTTTGGACTCCTTCATTGAATTGGTCCACTTTGGGTTCTTGGGGTCCAAAATGAAACCTTTGTGTTTGGTTGCATCATAAATTGAAGTAGTGGGGTTCTGATAAATGCTGAAGCTTACCATGAATATAGATTTTTGATTTTGGGCCCCATTTTCAATTTGGTCTACATTATGGTTCAAGGGTTTAAAATTAAACTGTGTTTGATCTCAAAAAAAATTGAATTCTTGTGGTTCTTTGCCATTCTGGTTCTGACAATGTTTTTAGATATTTTTGGCCCAGTTTTCAAATATTTAATCACAAGCCAAATTCAGAGCTGTATCAAGCTTGAGTGTTGTGTCCAACTATGTTATTACTCTAGAATAATGAAGTTTTGCTGTACCTGTAGAAAATATATTCAAAACAGGATAGCACATTCTGGATTTTACAATAACAATTTTCATTAACTGCAAACACTCTAAATACTTTAATTTTGTCTTAATGATAGTTGTTTTTTGTGCTACATGCTAATCTGAAGAGTCAAGCAGTTTCTAACTGATTTTGACATTTTGTTCTTATGTTGTACCATTACACCACCACTGTCCCACTCAGATTAGGGAGATGATTGAGCTGCTACATTCATGTCCCTGTATAAGCCTGTAATTCAGAGGTTGTCATTAGTTGCTGTTTGCCATATTTGTTTTTTGTTTATTGTTGTGTCAGTTTGTTATTTCATTTGCATTTTTGTCGAGCCTGCAACTTTTGTTGCAGAAAGCTCGACATAGGGATAGTGATCCGGTGGCGGCTACGGCGGCGGCATTTGCTAACTTTCTAAAAGCTTTATGTTTTAGAAGGTGGAAGACCTGGATACTTCATTCTTTGTATATAGATGCCTCATGTTACAAAGTTTCTGTCAGTGACATGTTAAATTTCCTTGACCTCATATTCATGGTTCAATGACCACTTGAAAAAAAAGTTCAGATTTTTTGTAATGTTGAATTCTCTCTTATTATAAGTAATAGGATAATTATATTTGGTATGTGCGTACCTTGCAAGGTCCTCATGCCCGTCAGACAGTTTTCACTTGACCTGGACCTCATTTCATGGATCAGTGAACAAGGTTAAGTTTTGGTGGTCAAGTCCATATCTCAGATACTATAAGCAATAGGTCTAGTATATTCAGTGTATGGAAGGACTGTAAGGTGTACATGTCCAACTGGCAGGTGTCATCTGACCGTGACCTCATTTTCATGGTTCAGTGGTTATAGTTAAGTTTTTGTGTTTTGGTCTGTTTTTCTCATACTTTATTTATGCAATAGGTCCACTATATGTGTTGTATGGAATGATTGTAAGGTGTACATGTCTAGCGGGCAAATGTCATCTGACCTTGACCTCATTTTCACGGTTCATTGCTCAGTGTTTAGTTTTTGTGTTTTGGTCTATTTTTCTTAAACTATAAGTAACTATATTTGTTGTATGGAAGCATTGTTAGCTGAACACGTCTGCCTGGCATGGGTCATCTGACCTTGACCTCATTTTCATGGTTCATTGCTCTTTGTGCAGTTATCTTGGTTAATGTTAAGTTTATGTGACAGTTTTTAATAAAGCTTTATACTTAGGACTATCAACATAATATCAATGATTAGTAAAGAAGGCGAAATATTTCAGTGTGTGCACTCTTGTTTCACAATTTTGTCATGTCAAGGCCTTTTATAGTAAAGTTAAAGTTCATTCTTGAAGGCCATATGTTGAACTATAGTCATGATAGTTTCATTAATCAACAGAATTGATAGTTGTCTCAATTACGAAGCATACCACATCTTCTTCTTTTAAAATGTCCACAATCATGTATTCTTTTCTGAACTTTATGAACTCAGATGGAATCAGAGCAATGAGTCAAAAGTGTTTATAACCCAAACAATTAAAATCCCTTGTTAATGATGGTCTGTCTTAAAAATCTGTTGATCTGTTGGCACTTATTTCTGTCTCAATATGTAAATGTTTTTGTTGATTATAGATATTGCTGGGTCATAAGGTAAGATGCTAAAAATAGTAATGGAAATGTACTTTTGTCAGATATAGGAAATCCAACATAGAATTTATTGGATTTTGTTTACAATTAATGATTAATTTAGCCTTCCTTTTTTTGGTGTAAATAAGTCAATGATTTTTTTTCTAAATTTGAAGTTTCAATTTACTTAATATAGAATGCATAAAATTCCTTCCTTAATTTTCTTTGTCAAAGAAAACATGTTTACTGTAGAGGTCAAGGTTGAATTGCATTGTAGCTAGAGAAAATGTTTATATCCATAAAATTGTTTTTGAAGGTAATGAGTTATTTAGATAGTGCTAGAAGAATAACAAAACAGCTAGTAATTGTGGTGTTGAGCCTCTGTGCATCAGTAGACTGCTGTGGCTACTGAGATTTACCATCATGAATGACATTGGTGTTGATTGGGTTGAAACTTGTACAGAAATAGCAAATTTTGTGTATTTGCTTCTTTCAGTATGGAAGAGAAAATATCATGTTTCTTTTAATTCATATTGAAATAACATGAGGGTTGAAATTAAATTGATGCACTTTTAAAGTTGTTTAGTTTGTATTCTTTGTGATTTCAATGAAATATCATTTTCCTGAGTGCCTAAAAGTTATATCATTTGTCTTTTATAGAAATTGATTGTGTCTTTTCCATTAGTTTAAAAAGATTAGAGCAAACATCTACCAATCATTGAAGTGTTTGGTTTTGGTGTGATAAAGCCTTTACCTTAAGTGTACATAGAGCAAACATTTATAAGTCACTGTATTCTTTGGACTAGGTGTGTTATAGCCCTTACCCTTGGTTTGCATATAGCAAACACCTATCAACCATTGTATTGATGAGGTCCTGTCTCATTATCTTGTCCAACAATTCTCATTTTGTGTTGTTTGGTTTGAGTCTATTTATCTGCACAAAATTCATTCTTAGCTCATAGATATTATTAGCAACTTTATTTGATTTTTTTCTGTTCAGCAGTAATGTTCTACTTGAATATGGCCAAATTAAGTACCTTGAGGCCTTATTGTATTCTTAGAGCTATAATCTGACAAAATAATGAAAAAAATCATAATTCCAATGCTTCAAGTAATTTATTGATACATCCCAGGATGATATAGATTTAAAATCCATGCAGATTTTCTAAGGTAACTTGCATGCACCCACCTTTTTATCAAACACTGCAAATCATTGCACACCTTTGTCTGTCAAGTTAGGTACATTGTAAAACAGTGCCAATATTCCCAAGTGGTATAGATGGTTCGTAGCCAAAGATTTATAGTCCTCTAATTTACAAATATTCATGTCATAATTATTTCTATGCAGATTGGTAAAAAAATATGTTACCCACCATGATTCAAGGTTTCGAAATGGTAAAGGTTCCATAGTAGGGTGTTTATTTGTTTACCTCTCAGTTTGTGTCACATGCCAATTTCAGATTTGCTAAATACATTAAAATGATACTAATGTAGTCTGACTCAGACCATATGGGTATTTGCATAGTACATATATCTCTCCAGGTACTTCTGCTTCCTCCATCAATAAAAATTGGCCTCCACAATAGCTCAAAAATGATGCTTAAAAGTGGCGTTAAAACACCAAAAATCATATCAAAATCATATATTTCTATGGGACAAAATTGGTCAAAGGGAGATAATTCAAGATATTTTTACCTACTCTGAGTAACTTAAATACATGTACTGAGAAATGTATAGTTCTTTTTCATTGTGGTAACTTTAGTGTGCAGATTAAGACTGTGCACATGATTACTTATGTCTACAGTGACGAGTTAGTATAAAGGCACACCAGTATGAAAGTTACTTTAATTTTTCATTTTTATTTGATAGATGTTGTTGATATTGAACCTGAAATAAACTGTTTCCTAGCAAATTTATCTGTCCAATTTGATTTTTTTCTGCAAATCTGTCCAATTATTTAATAATCTAAACAATTTGACCCAATTTTTGTATTATTACAAATATTTAGGTCAAATTTAATGACAGTCATTTATATCTTTGCAGATCACATGTTAAAAATATTATAATTAATTAATGTGTTTATTACTCTCGGGGAGTGATTGATATCGATTTCTTCTTCTTTCACTTGAAATTAATTTGAGGCCAGTTAAACTAAATTTCTGGGTTTTTTTTTCTAAAAGGACAAAAGATTATCTGTGTATTGCATATCCTGCAATAGTCACTCTCCTACTGTCAGCTTCACCCATTCCAAAATTTTAGTCATTTTTTTCTGGAATAGCCCTTACATGATTACTTACAACTGTTTAGAGACAGGGACAGTTGCTCAATTTCAAGAGAATGTCCTTCTTGGTATTTGCCAGTCTTTTCTAAGATGACAAGTATTTAAGGGCATACGATACATTTTTATACGACCGCAAATTTTGAAAAAATTTTCGTCGTATATTGCTATCACGTTGGCGTCGTCGTCGTCGTCCGAATACTTTTAGTTTTCGCACTCTAACTTTAGTAAAAGTGAATAGAAATCTATGAAATGTTAACACAAGGTTTATGACCATAAAAGAAAGGCTGGTATTGATTTTGGGAGTTTTGGTCCCAACATTTTAGGAATTAGGGGCCAAAAAGGGCCCAAATAAGCATTTTCTTGGTTTTCGCACTATAACTTTAGTTTAAGTTAATAGAAATCTATGAAATTTTGACACAAGGTTTATGACCACAAAAGAAAGGTTGGGATTGATTTTGGGAGTTTAGATTTCAACAGTTTAGGAATTAGGGGCCAAAAAAGGGCCCAAATAAGCATTATTCTTGGTTTTCGCACAATAACTTTAGTTAAAGTAAATAGAAATCAATGAAATTTAAACACAATGTTTATGACCACAAAAGGAAGGTTGGTATTGATTTTGGGAGTTTCGGTCCCAACAGTTTAGGAATTAGGGGCCAAAAAGGGACCCAAATAAGCATTTTTCTTGGTTTTCGCACCATAGCTTTAGTATAAGTAAATAGAAATCTATGAAATTTAAACACAAGGTTTAAGACTATTAAAGGAAGGTTGGTATTGATTTTGGGAGTTTTGGTCCCAACAGTTAAGGAAAAAGGGGCCCAAAGGGTCCAAAATTAAATTTTGTTTGATTTCATCAAAATTGAATAATTGGGGTTCTTTAATATGCCGAATCTAACTGTGTATGTAGATTCTTAATTTTTGGTCCCGTTTTCAAATTGGTCTACATTAAGGTCCAAAGGGTCCAAAATTAAACTTAGTTTGATTTTAACAAAAATTGAAACCTTTGGGTTCTTTGATATGCTGAATCTAAAAATGTACTTAGATTTTTGATTATTGGCCCAGTTTTCAAGTTGGCCCAAATTGAGGTCCAAAATTAAACATTGTTTGATTTCATCAAAAATTGAATAATTGGGGTTCTTTGATATGCCAAATCTAACTGTGTATGTAGATTCTTAATTTTTGGTCCAGTTTTAAAATTGGTCTAAATTAAAGTGCAAAGGGTCCAAAATTAAACTAAGTTTGATTTTAACAAAAATTAAATTCTTGGGCCTCTTTGATATGCTGAATCTAAACATGTACTTAGATTTTTTATTATGGGCCCAGTTTTCAAGTTGGTCCAAATTAGGATCTAAAATTATTATATTAAGTATTGTGCAATAGCAAGTCTTTTCAATTGCACAGTATTGTGCAATGGCAAGAAATATCTAATTTCACAATATTGTGAAATAGCAAATTTTTTTTTAATTAAGAGTTATCTTTCTTTGTCCAGTATAGTAAGCAAGAAATATCTGCAAGAATTTTTTTTAATTGGAGTTATCTTTCTTTGTCCAGAATCAACTTAAATCTTTGTTATATACAATATACAATGTATATTAACTTTTTACTACCAACTGATAAATTTAAATAATCTTTACTATTCAGTGATAACAAGCAGTTTTTTTACATCTTAATATTTTATGATGTATTTAAATGAGTAGTAATTGTTGCAAACTCCATTAGAATATTTTAATTGAAATTAGTTTTGGAATAAGGGAAAGTGGGATGTGATTAAAAAATTGGGTTCAATTTTTCTCATTTGAAATTTCATAAATAAAAAGAAAATTTCTTCAAACATTATTTTGAGAGGATTAATATTGAACAGCATAGTGAATTGCTCTAAGAGAAAACAAAAATTTTAAGTTCATTAGAACACATTCATTCTGTGTCAGAAACCTATGCTGTGTCAACTATTTAATCACAATCCAAATTTAGAGCTGAATCCAGCTTGAATGTTGTGTCCATACTTGCCCCAACCGTTCAGGGTTCAACCTCTGCGGTCGTATAAAGCTACGCCCTGCGGAGCATCTGGTTGATCCTGTATTTACAAGTTCATGAAAATTTGCATATAGGCTATTTTTTACCTGATTAAATCAAATATGTAATAAAAAATATACCTTCATGTGCTACTTTTTGAGTAAAATGAGGTCGAAATTTTGTATATTTGCTCGAAATTCAGATTTGTGGCCGTAATTTCTTTTTCGAAAGAAAGACATAACTTTTTTGTTATAAAAGATAAACACAATTTGTTTTTTGTTAAATAATCGGTAATTTCTGTATTTTATAAATATCCTAAAAAATATGCAATTTTTTATTCAGAAATAACTCATATTTATCAAATGTTCATGAATTGAGGAAAAAACGTCATTTTTTACTGCATGTTTATCAAAATTAAAAAAAATCCTCTATTTACAGCTTTTTAAATTTTGGGTCACATAATCTCCCTGCAAAATGAAACAAAATGCCGTTTTGAAAAATAGGGGTCCATTAACTCATTTTCAAATTAAATCAGTTTGAATGATAAAAATCAGTCGAAAAATGCATCTTTTCCCGATATGTCACAGTTTGACGTCGCGAAAATAACAAATTACGTTAGCAATGTCATTACCTTCCCTGTAACTGTATCGTATGCCCTTAACATGACAACACTGATCTTATGCATGGTTTACAGATGTACTTTATCACTGTCAGTGTTACCTTAGATTTACCTCTAATTAAGGTCTCTTTTGTTGAAAATGAAAATGAAGAAAATTCATAAATGATTAATCTGTATGCAGATATAAAATGTCTGTTATATATTGAACATTGATTAGTGTCATCTGGTGTGTTGATAGTTCCAACCTGTTAATTGAGAAATACATGCAATGTTTTTACCAATGAGAAAATGTGACATGAGGACCATTTCAATAACTAAACCACTCATTTTAAATTTTGAGCAATACTTCTACAGTTATTAGGTGTTAAGTCTTCAAACCTCTGAAGTATGAGTTTTCCCTCTGAGGAAAAATTTTAGTGGCTTAAACATTGTTATTTTGTCTTATTTCACTTAATTTTCTTTGATATTTTATTTCATAGGATAATTTGAATTGCAAAGTGGAAGATTTTGCCTCCCTATTAAGTGAACTGAAAACTATAGGATGTTGACACTTTTACAATTATTATTTGTTGTCTAAGAATTGTTACAAATAGACTAATATGTTTGCCAACATTAAGCTATCAGCCTTGAACTGATATTAAACAAAGAACAAATCACAGTAGCTGTCTTTCCTTATCTGATCCTAGCATATTAGATATAAGTTTATCATGCTGTTCCAACCTTACACAAATAGTGTTACTTTCTGAAGCCTGGTCATTGTGGAATTGGTCAGAGATATACATCATATGGATAGTAACTGGTTATAAGATTGCTTCTTAGTGGGCATCAGGTGATAATACTGTGAAAGTACTTTTATTCGTGGGGTACCAATTTTCATGGTTTTCGTGGATGACTTTATCCACAAATTTAAGTGTCCAATGAAATAAAACAACCATTGTCCAAATCAAGACATGGAAAGATCCCCATGAAGGTTTGACTACTGATATGATCTTGAGAATATATTGAATAACCTCGAATCTGAGAATACGTTAATAGCAGTCACAGAACTACAACTGCATGCAGGATTATACCCATTTAATCTTTAATAACCTAAACTGTACAACTTTTGATCTTTTAATTCTCATAAAAAAAAAAATGTTTTCGATGAAAGTCAGATTTCTGGTATTGATATGCTAGTATGATAAAGTGTTCATTTTATATCCTCATAGTTCTCGTTCATATCGAAAATAATAGTTTCATGCTGGGCTTGATTTTGATAATAATTATTTGACAATTCAAGATACGTTAATGATACTGATCTCTTTTATAGGTCACATGTTTATGGCCTAATTAACACCTTTGATGGTCCTTAATCTGTTGATCACGTTATCTTGGGTTAATTAGTGTTGTCACTAGGATTTACAAAGGTCAATGTTAACCATGCAATTTCCTTCAATCCAGACTATTTGTAACCTTCGTTTTCTAAAGGCATTAATTTTTCAATTTTTTTCTTTAGAAAACTAAAATCCACGAATTTAAAACCCCACGAACATGTAAATATTGCTCAAACCACGAAAATTGATACCCACGAATTAAAGTACTTTCACAGTAAGCAGATTAAAACTGGATAAGGTTCTAAAATGTACATTGCTCATGCTTAGATTGTTGAGATATATTGGCTTTGCTATTATAATTAGTCTGGTCTGTTTACCTCACCTAGCTGGTCATCTAACAACTTTTTTATGGTATTATTTTCCTGATAAGATGTAATGGACATTTTAAAGATAAGATTCTTACATTATCTGAATGGTTTGAATGTTTTGATGACCTGAGTTTATTTTTTATGGCTTTGAAGCAAATAAATGGAGTTATAATTAGACTTCTTTCATCCTGTTTATATATGTTGGTAATTGTTTGGGTAATTATACTGTTGATTTAAGTGCCTGGTGATGAAATATTCTTAACAATATGGGCAACCTGGAGGATTTTATGTATTGGCTCAATCAATCAACTTCAAAAAGTAAGTCTGCTCAGGTACATACCATTGTGTATAGATTCATGTAAAAATCAGAAAAAAACACCTTACTTTAGTGGCTTCTGTACACCTGAATTTCATAAACAATTACAGTGCAAGGGATTACAGTCCTATTGCTACAGTTCCCTTGTTGCAATAGATATATCGACATACAAACTCCCAAAATCCATGTAGAAGATAAAGGTTATAGAATCTCTTCAGAATATTTCTTTATTGGTTGCATGACAAATGACTAAGCCAGTTTTGTTGAGGATAATATCTGTGTATAATTCATGAAGTTTAATGACTCAGCTTTATTCTGAAGACAGAAACAATATAATATTTAATGGTTTCATTCTGAAGACAAAAACAATATAATATTTAATTTGAAAGACGGATTGATCATGCAGGAAAAGGAATATATACCAGATTTTAAGTGAACATTTAATTTTTTTGTTTTGCTTAAAACTCTTTTAAAAGTTGTTCTGAGATGTATTCTGGAGCATCAGTGGAATATGACTTGATTTTGTGCTTCAATAGATACAAATGAACCATAAGTGAATAAACAGTATCATTTATTCTCATATTGCCAAAAAAATCTCATTGGCCAAGACACTCCTACAAATTTCATTGGCAGTTAAGTAATTTTTTTAATGCATTGTTTATAATACCTGAATCTTTACAAACATTATTAGTAACTTCTGAACTTTCTGTATACAAAGGTAATGAAATATCAGCAATTTTCTAGGATTTATCAATGTTAAATTTATTTACCTGAAAGGATAATTAATTAAGGTAATAAATTCTTACCTTTGTTTTATTACCCATCACCTGTTACTGGTCGTACACCTTTTTGATGACATACATGTAACATGAAGGTAAAAAGAATGGACACGAAAATTACTTGTAATTGAGGAATTTCAAGGAAAGTTTTTTGTGATAAATGATTTGTTATGAAGAATACTGATTGCATACAGGATAATGGTGTCTTTTGTGATGGAAAACAATTGTGATTGTGTTTTTTTGTTAAATAATGTCTTATTGGATAAAAACAACAAACGGAATCAGTATGTTAGGCATGCATATCAAACCGTTATAATAGGCTGTGATTTGTTATTCTGACATCTGACCATAATGATATGGGTTTGTGTTTTGGAATAAGTTTTTAAGATGATAAAAATAATATTCAGTTTGCCTTAAATTTAGATTTGGACTAAATCTGATGAAGCCTTTATTTTCGTTATTTTTTATAGAGTAGGTGTGACTTCATTTTTCACAGACAAACATTGTTTGATGACAAATGACTTACAACAATGTCATTGGAACTTTTGTGTAGGTAAAGTAAAGGTGAAAAACATTGGTTAATTAGCATGGAAATAGCATACTTTTATTGACATCCTAAGGGAACTTTTTGTGCAAATTTAATCAGTGGGAAATGCTACCTGGATTATCTTTATTGCTAATAACTGATGAAGATCAATTGAATAAATACATGTAGTATGAGACCTAGATTAGCATGGTGTTCCATGAAGGTTTCAAGTTGTTGTGAGGTGTGAAATGTCTGGATTGTATGTGTATTGTCTCAAAGCACAGCAAGAAAAAATCTGGATGTCTGATGTAAATGAAAGGGACCCTATTGAGGAAGGGAAGGTAAGGTAGAAAATTTAGAATTTACGAAGGAAAGAAAGATGTTGGTGTGGTTGAGGTGACCGAGAGCCTTTATTTAGAAGCATGTCTTATTTATAAAAACCTCTTAAGTGACAATATAAAAATTAGAAGATATGGTATGATTGCCAATGAGGCAAATATATTCACTGAAGTTTAAACAGCATAATTGTAAGCAATTAAAGGTCACCCTCAAAAATGAGAAAAATCCATTATTCTATAGTGAGTGAGCCATAAAAGGCTCTGACATTAAAAATTTGAAATACCCAACGAGACAACTTAAGAGTTTAAGTTGAAAAGCACAAATATGACGGACATGAACCATCATACAACAACAACCACTGAATAATACAGGCTCCTGAATTGACTAACAGTCACAAAGCGCCAAGCCAATATAAGAGTACTCGCAGTTACTGAAAACTAGTTCAAAGCCAATTACGACTCATAAATCAATCTTGTTGTTACAAGTATAATATAATTGACATGTTTTTACAGCTATACTTAGCAGTTTTCTCACTTTATCATACCTGAGTCTTAGATCTTTTTAACTGGGTATTATAAAGACAGCTGCAACAAGCAATTTACATTAACATTCATGGAAACACTTTGGCATGGTTTCTGTTTTGCCCCCAACAAATAAGACTAGCTGCTGTTTTCAGCAGCAGTTGTGGTGTGTGGACAATTTGTTTGTGATAACCGTAGGTAATTTAAGGGTACCAGTAGTTGGAGGTCTATTATATTTGGTGTGCAGCTGTTTTTGCATTGGTGTATCTCATTTCCAGGGAAATTATTTGGCCCTGCCCCCACAGTCTTGGTCTGTGAATATTTTTCTTTGTTTTGATAGTAAAATTTGTGATTTAATAGGTCAATGATATTTAATATTTAAATATATCTTGATTTGTCCCATGAAATTGCATGAACAAAACCGGCTATTTCTTTTTACATAGTAGACAGTAATCAGAAAAGAAAAAAGAAACACATCTCAATTAAATCCGATTGTTAGTGTTCATAAGTACATACTACGTATGAGTTGGTTTTTGTCGAGCCTGCAACTTTTGTTGCAGAAAGCTTGACATAGGAATAGTGCTACGGGGGCGACGGTGTCAGCTCACTTCTTAAAAGCTATATATTTTAGAAGGTGGAATACCTGGATGCTTCATACTTTGTTTATAGATGCCACATATTACAAAGTTTCCGTCAGTCACATGTCCATTGCCATGGACCTCATTTTCATGGTTCAGTGACCACTTGAAAAAAAAGTCCAGATTTTTTGTTATGTTGATATATCTCTTACTATAAGTAATAGGATAATTATATTTGATATGTGCTGCCTTGCAAGGTCCTCATGCCCATCAGACAGTTTTCACTTGACCTCGACCTCATTTCATGGATCAGTGATCAAGGTTAAGTTTTGGTAGTCAATTCCATATCTCAGATACTATAAGCAATAGGTCTAGTATATTCGGTGTATGGAAGGACTGTAAGGTGTCCAACTGGCAGGTGTCATCCGACCTTGACCTCATTTTCATGGTTCAGTGGTTATAGTAAAGTTTGTGTGTTTTGGTCTGTTTTTCTCATACGTCATGCAATAGGTTTACTATATTTGTTGTATTGAATGATTATAAGGTGTACATGTCTAGCGGGCAGATGTCATCTGACCTTGACCTCATTTTCATGGTTCAGTGGTGAAAGTTAAGTTTTTGAGTTTTTGGTCTTTTTGTCTAATACTATATGTCATAGGTCAACTACATTTGGTGTATGAAAATATTTTATGATCTATTTGTCAGTCGTGCAGGTTGTATTTGACCATGACCTGGTTTTCACGGTTCATTGCTCAGTGTTAAGTTTTTGTGTTTTGGTCTATTTTTTTTAAACCATAAGCAATAGGTCAACTATATTTGTTGTATGGAAGCATTGATAGCTGTACATGTCTGCCTGGCCTGGTTCATCTCACCTTGACCTCATTTTCATGGTTGATCAATGGTTATTTTTCTTGGTTAATGTTAAGTTTATGTGACAGTCGTAAAAACATGAATAAAGCTTTATATTTAAGAGTATCAACATAATATTAATGATTAGTAAGGAAGGCCAGACATTTCAGTGTGTGTACTCTTGTTTAAATCAAGGTGGTTGGTTAGGTTTATCTTTTATCTGTCTCATACTGGTAGTATGCTATACCCTTGACCTTTTCGTCTTGACACCAATAGCAAGATCTGTGATCTTATAAACCAGATTGTCCTTGATCATTCCTTTGAAGAAGGTTATTTTATTAGAATTGATGAATATTGTCTTGAGCAACCTTGTGTAAAATATTCTTTGGAATGTTCACAAAGTTCATGCATAACCTTTTATTGTATAGCAGAGCTTAAAAACCTGTTTATAACACATTTTTGACTCTGATCATGACGTCAATGATTTGATGGTATGTTTGTACAGCTAACTGTTCTTCCATTCTGTGGTAAATATTAAATTGCTATAAAATCATTTGAATTAACACATAACATTTGACAGACACAGCTATAGTTGGATTTTTGGATTACATAATCTGTTTTTAGCTTTATTTAAAAAAAAAATTGTTTGCTTTGATAAAGGGATTGTCATGAAAAAAAATGTGGTTATTTAAACAGGTATAAGGGAGACAACTTAAGTATTATCTCAGTTTAATATCTTTGAGAAAGCAGAATTATTTGGATGGGTCATTCTGTTTTATTTATATTATTGTGTCCAATATAAATGTTTGTTGTACATTCATCAATTACTTGTACACAAATTAAAGGTGGAATGAGGTCATTTGGTCTAGATACATACATATGTACAGGTATATTTATATATTTATTTGGCGTCAGTTACTTGCAGTACACAACTCATATCTGTAATTCTGTGTAATACTACAAATGTCCCATAGCTAGGGGAAGTTGTTTTAATATTCCAACATTTACATGAAATGTGTTATGATGAAGAATATTTATAATTATTGTTTTGGAAAATGTTTTCCTTGTCAACTTTCACAAAATGAGGTGAGAATTAACTGTTACTGACTTTTCTTATGGTTTTTTTTCACCAATTAGAATATGCAATAATAATGATTGATAGTAAATGACTTTGCTGGGTGAAAAATAACATAGTTGATGAATGGTTTGTAGTAAAAAAGGAAATAATAAATATTTATTTTACTCATAATCAATAGATTTTGACATGTTAATCATAATTTGATATTATGAATATAGCATAGCTAGGTGTACTGATAGGCACTCCATAGCTCCCATATATAATTAACCTCATTAAGTGAGCAGGGCGTAGAAAAATCATATGATAGTCTATAAATACTTACAAACATATTTATAATGATAAATGTCACCATAGACTGTATAATTAGAAAAATAAGTAAAAAAAATATATTGAAAGAATTTTCTTGTCATGCAGATGTAAACATGTATTGGAATGATTTTTATCTTATATTTGTTCTGTTCTTACTCTTAGCTGCAATATTTTCTTCATACTAATCCATCAGTAATTAAGTCGTATCAATGGAAAGACCCTCATTCCCCCTTTTCCCATACAACCCTTTTGCCCCAAAAAAAGAGATGAACTAATGTTAAGGTCATTATCTGTTAATGTTCTACCACAGCTAATTGGAAGCAAGAATCTATGGTCCTACCACTGTACTCTTAAAAAGAACACAAAACAAACTGCAATATCTACACAATAAAAGTTGTAATCATGCAAGACTTCACTAGACTTGTCTTTAGTTCTCCATGTTTTGTAGACTGTTGTCTTGGCCTATTCTTCTTTTTTGGCCATGGTGTTGTGTGCCACCTTAGAAGTGAACAAACTCATATGCCAGACACTTATTGATAATTGATTTTTAAAACAGATCATTGTAATTTGACAGTTTCTGGAAGTATGATGTAGGTGTATCAAAGGATAAGTTGGCATGTTCATTTGAAACTACTTTGTGAAAGAGTTTTCTATTATAGACTTACTTACCTTCGTTGTGACTTATTTGCATTCTATGTTTTTTTAGTATTTTTTAAATTTTAACCACTGATAAATGTTTATAATCGAGACCTTTTTGTTAGGTTTCTTTTATGTAATTATTTAACAGTGGTTTATTATTTAATGCTCATAATGATGATGTCAATGAGACATTTATAACTCATACCTGACCATAATGTAGCATGATTTTGTAATTAATTCTCTTTAAATTAATGAAACTAAGAGGTGTAACACTTGGGGGGAAATATGCACACTGTACAACACTCAATATTTATCATATACATTGTACTATCAAGGATAAGACTGACCATTGAATGATTTTTCCTTGCAGGACCTCAGTGCGTTTGCTGTACCTTTGATGGATACAGGTGTGAAAGAAATGACACCAAGCAATGACTTGGCGGATGGAGATTTTAGACCAAGATCAGGGTCAACAGGATTACGAGGACTGTTTTCTAGAAAAAAGGATAGACAGCGAAAACATTCAGGTGATTCAAATGCTAAAGACACTGCTCCAAGTACATCAAAAGTGCAAAATTTTTTAGATTCATTCAGACCTCGTGCAAAATCTGATCTTTCAGGAATTAAAAAACCAGGGAAAAAGGTGATACCAACAGTTAAAATGGATGAGTCTATGGATGAATCAACTTTACGCGATGCTTTGACTAATATGCAAATGGATAAAACAGCACCAAATACTCCTATGGGACAAATATTAGAAAAACAATTATTATCACCTACAAACAATGTCAAACAACGTCATCTCTCAGGGAATGACCCTCGTGATAGTTTTATGTCACGGTTTAGACCTAGGTCAAATTCAGATTCCAAAGCCAAGTCCCCAAGGAAGATGCTGACAAAACAGGTAAGGAGATAGTTTTCAATATGTCAGAGGAAAGGGTGTCATGTTTAGGAAGCTCCATTGCAGAAAAATGTTGGATAATTGTTCCCATTTAGCAAAAACTAAATATTTTTAATTTTTTTTAGAGATTTTTTTGTGATTGATGGTGTATGGTAATGGTCAGATTTCCAATAAAATATAAAGACATATATTAAAATGTCAAACTAGCAGAATATCTTCATAAACCAGTTGAATTAATGAACAAATCAAAAGATTTGTGTGACAAAGTTGCAAGTAGCAGATTCTTGTACAATGTACATTGTGAAACTTTCCCTGATATGAACCTGAATGCAGAACAACCAAAAATTTGATCAGAAAATAAAACTGTGGTGGAAGTTTAAAAACCTATAGTACAATAAATTCATGCATG
This sequence comes from Mytilus trossulus, assembly GCF_036588685.1. Classification (NCBI taxonomy): domain Eukaryota; kingdom Metazoa; phylum Mollusca; class Bivalvia; order Mytilida; family Mytilidae; genus Mytilus; species Mytilus trossulus. The sequence goes on along the minus strand of NC_086374.1, from coordinate 26,813,617 downwards.
TTTACAGCACATTTTATTTCCAAGGCCACTAAATGACTGAGTTGATATGTAAACAGTTTATTTTTGTTCAACATAATTGCTTCTGTGTTTTAAAGGCAGATGTATTTTGCATGAATATAATGAAGTATTTGATAACAACAACCAAACTAATTCAATGTGATGACTTTATCAAAAAGTAAATATTATGGTGTTATATATCACTGTGTACATGGTGGATTAATCAATATTAGGTTGACATTTGAATGATAACTTAGCTTGGACAAAATAATAAACAAATCTGATAAGTCTAAGCAATTCAGTTTATAAGGCCAATGAATTTATTTATTTGTTTGAAAAAGCCATAAAGCAAAATGAGGAATATTGCAAACATATTATTGGAACCAAGGACGTATACGTCCTTGTTTGAACCTTCTGTAATCATATAAACACAAACACTTCTAATGTCTTGGTGGCTCATAGTGTGTCATGCTGTCATGAAAAAAAACCTGCAATATAAAGTCTGTTGCTGAAACCGATTAGAGCAGAAATGCTGAAAAAAACCTGATAAGTCTGATACCATTCTACAATCTACTGTGTGATGTCCAGATCTGTAAAATTATGTTTGTCTACTTACAAATGACTTTCTTAGAATGAATGTGGTTTTCTTCAACAAAAAATTATTGTCACACTAAACCTAGTAAAGACATTATATATATAGATATTATTATTTTATTATGCCCCTGCCAAGTTTTAACCTTGTCCGTCTATACGTTTGTGCATCCGTTCCATTTTTTAACTTTCGTTTGCATCAACCAAATCTTATTAAACTTACACAATGCTACATATGAAGATTTGGAAAAATAAAACATTGAAAAAGCAGGCTGCTCTGTGGTCAGGTTTTTTTTTGGACATATTCCCCATTTCCTTTCCCAATTTTACATTTGAATATAATAACTCATTCAAGCCTGCCATAAAGGCATTTTATAATTTTATCTAAACATGGACTCATAAATAAGAACATTTTTTATTGAAAACATCTGATTTCATACTACATATACTAGTGGTATTCAAACAAAGAAAGTATATTAGAAATAACCAAGGATTTGTATTGTAAGACCAGGAACATATATATTGACTATAGTTAAATATACTGTTCCCAGGTAAGACAAAGCCTTGAAATAACCAAATAATACTTTATTACACAAATCTGTATTACGATTTTAATTTTGATAATTTTTCAGTTTGTTGCCTCACTTCTTCAGGTAAATGTTGTCCCTGAATATCCTTGTGACCAAGATTAGCCTTTTGTGATGCACACATTCACTGTTAAAGAGTGCATTTACCCAAAACTTTACCTAACATACAAACTTTGCTTTGATTGTGTATATGTGAGAACACTTTTTTAACAAAAGAGCACAATATTCATTTACATTTAATTTTAATAAAAAGACATAGTCCCACTGTACAGATGTATGTATTACCATGTAGGATTTTAAAAGGAGGGTTCTGCACATGCAATGCCATATATTTTCTATAAAGTTATTTTACTGTCGTACATCTCAGTTTGTCAATCATTTTAAAGCCCTGACCATTAGATCATCGTCAATCTACTGAGTTTATAAGCAGTGTTTCTGTATTGGGTTTGTGAAAAAAATCATTCAACTGAATTGCAACTTTTATTTATACCAGTTCTTAAACCATTGATAATGAAATTATTCTTAGGTGTACAATTAAGTTATATACATCTTTCATGGTCAGGGTTATCCAAAAATCTTAGCAATATCCCCAACCTCCTTTGTTATCTATAACTGCACAGGCTAGACTTTATTCAATAACCTCCCTTTACCTAAAAGCTGTGATACAGATGTATTTTAAAGACTTTACAATTTTGAAATTAGATTTTAAATTTTACTGTGACATGTCGATGATATTTATTTTTAGAAGTTATAGTTATCAATGCCTTTGATTCATTGTCTTTCTTTTTATTAGACCAAAACTATATTCAGTTTTGATGAAATTAAACTTGATGAATTTCTATTTTAGAACAGTACAGATAGTGCTACACCACCAGGCAGCCCTCGTAAGTATACCAAAAATTTGTATTTACCTATCAATATTTCTTACAGTGATGTATCTAAGCTCAAACCATGGAAGTATATGATTCCATATAATTTGACCCCCAATTAGTTGTTTTGGGTATGGAGAGATGATATATATTTTTTTTTAATTTTCAATTAGATGGGGTTTGTATCCACCTGTGGCCTCTGATAATACAGAATATCAACCTAGGTAAAGACAGGTTATGAAAAGGATATATATTTTTCTTGTAATTTTTTTCCCTATCAGAAGGCCATGCTAGCCATGTTTACAAGTTTAAACAGAAGCTGCTTTCAAGGGAGTATTGCAAGAATTAAAGAAGTTGTCAGACAAACTTTTCTTTTACTGAAGATTTGTGACATGTAAAAAAAAACGGTGTTATGCAGTGGTTAGCCTTAGAGAACTACACTAGTTAAATGGTCATTTTTAAAATACAATGGCATATGCTTCTTGAAGAGAGAGAGAAAATTATCCAATTACTGTCTCCTATAATAATATTCTTATAACTGTGTGAAAACCAAGATCTTAGTGAAAAGAATATTATCTGAGATTCTTTATTGTTCAAGATTAAATTTTAAAAGATATTGATGTATCAATTCTTCTAAAATCATAAGTGTTATAATAGACCCTCTCATGAGGAGCAATATTATCATTTGTATAAAGTGTAAAGGAAAACCCCATTTCTATAAATAACATTGAAATGACATCAGTAAACAAAGTGAATTGTGGGTAAAACTGAAGCTGACCTTGTAGGGTTAATAGTGCAGCAATAAAATTTCTTTGGAATATACAAAATATATTAGGATTAATCCTGGGTGCTCTTAAGTCTGTGAGAATGAGGCGTAGAAGAAGTTCTGGAAAGAGTTTAGAAGGAGAATCTAGTAGCAGTACAGGTTAGAATGAAAAAGATTATGTCTGACACAATTAAATATTATCATCATTTGCCACCTGACTTAATTATGACATTGGGGTTTTTCATCATTTTGAGGAAGTAAAACATGTAAACAATATGATGCAAGTTATAAGTTTACCTTCTTGTTCTGGAATGTTAATTAAAGTAGTTCTGAAATGTTATAGAATTTTTGCACCTGTGTCAGACCCCTGAATGTATCTAATCATTCATCATCATTAAAAATTTGGAAACTTGTTGGCTTTAATTTGCATTACTTTGGGTCTTTTTATAAGGCTTGATATAATGGAAAATTTGTTTTTTCTCTTCTATCTATTGAAATTATTTCTATAAATAGAATATATGTAAGAAGCAATCAATAATAACATATAAACAGTTTTTAAAGCTTTTCTTACAAGGAGTGCCCCAACAGGGATGTTTTCTGAAGAATATTTCATGTGAGAGTATTGAAACTAGTTAATCATGAATAAGAGGAAGTCTAAGAACATGATTTGTTGTGTATACTGTGAACCAACTGACCATGAAAAAGAATTTTACATAAATGAATGTTTTATAACCACTCGGCTGTTTTATACAGGTTATTTATATACTGGAAAGATACATTGTGGTCTGTGTGTCGGATTTCCATCACTTTGCAAACTTTGAACATGCTCAAATTTATTCTCATTTTAATTTGTAAAGAGAAAAATAACTTAGAAAAGTATGAAGAATCCTTATTTCTGTTTTGGGTACATGATGGGTGTTGTGTCATGTTGGTCTCATTGCACCAGGGGCGGACCCAGCCATTTTTAAAAGGGGGCTCCCAACCGAGGATAAAGAGGGGGTTTCAACTATATGTCCCCATTGAAATGATGTATTGATTGTCAAAATAAAAAAGGTTTAAACCCCTGGAAACCCCCCCCCCCCCCCACCCTTTTTGCATCTACTACTGCATTGCACCATGTAGGTAATCATTTTGTTATGGTTTCTGTGAGTAATAATAGGCTTCAACTAGCCTCCACTTGAAAAATGTACAGGTCCTCCCTCCATAATTCCTGGAATTGTATTTGTGTATCGAGTTGAAATACAATTTGGACTCCATGACTAAAATAAAAAGTAACAAGGGCTAAAAAAATGGAATAATTATTTTCCAAGATGCAAACAAATGCAATGCTTTCATTTTTAATGCTCAATGTTTTAAGTATACTTGAAATCAAAAGTGCATCATTTTTAATAGGTGCAGTGTTACTATCTCTATGTACTATTTTCTGAAATTGCATAGCTTATGTGGCCCTTTTTCTCTTACTTTATAAACATCTTGTACAATGTTGTACAAATTGTTTACCCCTTCTTTAACCCCTGATTCATAGCTATATAAATATAATAACAGTTGTCAGAGATCGATAGGATGCTGTATAAAGCTCATTACAACTGGATACCATTTAAAGTTTCTATACCACAAATATTCTTTTAACTGATCGTTTGAAAGTATTTCAAATTATTGTAGGGTTCACTGAAGAATGTTTCTATCATCCATCTTGAATCTATTACATTCTAATAGTAAAGGGTATTGGTTATAACTTGTTTTAGTTCTACATGTATAAAATTTGTTGTGAAAAATACTGATAAAATCTTGGACCATATTCACATTAAATTGTATATTTACCCTAGTATATATTTCATAGCCATTTAGAATTGAAGAGTATTTTCATTATACATTGTATGTTAGTAAATTGATGTAATCTTTATTCTTGTAATGTTTTATACAGGTAATGTTCTCAGACTTACTATAGGAGGTATATACACATATTCATTCATAAAATTTATTTTGTTTTGTCAGACTGTATCAAGGGGTTTAAAACCAGGAAAATTTGTATAATAAATAGCCTTTTCAAAATATTTTCTCAAACATTGATTGCTCCTAGATACAGTTTGACATTTGCATGTTTCCCCCATCCTTTATATGAAAGAACTATGTTATGAGATTAAAAATTCTACTGCTGCACAATTCTAACAAGGACAAGTATCTGGCTAGATAGTGCATACAATTACACCTTATCACTTCTGTCTTGGGATTCCAGTACTCAGGATGACAGTTTATTGATGCATGTGCTTTTAGTGACCAAAACCTTTGTGACCGTTTCTGTGGACGTCCATAGTAAATATCATATAAAACATTTAGGTTATCTGTTACATAGTTTATCAATGCTCTGGTCAAAAATGATTAATTTAAAGTCTTGATTCCTTATCTTAGGGTGAATATATTGCTATACCTGGTTCCTTAGCATTTCCTATCACTGTGTTTCCTATAAAGGAGTTTCTAATAGAAACATGGTCCTTTCAGTTACAAATTGTACATAGTTATAACCTAATTAAATTGAATGACAGAGTAGAAGATAGGACATCAGTTTGGTATCAGAAGAACTGATCTTCCATTCCTATGTTGTATGGTATGAATCAATGGTATCTGACAAATACTGACAATATGAAAACACTTGAGAGAAACAAACCATAGATCAGGAACATAATATACTGTTCCCGGCATAGATCTACAACAAATGAGGTTTAATTGATGCTGTACATGCTTTTCCCCTCCTTGGTGATATGGAACTTTTACGTTTGGGTGAATTTGTATTTTTACTTTCTTCTTGGTGTTGATACTCCAAACTGTTACTCCATTATTCAGCTGTAATTCAGTGGTTAGGTAGTATATAGCTTGCCCATGGTGTAGAGATTTGCTTTTTTGCCTATTCTTCATTCAAAGACATATATATCCACATTAGGATTATTTAGAATCTATTGTGCATTTTATATAGGCAAAACATTTTTAAGATGTTTGTTTTGCATCCAAGAAAATTCATGTTAAACGAAAAAAAAGATCTAGTGCATGTCTAATAGTTCATGATGTTCAATATATTTGCATATTATAAGAGAGTTTAGCTCTACATGTTAATACATGTAATCTCATTTTGACTGCAGTTCATTTCTGTATGTGTACTAAATTTGTAATTGAATTACTTCCCTTTGACTGTTATGTAAGTCTTTATAAGTGGTATCACTTACAAAGGGGATACTGTTTGTGTGATTTTAGAGCGATTTTATACTGACCTTGTCATTTCATTAGCATCTGAACTATATAGTTCAACATAACTTCACAAAAGTAAATAGGATATTTTGAAAAACTTGTTCTAGAATGATGAGGCAAATATATCAAACTTGGAACTTATGTTAGAACCTGAGAGTTAAATCAAATGTGTTAAATTTATTTTCAGTTTTTGGTATATATATGATATACATAAAGGGTAATGTGTTCATGTGTTTAAAGTGCAATAATTTTGTTTAAAGTGCAATAATTTTAGAACCTAATTTGGTTTCAATTTTTTCCAATTAATACAGGACCAGGACCACCATTTCAGTGTTTAATAAGTCGACAGTGACTATTAAAGTTCTTTTTTAGAATAATTTTTTGGATGTGACTTTCAGGTGCTTCATTAACAAAGCATGTTTAATGCAAGTATTTCTGATCATGTATTTTAATTATTTATAATTGTTCCATTTTATTATTATATCATGTTGGAATGTAGCTGTCGTAAACTATGGTAAAAGTAATACTGGTCAATTTGTTTTGTGGGTTATTGATTGAAGTAATGAGAATTTAGTTGATTGGCATGTGATAATTTATGATTATTACCTAGTGGTCAGAAACACCTGTCTATTGGTCTGTCATGGCAACTGAACAAGGTTAGTTATTATTTATTTTTGGAAAGTTTGCTATAGCTTGCTATTGCCTACTTTCCATAGCCATCGGCCTCAAACTTATGGTGACAGATTATCGCCATTTATCCGAGATAATTTAGTACTAGTACTAGTGTTTGAATTCTGATTCTTGGAAGGTTCTTTTAAATTTTGAGTAACTTCTCATTTGACTGAAAAGATTACAGCTTTAATAAAAAAAAATGAATGTTCACTGATGATTCAGATGAATTTAACTTCATTTTGAAAATGAGTATCTCAAACACTACTTCGTGGATCTGCCATACGCTGAAGAGAAAATCACAAGAAATCTACGCCGGATTGCGTCAGTTTCATTCATGAAAATTTCATGAATGAACATTTCCCGCTCTACTTTTACCTGTTTACTATGTACATACGTAAACGTGGTAAAAGCCCGAGAGTATCGAAAAAATCGGGAATGGGGTGCAAGCCGTCGGATAACTGACAAGTGATAATGATTTTTTATAATAAAACACAAGTGATAGAATATAAAATACTCGATAATTATATGTCTAATGTCTAATGTCTCAGTAATGGACGAGTACATGTAAATACGGTACTGGATTTCTTAAAAAATAATAATAATTTTAAAATGCATTGTTTTTGTCTAAACATCGACCGAAACTTCAAAGGTTTTGATGCCAAAAATCAGTTGAAAACTTTTTTTAAATACATTCCAATGTGGATATAAGGGCCTTCACTCGTTCAGCATGCTCAAGTGGATTAAACTGACAGCAGAAAAAACATTGACCAACGTCAATTCTTCTTCAGTCTTCTTCCAGTAATTTACATCATACCACCTCTGATGTATTATCGCAAATTCGTATAATATAGCATACATATTTAAAGCAACCAGGTCAGCATCTACTTCTTGAATACCATAGCTCAGGGTATTAAGACAAGTGCTGTAGAAATGATTAAGGTTCTTGAAATTATGATGATGTGTACCCTTTGGCTTAAATGGCTGCATTTCACCTCAAAATTTATATAGATTACAGACAAACATGTGCATAGCATGCCCTTTTTTAATAGAAATTCAATTGCTTTGTCATCCAAACACAGAGGCAATGATTACCATAATATATCAAACGAATGGCTTACAACAACAAAATTATGAATCTAGCGTATACATAAACCTTTTATTCATGTGGTCATACTGCTGTTGTTATGCTCCCACCGTATTGACTTTTATCCTTGTTCTTCTGTAAGTATGTACATTCTTCCCTTACTTATAAGTACCTCCGTATAGATCCCAAAATTCGTTTCTGTTTTCTTACTTTAGTTTGCCTGAACCAAATTGTATGAAACTGATACGCAATGCTTATAACCACAATTCACATGTCAAGTTTGAATTTTTGTTGCGTAACACTAAACTTGTACCATTCTCGCGTTTAATGCGACTTTACAAAAAGAAAAGTTGCTGGAAACTTAAGCTTCAGATAAATGTTCTCTAATTAGTATAGTTTGTCTTAACCAAATGTTATGAAACTTATACACAATTCTCATTACCACAAACACTGATCAAGTTTGAATTTGTGGATTTAGTTTTACTGCTCTAGGGTTGTGCTTTGTTACAAATGAAACCAGATGCTCTGCATGGCACAGCTTTATACGACCGCAGAAGTCGAACCCTGAACAGTTGGGACAAGTATGGACACAACATTCAAGCTTGATACAGCTCTGAATTTGGATTGCGATCAAATTGTTGACATAACATTTTGGTTTCTGACACAAAACAAATGTCAAGATCTTACAATTATATTGCACAATACTGTATAATTAGAATGAATACACAGTGTTTATTAACCCATAATTCAGATCAAGTGAAAATTTTGGTAGTGTCACATTTACAGTTCATGAGTTTATAACGTTAATGCTAGCGAGGGCATCATTTGAGTCCCATGGACATGTTCTCTATTTTTGATAAAAGCCTTTAATATAAATTCACTTTCTTTACAGTTGTATTGATTTAAGTTACTGTAACTGTCTTATTTATAAGTAAGGATGCAGTATTTTTTGCAAAGAACCAATGCTATCCAAAAGAGTTCAAAGAATGAAAATGTATTAATAACTATAGGCCACTCTAAAGGTCGTCAATAATGAGAAATGTTAACGTTTGTACCATATACATGTAGACAGCTTTAACAGGCCCTGATATGAAACATATGGAACAATTCAAACAAACAAAAACTTACATGTTAATTTACTAAAAACAAATATGAAGGACTTAAACCAATAGAAAAATACTAATTCACAGGCCCTTGAAGTTGACATGGCATGGGTACTTAAAGAAATTAACAGAGCTTTCTGCATGTATATTTCATTATTTTAGATCTACAGTCATGACAGTTTAAGGTTGCAATCATGAGAAAATATCCAAACTTTTTATGATAAACATGAAAAAGAGATTTTTGATAATTACTGACGAGACAATGGTTTAGTTTAATACATCAAAGCTGTGTTGAAATACATATTTGAAATAATACACGTCTATAACCTTTTTGGAATAATACACAGCTAAAGTTGCAAACTTTCCAGAGGTGCTATCCAGCACTTTGATTTTTGTAATTCTGTAACTTTCAAAGCTGTGACAGGATTTCAAGGGTTGGTTTTGTTTAACTTGAAAATGATGGTCAGTTGTTTTGAAAGCTGTCAGTTTACTCACCACAACCGATAATTATTTTTTTGTAATTCTGTAACTTTCAAAGCTGTGACAGGATTTCAAGGGTTGGTTTTGTTTAACTTGAAAATGATGGTCAGTTGTTTTGAAAGCTGTCAGTTTACTCACCACAACCGATAATTAGTTGATTTCTGGTCGACTTTACCAAGATGTTGATTAGTGATCCAGGATTACATCCTATAATGGCGGATTCATTGATACATCATAACAATAAATAATATCTCACAGGATCAAATAGCCTAGCTTTTTCTACATCATAACAATAAATAATATCTCACAGGATCAAATGGCCTAGCTTTTTCTATGTACATTTTGGATAAAACTATGGTGTTTTAATTTCACAAATTCAACTGGTCAGTTAAATCACATGTAATTGTACATGTGCATGTCTGAAGACTGGAACTACAATGATTTAATAGGTTATCTTTAAGTTTAGTGTTTTTGGTCTAACCATCATACAAGAAGTTAGTTCAATCACACACAATTGTTAAAAGTCTGAAACTACATCATTGGTGGTCTCCAGTTATATGATTTTTAGAGTTTTTGGTGTATAAGAAGTTGGTTCATGATTACATGTATAAGTCTGGATTTTCATCAGTCTTCAGGTATATTTTAGTGTGTGTGGTCCTAGAAGGATTTTGGGTCAGTGTTTTTGGTCTAATTAGAAGATGGTTCATTGTTTTTGGTCTTACAAGAAGATGGTTCAGTGTGTTTAGTCTAATATTAAGATGGTTCAATGTTTTTAGTTTAATAAGAAGTTGTTCAGTGTTTTTGGTGTATAAGAGTTTTTTACTGACAAGAGTGGGAATTGGGAACCAAAAATTGAAAATGACAAAAAATACTAGCATTGATTAACAAGACCTATCCAATAAACCAAGTAGATCTTCTTTATCGTTTAGCTGATGATTATAGGATCTAAAGGTCCCCTGACTGATGTGTCAGATACCTATCAGGATTATAGGATCTAAAGGTCCCCTGACTGATGTGTCAGATACCTATCAGACTGTCAGACATTTCATCTACATAAATAAATTGAGTTATCTCCCTTTAGGTTGTAAATTATGTGATTATGAAGTACATGACATGTCATTAATAGTCTGTATGTTAACTGTCATGGTATATCATCAGTAGCTCTGGAGGTCTCACGAGGACAACCAACTACACAATTGTCTACCAGACACCAATTCATTTTGGTGGTTAAAACTCTAAAAAATCTTCTTAAAACCTTATGACATGACAATGGGAATAGATTTTTCTTTATTATTTTGTAGTTCTGTTTAAAATTCTGCACTTTTAGTTTGTCATATTTTAGTGAAAATCATAGCTACTATTAATTGAAATGACAGATCATTCAAAGTGATTGGTTTCTGCTGCAAAACTTCTTTACTGAGTATGCCATTTTCAAAGATTGGTGAGAAGATGAAGACAGAATTTAAGATATCTTTTCCTTCATGAAGTTTCACGACCATAAATTGGAAAACAAGGACTTAAAATATTCAAAGTAATGCTTTGGATAAATAACATGCATAGAAAGCCTTTGACTGTTGTAATGATTTTAATAAGGTGAATTTAAGGGGGAAATGAAACTTTTCTTTATATTCCACATCCCATGATATATTTTTTCATCTGGCCCAGAGGATCATAGTTAGTTTTTGGGGAAAGACGGCTTCAAGCCGTCAATCCCCTATGGGGTTGACCAGAGTGACACTCCCTCACATCATTCATTTTGTTTTTATACATGTTACAGTGTGGAAACCCCCCCAACAAATCTTACTTAGATTGAAGAGAAGGAGACCCAGAAATGAATAGTTTGACTTTAAACACTTTTTTTACACATTTCCCTTCTGTTTCTCACGAAATTATCGTATCTTGAATCTCCTTTACACTATTTACGTTTAATTTACAATCCGGAAAAATTAGTATGACGAGATATTCTAAATATATCCAACCTACATTGTATTTCATAGTGACGTCATTCTTGGAAGAAGCAGGGATATCCTTCACCAGTTCACTGGTTATTTAAATCATTCTTAGAGATCGTGCACTAATTACAAATTTGTATTTGTTAAATCTAAACTTAATATTATTTACTGTAGATGATTTAAACATCCACATGCAATACTTTAATTTGTAGATCAACGACTTTTAAAATAAACAAAGATCGTGGGGTTACATGAGACGGGGGAAAGAAACGATTTTATTACTTTTTTCGGGTCTCACTTATTAGAGACAAAAGCGTCAAGAAGCGACAAAAAGCGTCAAGAAGACTATTTAGTGACAAGAAAACATTATTCTTCTTGTCGCTAAATTTCTTCTTGTCGCTAATTAGTGAGACCACTTTTTTTCTGTAAAAATTCTGAGAATCTTCCTCCAATTCAGGAGCACCTCAATTGATGAGTAAATATCCACTAAAATAAAAGTTAATGTAAATGTGACATTTCATTGGATTAGTAGTCTTCTATTAAAACTAAAGTTTTGTGTACCTACATAATCATTGTATTAATGGTAAAAAAAATAATGAAAATTTGCATTTTGTATTTTAAACATATTTATTATATACAAATATTTCAAAATTAAGATTTGGAAACTAACTTCACACAGTTTACATCACTCATATGTTTTTTTTTTATTATTAGTACCTGTTTCCCTGTGATGAGAGTTGTAACTTGGAACTTTAACAATGGAAATTTATAACCGAATAGATTTTTCAGTCCACATTTTCTAAAGAAAAAACTTAAAAATCCAAGAGTACTGTCACAAAAAATAGAAAATGGCCCTAGCCTGCAGTTCAGTGGTACACAATCAAGATTTCAAAAAATGTTGTAGTTGTTGTGAAATGACAGAATTCAGTTGAGTTTTAGATAATTAGCTATCAAATTTAATCAAATGTTTAGATTTAGAAGATGCAGATCTCTTCCATTGGTCCAAATTGAATCCTAAACTAAGGAAATGAAATTACATAAACAACAATTGATTTCAATATTGTGAACCTTTCTACATGTTCTAACTGTTCTCTTTTTCATTCTTCATATGAAAACTATCAAAAGATACCCCCCCTTTCCAAAAACATAATTAAATAGAAACAAGGGCCGTCTTTCCCCTCAGAGCTATTCAGCTCTTTGATTGGCACAGTGGTTGATCCTAGGGGAGGGCGTTTCTGAGGTGTTGAACAATAAATGCTTTTGAATGGAGACATATGGTTGGAACCCCCACTTTTGAAAATGGCTGGATCGGCCCCTGTGGCATCTATTATATAACTGTCAATGGATGTATCACATTTTCATTTGCATATCTAAAATAGCAATTTTAATATAACCAAAGTCTCAGATAATATGTCTATGTTAAGTTCGAATGAAGCTTCATATCTAAGTTCATCCCTACTTGAGTGATGTGTGGTTACTCTTATCAAGTTACAAATTCTTGTTAGTTTTATACTCGATACAGTGATGTTTGGTTACTTTCACTAAGTTATTTGTTCCATTTTAGTCTATTTCTTATTAGTGATGTTTTGTTTCTCTCACCTGCTAACAATTATCTTTCTGAGTGCCATTATCTTCCAGTATATACCTAGAATATTAAGTTTCTATTCCATCTGTTTATTGGGTAGCCACATCAGTTTATATATATGTTGTTATCTCTTTCTAGGGGCATGTTCTTTAGTTTTGGTTACCCTGTTCAAGTATAAACATAATGACGACATATGTCATGGGGTCACCTTCATTGTCAGTTTTATGTAGATATGATTACTTATTAAATATTTTACCTTATTTATTACTACCACATGAAATATGACAAGTACTTTTACAACTTCTGTCTTCATTCATTTATTATTTTGTTGTGCGCTTAGTTTCATTTTCATACTTCCAAAATAAAATTAAAAGAATGAAACTGTACCATCATGTTGGCATATAAAAGAATGAAACTGTATCATCATGTGGGCAAATAAAATAATGAGACTGTACCATCATTTTGGCAAATAAAAAAATGAGACTGTTCCATCGTTTTGGCAAATAAAAAGAATAACAGTGTACCATCATGTTGGCAAAAAAATTAGACTGTACAATCATGTTGGCAAATAAAAGAATGAGATTGTACCATCATTTGCCATGTACCATCATGTTGGCAAATAAAAAAATGAGACTATACCATCATTTTGGCAAATAAAAGAATGAGAATGTACCATCATTTTGGCAAATAAAAGAATGAAACTGAACCATCATGTTGGTAAATAAAAGAATGGAACTGTACCATCATTTTGGCAAATAATAGAATGAGAATGTACCATCATTTTGGCAAATAATAGAATGAGACTGTACCATCATGTTGTCAAATAAAAGAATGAAACTGTACCATCATGTTGGCAAAAAAAAGAATGAAACTGTAGACACTTGTTAGACATCATGTTGGCAGATAAAAGAATGAGAATGTACCATCATTTTGGCAAATAAAATAATTAGAATGTACCATCATGTTGGCAAATAAAAAAATGAGACTGTTCCATCATTTTGGCAAATAAAATAATTAGAATGTACCATCATTTTGGCAAATAAAAAAATGAGACTGTTCCATCATTTTGGAAAATTAAAGAATTGGCAATTTAAGATTGAAACTGTACCATCATGTTAGCAAATAAAAGACTAAGGCTGTAGCATCATTTTGGCAAATAAAAAAATGAGACAGTATCATCCTGTTGGCAAATAATTTTTAGTCTAAAATACAAAAGGTTCAGTCTTGTGAGCACTAAACTCAAAAGCAAAAGAAATATTAATCTCTTTATAACCAAATTGATGTGCACAAACACACTAGCTTCTAATGGCTAACAGTCCACCAATAGTAACACAGACCAAATTTAACTTGATGCATTACATGGGGATGTTATTTCAATTTATCATATCTACATTTGTCTGTCAATTTTTGTTTTTAGTCAACAATCTTTTTTTTCTTGGCTTACCTTGACCTTAAGAATTTACAACTTTGATTAAGGACAGTAACAAACCCATAAACAAGACAAATAGAAGTTGTTACTCTTGGAAAGTCAGCAGCACTGCTGGTAGGTACATAGGTGCATTATGAAAAAGGGAATCTCCTTTTTTTAGCTTAAAAACAGTGGTTTTCATGTACATGTGTAGAAAATCCTTTTTGAAAAGGTCTTTTCCATTAATATTTCTTAATACATAAAACAATTTCTTTTATTCCTACCTTCCTCTTTTGAAAACTTTTGGAGGGAGAGCAACCACAGGCACTTGTTTCTGTCAAACCACAATTTTTTTAAGTGACTACAGAAAATTATTTATTAGAAAACCTATGTGGGAAAATTACCAAGGCTAGAATATTCATGTGGTCTATTTTAACAGTAGATGGGTTTTAACTTAGTTCTGTGTTCTTTTCTTGTTTGCCTATCAAATGAAGCTCCTCAGTCTTATTTTGCACTGATCAATTCAAAAACCCCACACAGAGCCTCAATACATTACCGTTCAGTTCTTTCTCTACTGTTGTTGTGATCTATATTTAGAAATCAGTATGTCATTAAATAGGTGTTGGTAAAGTTTAAATGTAGCAAGATAAATTAAAATTTGAAAACAAGAAACCTGCAAAAGTGAGACATCTTGGACTTGGTTGGCTTTTAGAACAAACTTGGCTGGTCACATGATTTGCTAACCGAGAAATAAAGATTGCTTAGGTCAAGGACATTTAAAAACAGTTGATAACCGGAGCATGTGCTTAAGATGAAAACAACAACATTGGGACTTTTGGTTATTTAAAAGATTTAATTTGATTATTAACCAATTTATTAATTGATTCTGAGCAGTTAGTTATCTGATTACAGAAGTGTGTCAGAAAGACATATTGACAAGCTGTGTATTGATAAATTTGTATCCACTTTGAAAGGTGTTGCTGGATTTTTTGCTAAGGTTAAATTTTGTTGAATCCGTTTACTTGCAAAAATGAGTAAGAAGAGGAAACTAAGTTTGAGACTAAAAATAAGTGAGTATTTCTGTAAATCAATGATATTGTCAAGTTTGTGAAACGTTTTAAAGCATTTGTTTATACATCAATTCATTTCTAATTTATATGACCATAAAAGTTTGCAACTGAAGTAGGTCATCTGTGACCAATAATCATAAAAATTGAACTGGTTTCAAGTAAATGGTTTTCATAATGATATTCAATTTAATAGATTAAATAATTTACTTGATGAATGATGCACATTTTTGTCAACATTTCATATACAAAAAATGTAGAGTGTAAATGCAAATACAGATAAATGTAAATGTTGTACATGTATATGCATACATTTTATTACATCATTGTGGTTACTTTTAATTTACAGAGTACATTTTTGCAGTTTTTTTATTTTTTTAATTCTTTGCAAAATAGAAAGCTCATCTTTTTAATGACTTTATTATAAGAAAATAATTGATCTCTGAACTATATAATAATTGAAACATGATAGAGGATAAATTTACAGTACATGTCCCTAAGTCTATCACACTATCCGGATGAAATTTTATATACAGCTTCATTATATCTTTTTAAATCTGTACACAATTTTATAGGCCTCAAAATTTTACTGGTCAAATTTGGAAGGTTTCAATACACAGGTATTAACCTGTCAAGAGTTGTGCCCCTTAGTTTTCTAAAAAAAAAAATGGGAATTTTGATTTCCTTTTTAAACAGATTTCTGAAATGTTTAGAAAAGCAAGATGAAGAAGCACAGATTCTGCACAAATGGTTAGCCACTGATTTTTCTTAGGGTCCTCAAATTGTCAAAAAAATATCATTAGAACCTAAGATCTATATATATGGTTCTGTAGGTACACCAGAGATATAAAAGATAAGATATATATTGATGAATTGATTGAATGTCAATGTTTTATGCAAATTAGGTTTAAAATTACAAAAAATAATGTTCATGTATGCTATTGGAACAAACATTATCATACACATGCTGAAGCCAAAATTATCCTGGAATGGAGTCTGGACTTCAAATTTTGTATTCTTCATGTTAAAGTAATCCACTTTAATATGAAATGGGAATTATGTAATGATTCTTTATTCACATCTTTGTTACCAACCACATGATTCGATAAAGGGATTCATACATGTAGTTTAGCTGACAAAGCAGAACATGATAAATAAGTACATATTCTGACCTTTAAAATTTTATACCTATATATTAATAAGTAGAACATGATGATTAGATGATAAAGCACAAAATTTCTAGTGGCCTAAAGATCTGTTTGGGGTTTGCTCACAATGTTGCCTTTAAAGATGGTGTCATAAATCTCAGCATCTTCAGCTTTTCATCCGTTGTATATCATATATTTAACTTTTGTTATGATTGTATTCTTCCAAAGTAAGTTCTCTTGGAATCAGAATTTGTATTCTATGTTAATATGAACTATGACTGATACACTCTTTTTGAAATTGATAGAGCAGGTGCATATTGTGACAAGTAATATGAATATAATCTCAGGTGGTTCAATGTTGTAAGAATCAGATTCCCTATAGTTATTAAAGATGAGGAAGTTGTTTGGCAGCATGCATATGATTGATGTTGTAGTAGATTGTGGTATGATTCTCTGCTGTTGACTGATTTATTTCAGTATGGAATTATCATTAAACAACAGTTATCACTTATCCTTATTTTTATATATGACCCAGAGGAGAAGGAAAATTCAGTCAGTTATAAGTGCATTTGGGATCCTGGAATTATTTTCCAAAGAATTATGTAATCATTATGAAAATATAAAGCAAAGACAAACACAAATACATAAAAAGATTGACTTAAAGCAGTTGTCCTTGAATTTTCAAGCTCAATTAAGGCTTCATTACTATTACAATGAAACCTGTTTAAACCCAACCTTTCCAGGACTTAAGATTTTGTTCTGTTTTGGCTGATGTTGGGTTTTATCAGGTTCACAATGCACACAATTTGATATGACAGTGCTTACAAACATGTTTGGTTTAAACAGGTTTTCGGTTTATACACGATTTGGTTTGGTCAGGTTTCACTGTATATTTATATATTTAGAAGATTGTTGGCAATCCTGAATTTCCCCTTAGCAAAAAGTTCAGACATGGGATAACCTTTCAGTTTATATTGTGTATAAAACTTGTATACTTTTTGCTTTGACATATATGTACAAACGACTTTATCTCCTCTATATATTTGATAAAAGTTCATGGGTAATTTAGAGTAGTACTTGACAATTTATTAAGTACTCTCTCTATCTTAACCTGGTTAGTTGTTTGTCCATGAATTTATTTGTTTATGATTTGTTAATTTTGATTAATCAGTAAGTTTGCTTTCTCTTGGAATTGTGTCAAGGACTGTTGACATTGTGTGAATACAGAAGTTGAGCATGTAAAGTACATGTCGGTCACATTAGTGACAATAATAGCACTGTCCTGGTATAGATTTCTTAAAGTGGTTTATTTTGCCAATTTTAAAAATCTTGTAAAAAATGTAGAAAAGATTGTTCCAATATATCTCACTCCTGAAAATATTGAAGAAGAAAAAAATATATATGTAGGGTTTCTTTTTTGTTATGTGTTTGGGTTTCTCCCCTTTTTGTCAATTCTCATTTTCACATAAACAAATATCAAGAAAACAAAATGCAAATATGTATATACTTTTATTAAAGTAGAAATTACTGTAGAAATCAAGTTTTTTGTCTGACGTTTACAAGTACTTGCATTGCTTTAAGATGTTTACTTGCTTAGAGAATTTTGAGACCTTGGAAGAGTTTATAAACAGTCAGAAAGTATAACCTTGATATTGTCAACCATTTTACCCAGAGATAACATTATAATAGTCCTGAAATAGCATGACATCTTTAGGTAGAGGGGTGAATAAACTTTGGTATAGTAATTTAAACAGTTTGATGGTTGTGTAATAGGCTGATTGATCATAATTTATCAGTATTTTGCACATTCAATAAAAAATATTAAAGTCATGTTAGATATATATATGTAGATTTCTCAAACCCTTTAGAGTTATGAAGTACTTTACTGTGATAGACATTGTGTTTATGAGCAGCTTAATAGTCTCTGTGTGTGTATGGAGAATGCACTGGTACAAAATGTACATGCATTAATGTACACCTGATTTGGAGAGTAGATTACTTTACTCTGTTTTGGAAACTACTGTTGGACAAAAAGATAAAGATAAACAATAAACATGAGAAAGATAATACATGACAATACAAGATTAAGATGTCCATTGTTGAAACACATATACAGGGGTGAGCGAGTACACTGAGCCAGTAGTTCTATAATTTTCTATTATAGATATCTTTTGTGCTACAAGTAGGTTTTGCCTAGTATATTATTCAATTATTTTTAGACTGCCTGCACTGTATCCAGCTGTTGTAACCAAACATTTATTTCAAACTGTTATGTTTTTTACTTGTAGTATCACCACTGAAGGCACTGGCAAATAGTCATGAACCAAAGTCAGCACCACCTATCAGGAATCATGAACACACACATGCCATCATTTTCAAACGGGATGATTCCGTTAGGGTTAGTGATTTAGTTACTTAGCATGTTGTTTCCTATAGGCAGAATTTCTAGTTATCATATTTGCCATTTTAAGTGCTATGTCTAATAATTATATATATTCTAGCTGTATAACTTAAAAGTAAGAAAAATGCCTGAAAACAATTGCTTTTTAACAAATTTAATAATCATGATTTTCTATAATGGCACTTAATGTGACAAGTATTATTCTAGGAAATGGGTTTATAGTTGAAATTTAGCACTGACTTCACAAAATATGCTGGACTGTGACAAATCCAAAAAAATAGCTGTTGGTCACTCACTCAGACAAATATAGGTCATTATAGTTTCACTGTTCTAAATTTCAAAATAATAAAATTGATTGACCTAAATAATTTCAGAATATAGCTTCCATATAGGTTTTGTGGCTTTCATTTGGCCTAATATAAATAATGATAAATAATGACAATACATATGTATCACCTTATTAGATGGATTGTTAAACTTCATAGCAAGATAGAACTGAAATTTCGCATCCAATAGGTTTTTTCAGGAAGAAAAAACTGAAGATGTTTCATTTTATTAAGAACACCATTAATGCAATTTATTTTAGACCCCATCCTGAAAACTATGTAAATTTGAACCAGTTAAAGTACATTCCTGCAAGTGAAGAGCCTGACTGGCCTTTTTCTTAATAAATCATTAACTGTTAAATATGTATGTATTGCCTGACCATTGTAGATGCCATACAACGGTTCAATTCACGAGGAGGTAAGGTCATCTGTAGCTATTAACAACCTTGCACCTCTGCTTTCCTCAATACACAACACACTGGCTGGTGTATATCCACAAATCTGTCCAACATTGCAATAGTTTGCTCCTGTGAACATTGGTAGCTTGTCAAGTGAGATTACTGCGCTAAGATTGATACAAAAATGATACCACTGGAATCCTTTAAATAAGAGTCTGGGGAGGACACTGGTTGATAATACATGATAGATTTGGGATAAATATATATATATATATATATATATATATATAACAATGTGCATACAGGACTTAGTTAAGCATACATGCATGCATTGGATCAATAATTTCAATGACATTGAATTACAAGAAACTTGTTTCATATGACTTTAAAACTATAATAGATAGATAGAATTTTTAAAAGCAAAAATGATGAGCTAAACGAGGTCTACAAGTAAGTCAAACGGTGACCTATAGTTGTTAATTTCTGTGTTATTTTGGTCTCTTGTGGACGGTTGTCTCTGACATTGGCAATCATACCACATCTTCTTTTTTATAATGACCAAAAATTTTAATTGCGTTATTCCCCTTTAAAGACAATTTTATCACATTTTTGCCTATGAACATTGTAATAGATAGATACGAACTTTTAAGAGCACAAATGATCAGTAAGCACATCATATATATACTTAATAATAGAAATACCCCCCCCCCCTTTTGTTGTGACCATTTGGAAATAAGATTTCCATCAGCTATGTTTCTTCCTTCAAGAATTAGGTGTGTAACTGTATGAATCAAATAAAAATAAGTTCCCTCATATTAAGTTTTTCCTAGGGTTGTTTATACCAGCCAGTGTGACTTTTAATGAAGTATATTGTGTATTTGACAAGTAAAATAATAGATATATCTGGCTTTATGTTGCAAGTTTCTCCATGTTGCCAAGTTTGATGTGGCTCCTTATAGCTTGGCAAAAAATCCTGTAATGAACAGGTTAAACCAACCATTGGATGGACATTGACATTCATGTGGGCAAACGGAAATTTTCACAATAATGAGAAAATTGTTACAAAAGTACTACATGTATAATTATTTCTCATCTTATATTTTTCATCCATACTTAAAAAATAAATATTCTGTCAGTTGAAAGCTGATAGGTTCTTTACCTCTTGCACAAGACGTAATTAAACGTTGCACGACATTATATAATTTTTCTGTCATTTACCTGAATAAAATTTATGTAAATCTGTAATTTATAGTTGCAAGAAGGAAAAATAATAGAGTTTATTGTCATGTAACATGCTTGGTTAACGGAAGTTCACAGAGAAAGCTTGTGACAGGCATTTACAATTAGCATATGTTTGTTACATAATGTTTTTTTCCTGTACTCACATTATAAAAATATTAATAAGAGGTAGCTAAAGGAACTTTTAACAGCTTCATATCTCTTTTCTTTACACCCTGAAATATTTATATATAAATCACGGACTACATTATATCACTTCTTATAAACTGTAGACAACTAAGTATCCTTTTCTCGGATGTCATTGGTCAAAATTTATGGCAATATTTTGTGATTAAAAATTGCAGTGACAGTTATTTATAGAAAACATTGAAACTAAATATTCTATTTAAATTCAGATTACTCAAATTCAAATGTTGAATTAAAACTTTAGTTTGTCGGTCAGATTAGATAAAAAGCAATACATATCTAATTCTGTAACAGCCGATTGTGAGAGTGACCTAGTTCAAAAGAGAAACACATATATAGGTAGGGTGACAATTAGGCTGACCTATTTAGTATATAAATGGAAATAGTTTGACCTTTATTTTTTTATTTTTTATTGAACAGCATTAAAAATATTCAATTGGCCATGCCTTGGGGAAAATTTAAACTATATTATCTGCTAGGTTGAATATTGCAGCCTATATAGGTTATGTGATCTATTTTGGATCACATCATGACCGGTGTCATTATCCTTTGTCTGTTGTTGTTAACTTCTCTTATAATTCTGGGCTACTTACACCATACTTGGCCACAGTCATGAGCATCATTAACAGTAATTATACCAGTTGACCAGCTTATATGTTTATAATATGATATGGTATATGTCTTTATACTATAGATAGAACATTGGGTCAAAAGTATATAATGGTCAAGTCATGGGATTGACTTGAATGAAATGGTTAGTGCCCTTGAAAATTTTCATAAAATTATTTGAAATATTGAATGATATTAATTTAGCTAGATTATGCTAGTATGTTTCTTAGCTTACCCAATAGCTTATAGGTACTTTGAAAAAGAAATTCAACTTTACAACCATCAAGATTATTTAGAACAAGCGTGTAAAACTGAGTTGTTTACATTATGATACCATCATGCTCATCAGATTCACATATACTCCAATATTATACAGGCTCATAAGATGCCCTTCTGCTCTCAAAACCATACACCAATATAACACAGGCTCATCAAATCCATTTATGCTCCAAAGGTCACACACCAATATTATACAGGCTGATAAGATATCCTTATGCTCCCAAAACCATACACCAATATTATATAGGTTCAATCGATTCCTTTATGCTCCTAAAACCATACACCAATATTTTTACAAGATGTTCATCTTGAACAAATCATGATGCTCACCTTTTCTGAATGATTTACATGCTTTAAACATTTGAAATAAACTTATGTTTTTATTTCAGTTTTCATTGGATTCAGATCTAGATAAATTAGATATAGAAGATTTAGGTAAGAATATATGTGTAGTATATAAACAATCTTCCAGCATCGATTCAGTGGTTGTTATAAAAAGATAACTTGATACTACAAATGAGTATTTTGTCTACTCTTCAGTAGCACTTTAATGAAACAGTTGGAAATCAAAATCAAATGCAAAGTGGAAGAACATTGAAAACCTAAAATTCGGGAAAAAAGTTGTTTGTCAACTTTCACCCAAAACCATTACAATTGTGTTTGTCAAACACTTTATAAGAGCATTGAAAAAAAAACGTCGGTTCACTTCTCATGTATTCATGTAACAACTTTAAGGTATATTTCTCAGTACCTTCAGTAATAATGGAATTAGTTATTTCTAAATAAATATTGAGAAGAAACTTTCTTGATCTGACATACAAATGTATTGACATCTACAAAAAAATAACATAATGGTTTAGTTTGGTTAACATTTCTTAAATAGATAACTTTGATAAATTTAGAAAGTATTTGCACTTCATAATCAATTGTTATAAAACAAATAGGTTATTTTATTTATAAACATAGTCAGATCTTTTAAACAATGCCATTTTTGTGGTAAAACATTTCCTGTGTTACATGACATTCAAAGCTCTAAGGCTTACATAAGTATTTCTCTGTCTATTTTTGATTTTTATTGCCTGATCTATTATACAACAATTGCCTATTTGTTTGTTATAGTACATATGATCTTTCTGTTTTCAGATGAAAACACAGAGCAAGCATTTGCAAAGTTCATGCGAGCCCATAAGTGTTATGACCTTATTCCCACTAGTGCCAAACTTGTTATATTTGACACATTATTAAATGTAAGTATTTGATCTATGTTTGTGTCACAATGAGAGTCTTGCTTGGTTTATGTTACAGAGGTTGCTGACCAATGATGTTGTGAATAATGTGTATGAGCAATCGTGTGCTCCATTTTTTGTTCATACTCAATATTTATGTTGAAAACAGATATGGATACATATTTGTATCATATAAACATATTTTGGTCTGGTGTACTCATCTATACAACAGTAAATCCCACAACCTAATAGTTTCCAAAGGAAACAATGTGTGCTTTAGGTTAGACAACTGACCTTCACTTTTAACCTCTGACTCTCCAAATATTACTTGTTGTCAGTTTAAAAACATTAACTTCCATTCTTTTATTAGACCTTAAAAACTAATTTAATTATTTCATATAACTTTTTGTGTAAGCTTTTGAACTTTGATTTGATGTCAGATAAATGTTTAAAAGTTTTTCTGGGTGCTGATATATAATGATAAACCATCTCATAAGGATCAGAAAGGGAAATACTATTGATAGATTCTTGAGTCATAACTTTATATTTATACATTTGTTAAAAATACTTCAAACTCAAAATAATATGATATAATATAAAAGTACTGTGATGTAATTCATTGGTCCTTGCTGATAACTTTTAATGACCTTTTACAATTTGTATGTTTAATTCAAAGGTTATCTTCATATGATGCAAAACCTGACCTTGAATGTTAACTTCAAATGATTACCTAATATCTTTATAGAGATTAATACTGTTTTAAGTTCAGTTCTTGCAAGTGCCTGACATTTTCTAACTATAGATAAAGAGATAGATAAATTTTATATCCAAAAGAGGCCCTATCATGAACAAAATTAGTTTCATGATTAGCACAATAAACATTTACAATATAGATAATACAAAAGAAAAACAGTTCAAATATGGAATATAACATGTGTTTGTTGACCATGTACCAGAAGCTGCTATCATGAAATAAGCATTTATGAGTTCAATCCTCCTCATGACTGTACTGTATGGACACATTCTTGTTTTTTTAAAGCCGTGACATAATGAAGTTATGCATGAAATATTTCCAACTGGACATTAAGCAAACATCAAGAAATCAAGTCAAAAATGTATGACCATATTTATTATACAAGTCTGTTCCCATATATACACTCATGGGCTAAGCCAAGATATTCGTTAGAAAAAGAAGCATATTCTCTGTGTAGACAAAAAAATGAGGTTGAAATGATACAGCCCAATTACCTTGTAAACAAAATAGAAATGTTACTGAATGCCAAGGTTGTTATCACAAAAACTGTTATCCTTGTAGAAAGGTCATGGCAACACTCCAGTAGGATTTGATATGATGTTGAAATATGTCTGTAAGAATATTGATTGTTGTAACTAAGTATTTATTTAGAGTAGTATGCTGTCTGTAAGTTGTCCCTGTGTAATTTGATGAGATTCTAATTGACAAAGATCATTTAATATGACTTGGTGTACCAGTCTCTATGATGTGATGTACCAGACCAAGGATCCGGAAATTTTTTCACCTAATTTCGGTCATTTTCATACAACTTAAAAGTTGATGCCCCCTTTCAAAATATGATTGTCAAAATCACATTACTGCATGAGACTCATTATGAGTATGCTCATACTCGATCCTCATGTTCGTAGCATCAACAAACTTGTTTCACTGTTGCATCGCATTTACTTCATGATTCGTCCTACCATTTTCCTAAAATCTTTTAAGAGCAATTAAGGGAAGGCAACAGTTGAAAAATAAAATGATTTTAATGACTCAAAACGATAATATTCTCAGTTATCGCTCACGTTTCCTTTGATTCTGAAGTCAATATTCAAACCGGATGTACTACGACAATACTAAAACGAACAATTGCGGACTCATTTCCGGGATTAGTTTTGTTTATCCAAATCACAGGATATCATCGGCTTTTTAATATTTTACCTTTAATAGTATAAGAATATTAATTAAAATAGTTGCACTAGCTTTATTTAGGATGAAATTATTTTAAATTTACAATTAATTGTCTAAATCTGTGGAGGAGAATTTCAAGCATGCGTATTACATAGTAAACAAAGCATGTGTATTAGAAGTAAAAAAAATATTTTTTCTACGTAAATTAAACCAAGATTTAATTTTAAATCATAATTGACAATTGTCTGACCTGTTGAGTAATTAAATAATGAAGCCAGTTGGTATGGAATTTTTATTTCTTTATAATAATAGTTTGGAGCTTGTGATTAATTGCCAGGTGTGAATTAAAATTACAGGTAAAGAGATTAGCAATCATTAGCCAATAGCTCCCCAAGGCATTAATATAGTTATTAGGAGGCCCTCAGGATTATAACACTTTATTGAAGTGGCAGTTTAATTACAGGAAGTCGATAACAATACAAAAAATATGTTCAAAATGGCGATTTTGAAAGTCGATCTCAACGAAATGACCGAAATTATTACAATTGAAAAATAAAATTTGACCTAAATCCCAATTAAAAGTTTAGGACATTATAGTTTCAGTTTAGGACATGACTGGCAAATATGACCGTTTCCGGACCCTTGTACCAGACTATGTAATGTGGTTTACAAGTCTCCTGCGTGGCCAACAATGTCTTTAACAAGAGTTGTTACATGTTCCTGACTTGTCAACATACATGAGTGCATTAGCCTCTAGTAGGTTTTGATAGACTTGACTTTGAAAATCTTCTCAAGAATAATTAAATTAGTTGGAACCAAACTTGATGTTTTTGTTCCCTTAAAGATCTCAACAATCATCAATCATTTAATGTACATGTACATTGAAAATCAGGCAAATTAAATTTTTGATTCCCATATCCAAAGTCAAAACAGGTGTTCTGTTAAGCCATTGGCATCAACAATGTATAAGTTTAAGTTTAAGGGGTACCACTAGTGGAAGCTCAATGATATTTGGTTAACTGGCACATCTTATTCCCATTCTCAGTCATGGTCTATTGACTTTGAAACTTTTGCTTTATAGTAGTTTGTATGTTGAAGTTTATGTTTAGGTCAGTTGTAAGGCAACAACTTATGATGAGTCAATGGTATAAGGTATTCAGTTTATTTAGTATTTGATAAGAACTAGTTGTGATAGATCAATGCTACTTTCTATAAAGTTGCATTACTATTAATACATTATTAGGCCCTGCCCTCCTAGGTCATAGTCCATTATTGTCCATTAGATTGTCTTTTTTCAAATTTTCTGCTGACAAACGATACAAATCTCTGTGTCAGTGGTATATATTCCACAAAAAAAAGTTCTGGCAAATTTATAAGTTTACTGTTGAAAGTTGATGATAGTCTTCAGTTGACTTTAATATGGGTCAGAACACAAATATGTTAAGATGGACAGTTAACCACTGTTCTACTGTCTGTAACTATTGCGCACATAATATTTGGCAATGATTCTATACCTATCAACCTTGACTTCAATTAATACCTCAGACGTAAAAATAGCAACACATAGCCATATTAGACCAAAAATCAATCCTTCAGTATTTAGTACAAGAAGGCTGAATCAGTTTGATGCTTCCCCTGCTCAGTGGCGGATCCAGAGGGGGGGTTCCGGGGGTGCACACCCCCCCCTTTATTTTTGCCGATCAATGCATTTGTATCGGGACATATGTTTTGCACCCCCCCCTTTGCCCTGGGTTAGCACCCCCCCGAAAATTCCTGCATCCGCCCCTGCTGCTAATTGTCACATATATATCAAAATTGATTTGTAAGCAGGGTTTTACCAGACCATTGAGAATTAGGTTATTGGGATTTCTTTATACAAAGTTTGTTAATATTGACTGTTCTAATTGACAAGTCTTTGCAGTGCATGCTTTGTTTATTAAATTGAAAAAATATTCATGCAATCAGTTCTGTTAAATCTATTTCAACAGGAAATCTATGCTATCTTAACAATTGATCATCAGTGTAAATAATAGAAACAAGTTAATGATGAGACAAATGTTTTCAGTTTGTTGCATTTCACTCATGTGGATCCAACAGCATAAAATCCGACCTGCAACTTTAAAAGGCTTTGGCTTGCGACTTGATGTTTCATTTAAAAGGACATATGACCTTTAGAAATGTTCAAAACCGAGAATCGAACCAAATGGGAACTGTAGTACCTGTTTGTGTAAAACTTGACTGGTGACCAGGTCAATGTTTAAACGTGAAATTGGGACCTCAGGTGGGTAATCTACTAAAGTCCCATTTCTGATTTAAACCATAACATCAAATTCTAAAGAAATTTGCCCAAAACATTGACTGTTTATGAAGGCTATTAAGATTTTACTTCTGTCAGCTTATTTTTCCTAATGAATATTTATATAAACACCTAGGGACTTTAAATGCATAGTAAATGTTTTGAACTTTTATTTTCAGTCTTATCTACTAAGTCGCACTTTTAAACTGTGCCCATTTAAATTATTGAATAATTAATAGGTGTCCTACAGTGGATATTCAGCCTATGTAGACACACTATTGATTAACACTCTGATGGTAAACAAAAGTCAAGGGTAGAGATAGAGAAAATAGCTTTTAATACAATAATTGCTTTAAATTTCAATTCTTAAAGAATTGATTAATTAATAGTTTTATGGGTCTGGCACAAAATGATTTTAATACCATCAAGCGATATTTTATAATAGTCTTTTCGTAACAGGTAGTCTTTGAAGCCTACTTAAACTGGTTGCTGTGTAAATTATCAGCAAAGCATGGAAAATATCCTCTTTACACAACTTCATTTTACACTTGTTTCTATTGGAATTAGGAAACCCAGGTTTAGTTACTCAAACAAAAAGTGGAGTTTTATTTGATGTATTTGCTATACATTGTATTGATATGTAATTTTTTTCTGGTGACTGACAAACTAAAAGCACAATAATCTGTTGTTATCGAATAATAGGTCTTATCAGTTACATCATCAACAATTGCTTCAAAGTCATCTGTCTTTGTGTGTTTTCGGCAGCAAATTTGAAACTTGCATAATTTTTTCTCATGTGAACTGTTTTCAATTCTAGCATATTCTTGCATAAGTTCAACTAAAAGATAAGGTGGGATAGCAGTACAACAAATTTTATCTTTTACAATATTGAATATTGGTTATAGATGGAGAATAGACCCTGGTGTCACTGATATAATGAGGTGACAGTACCATTGAGATTACTCTATATATATTGTCTAAAAATTGCTATGTAAACAAGAAAATGCTTATAATACATATTCAAAACTGTGCCATCTATAAACCATTAAACAAATATCCATTACTTAGTTATCAAAATAAAGTGAAATAATGAATGCATTTCCACAAGATTAGCCAAAAACTTTAAAGTATGTCTTGTTTAAAATAATATTCCTAAGAAAGGAAGATTTCAATTCCAACTTATACATTTTATGACTTGACATGATGGATGTGTCAATACAATATATATATATGCACAAACAACCAAAGTAAGCATAAAGTGCAGTATGAACCTTGACATAGATAGATCTAGTTCAGGATGCATAGCTATATTTATCCTTTGTAAGATACTTTTAAGGACGACAGATTTATATTAGTAAATCAACAGTCTTTTTATTTAGAATATGAGTCACTACTCTGTTGTTTGTACTAGCATACAGCTGTTTCATGTACATGTATTATTTTGTCAGAAAACTGGTTTGAACCAATTTGTCTAACCTGCAGTTTTGAATGAGGGATAACTTGTATAAATGATAATACTGTTTCATTTTAAAATCATTTAGCACTGTATAAAGTCAGCTAGTCATGTTTTATTTTTCTGGACATGATAAATAGGATGGCATTAATTGATAAAGAAATTAATCATTAGAATTGTTCATTTCAATATTCCCTCCAATTTTTTTGTTTTACTATTTTACATCAGCCACGGATCCAGGAAGGTGTTCCATGGATTGGAATCCTCTTTTTTTTTTTAACAATTTAAACTTTTGAATGGGGACACATGGTTTGAACATCGCCCCCTTTTAAAAATGGCTAGATCCGCCGCTATCCATGCAGAACATGAATAACTTTAGCTTGCAATGCAACACCACAAAATCAAAATGTTTGAAAGAATTTTCTCAAACCATGATGATTAGTTTCTTAGATATTATAAACTGATATAAGAAATGATTTCTTATTCATACTTCAAATGATATGGTTGCCCATCAAAGTACCATTGACTCTTCACCAATGTAGGCTAGACAAGCAGTAAGAGTCTGACCTATTGCTTACTTTATTTTATGTTTGCTTGAATACAGTTATATTTTCTGATGTCTATTTCAATCTATCTCATTACAGGTGAAGAAAGCATTTTTTGCCCTTGTATATAATGGTGTGAGGGCAGCACCTCTCTGGGATAGTACAAAACAAGATTATGTAGGTAAGATGTCACATGATTAAAACAGTAGCTTTGTACAACAGAAATATATGTTATGAGGGTAGTTATTACAAATGTATTGAGCATTAAAAGATTAAAATAAAATACTCATCACCGAAATAACATGTGTTCAAAAAACAATTTAGACAGTAACGGTTAGAAGATTCTTTAAACTTTTTTCAGACAGGAAATTAGTGACCTGATTGATTTAGTTGTCATGTCATTGGGTATTTTTTTCATTGGTATATACCATACATTTCTTTTTTTTCTGAAGAAGAGAAACGGGTGCATATAGAAATAACTTTGTGCCCAAAACAAATGATTTTCAAATGCTTGCTTGATTAAAATAAAATTTATACAGATGCAAGATAGAGATTCAGGGATGAAGCCTATAAACTCTAAAGTTATCAGGTCAAAAGACAAGGTCACTGTTGCTTTTATTTGAAATAGCGGCTAATGAGTAATAATTTAACACTTCTCAAATCTTAGGAAATAGTTTTACTGAAAACATATTTGTACGTTTTATATGTATATATATATCTCATGTCAATCTTTGAATTATGCCTTGGGCGTTTTCTTGTTAATTGAATATAAAAACATCAATTTCATCCATTTTATTCTATGTTTTCCTTTTCACTACAGAATAATGTTATTCATTTAGTTCCGTAACATAACTTTATACTGTTTTTATCAGTTTGCTGTTGAACTCTTGGCCAATAGTATGTTGTGATTTCTGACTTGCTATATTTCATTGTGTTTTCTTATACTGCTGGGCTAATTTGAACCAAAGTTGGCAAGAATAATGTTCTGAAGGTATATTTTACCTGATTTCTCTTTTACCATTTGATTTATTGGAATTTTTGTTCTGTTACTTAATCAGAATGTTTAAGCCTTTGTGGCCTTAAATAAAGATTTTGAATTTATTTGAAAATAAGCTATGGTATGAAGATAAAATTTGTGACCGCCTCATAAAGGAGATATGCATATGCCCTATCATTGCATAGAACATTATGATTGAACAAAAAGCATCAAAAATATTACAACTTTAAGTCTTATGCATTAACTAAATGAATATTACCCAAAAATAGGGTTTTGAAATTCTGGGTGTACAAGCCCTCAGTAAAAAAGCACATTTTCTCTTGGTACATAGCATCTAAGTCTAAGATTGGCTTGAGGAGTCATAAAAATCTGTTATTCAGGTACCGATTTACCATCTAATTATATCTAGGAAGTAAAAAATAACCAACTATTTTAAATTGTGTTCTGATCACATTAGAAAATTATATCATTTATTGATTTTTACCTGGATAAGGTCATTTACCTATGGTCCAATATCATGTCACATTTCATTACCATGACAACTAAATTTGTACTTAAGTTCTATAGGTAATCAAACAGATTTCGTGTTTGTTTACAGAAAGTTTAAATGAATTTTATATAAGCAGTAATTGATTTTTCCTGAAGTATCTCTCACTTGTCATGAGTTTTTTTTTATATAGTTAGATCATTAGATCAAACAACTAAATATTACACTAAACACCCTTACAAGCCTAGGCAGTTTGGTGACTTGTTAAAATGATATATTTTTTGTATATTTTTTTCTCATAAATCAAGCCGTTGGTTACCTTGTTTAGATTATTACACATTTAGTCATGTTTCCGTCCTTTATAGCGGACTGTATAGTATGAGTTTGATTCATTATTGAAGGTCCTACAATGACAATAAATTTCATAAACACGTCATATGGTCTCCTTGGTTGATAGTTGGCTTGTTGGCAATCATATCACTTTATTTTTATAAGCTAACTTTTAAACTGTATGTTCATAGTGACGTACAGATTTTATAAGCAGGTCACATGATAAGAGATTTATTGTTAAAATATTATGTAATGACTGCCTTGAAGCAAGTTTTAAGTCTAAATGCTGAGCTAATCATTACATATGACCCAAATAGTTTACTTCTGTCATTCATATAATGTCACCATTGTAGATAAAAATGAGATGAAAGTAAGAGTGAATTGTATATCACCTAAATCGATACAAAATGCACTCTCATGTTTAATTTATGCAGAATCAGTGAATTCAGCTGTGATTTCAATCTATTTTATCATCAGGAAGTTGGAAATAATTCAAAGTTAAGTCTAGTGGTTTTTGTAAGGGTTCCAGTTAAACAAGACTAGCTAGAATTAAACATTATAAGACCAGACAGTAATTGGTATAACCAGATGTAGAGATGCTCATTTTAAAGTATTGGGCATACTCTCCTACTGCTCAATCATTACATAGCTAATAATGAAAACAATTTTATTCTAAAGATACAGACAATATTGACCAATAACGAGCTTGATTCTGTATCTTTAGGATAAATTTGTTTTCATCATTTAGCCCTTGTTTGACTAAGGTCGGTTAAGAATCTTTCCTTATTGGTCCAGACATTACACAAGATATTACATGGTCTTGAGTTATTTTGAGCCTTGATTATGATTTATTTCTAAAGTAGTCTTACCAGAATTAAAGATCTAATTACCCGGTAGATCATACTGTACTACTTTGTATGTGATGCCAATAACTATCTGCTTAATAAAGAGATTTGTGTTTTATTTCAGGAATGTTGACAATAACAGACTTTATATTGATTTTACATAAATACTACAAATCACCTTTAGTAAGTATTAACAAATCAGTAGACATATACGCATTGAAATATCGGCAAGTTATTCTTCTATATTAAGTTTGTGGTCTGAAAATAGAGCAAGTTAGTTAATATCAAAATAGAGATGTGGTATAATTGACAATGAGACAAGTGACATGAATGTAAGCATATAAATATCACCTTAAAGCTTCAACAATTAACTTTCTTAATGGATTTTTTTGGGGCACTCTAAAAATGTAATCATGAAAGCACTTTTGTCTTGTCTGAGCCGAAAGATGCAGAATGTGTGGAATAGTTTTACAATCCCACGACTATGTTAACTATTTTTATAAAGCTTTATATTAACGCCCCTCCATAGCAGAGGGAGCATAAAGTTTTACCCTTGTCCGTCTGTACTTAATTAAATTGGTTTCTGTTTTCTAACTAAGTTTGGCTCAACAAAATGTTATGAAACTTATACACAATGCTTATTACCACAAAAAACAGATCAGGTTTGAATTTGGTAGGTATCACATTACCTTTTTAGAGTTATGCCCCTTTGCAAATGGTAAAATTGCTGAATTTTTTGTTTTCGTTCTCTTAAGTTTGCCTCAACCTAATGTTATAAAACTTTTACAAGAAGTCTTGAGTTATGTCCCTCTACAATTGGAAAACTAGCTGTTTTATAAGTTGGAACCATCTTGTAATTCATAACAGGTAAAGAGAGAGAATGGTGGCTACCACAAGTAATACATAAATTGCACTGAAGATTCTCCTACTTTAAACAATATGTATGTTACACAAGTCTGATGTAAAATCAAAACTAATTGTCAAAATGCAAAGACAAATGTAATTGTATTCTATGAAATCTTGTTTTGCTTTCAGACCCTCTAATATATTTTGAAATTGGTGAGATAAATGTATGTCTCCTTTAATGTAAAATATTTTATATTTTAGGTAAAAATGGATGAATTAGAAGAACACAAAATAGCTACCTGGCGAGGTAAGATATCTACTCTGGATTTATATATGGTATCTAAATCTAGGTTTGTATTAAATTCTTCACCTCAACTTCATAGGAAGATAGAATGCAATACTAGACTATGTATTAATTTATTATGCCTCAGGCCATGGTTTTTTAATTTGTTGGTATACGGATTTACCCCAATGAAAAAGTCGGGTTGGTCGGTTGGGGAAAAAAAAAAAAAAAATCTTTCAAGACAGAAAAAGATGCAAAATAAATATATATTTCACCTTTCTAAATATGTTTGTTATGCTATTTTGTCATCATTTCTTAAATTTTAGTTCAATGAAATAGTATTGCTCATAATTTTCCGTCAAAAAAGGGGGGTGCACGGACAAAGAAGAAATTACGTCACTAACAAACAATAACAGATTTGATTAGCTTTTAATCAATTCCAGAAAACTTGGTGAATCTTCAATCTTTAACTTGATGTCTTTGACCTGTCCAGATTTGGACAAGTCTATTTCTATGAGTTGATGCATCTTACGGATTGATGACAAATAAGGGAAACAAACTTATTGTGTAAATGTTTTTAAACACCGGTTTCGTTTGCAAATTTATTTGCGCAAACGACATTTCAAGGTCAGCTATGTCTATTTTTAGAAACATAAACTGGAAGTTTTATTTTTATACAACAGAAAGTGTTATGAATTTCATTTCATAAAAAAAGAATATTTTAACTATTTTCAGGGATAATGTATTTGTTAGAGTCGACGGGAATAAAAAAGCATGAAAAGTGAATTTTTTATTTTATTCTGGAAATCAGCAAAATCAGTCGGCGGATCCGTAAACAAGCAAATTAAAAAATCCTGGCCTCATTTATGGACATTAGGTTTTTCATTCTGTGTGTCCGTTCATTCATTCGTCTGTTTGTCTGTCCAGCTCTAGGTTAAAGTTTTTTGTTCAACTTCAAAGTTAGTAAACATGTTTCCTATGATATGATCTTTTACTAAGGTGCAATTACTACATAAGAAAGCCACCTTTCAAAACCAATAACAACAATATGATCTTTTTAATTTTTATGCCAAATTAGAGTTTTGACCCAAATTTCACGGTCCACTGAACATAGAAAATGATAGTGTGAGTTGGGCATCCATGTACCAGTCAGGATCCTACTTTGTCAAAATTATCTCCCCATTACGCCAATTCATTTTCACAATCGTAGAAATGGAAGCCATTGTAGGGATGACGCTCTACCAATTTTGCTCTTGGAAACCGATCAATTTATCCACATTGCACCAATACGATCCTTATATGTCAGTTATATTCAAAAAGACAAATGTATCAACTAGCTAATGAGCATCAGTTAATGATCTTGTCTGCATTCATTCAACTTAAAACTATTGTCTGATCGGTTGTCAGGTGGAATTTTCGAAAATTCATAATTAAATATTTCTTGGAAGGGCAGACTACATTTTTTTTAGTGTATGAAGACTATAAACCCTAGTTATCACACACACAAAATTAGAATTTTTCGAAGATATGCATTTTCATCATCCAACTTTTAAGACTGTCGTCAAGTACTTTCAGTAAAAAAATAGCTATTCGAACACACCTTCTCTGTTTTTGTGACTCATTAGATAGGTATTTCACTTGACCCATATATTTCATCTTTTAGTACTGTTATTTTTTTGTGTTATAAAGTCAACCTGTAGCTTTAATATATAAAAATGATAGAATCTGAAGCGAGATGATGTATAAAATATTCTTACTTTGTACGATATCAAGACAAACACGCCCTAACATAAAAAGGTGCACTTGATTTTCTCTTTTCGATACAATTGTTACCTATTTTTTGGAATTTTTTCTTCAGTCACATAATGGAAGGGCAGACACAAAAATTACTGAACTAATAGATTGATATATTTTCCATCCGTGGTAATTTTTCAGAAAAAATCGGAGGTTATGCATTTTCTTCATCCAACTTCAAAGATACCCATGTCGTCGACTTGATATCTAATTGTTCTGCTTAACTATGTACTAGATAAATTGAAAACTTATGCAAATGGTGTTTTTAAAATAAAACACCTCCTTATTGAGAAGAAAATTGCAATTTTGTTTGTTTCTATTAACTTTTAAAAAAACTTGTCACTATAGTAAACAATACAGTAAACATTTATCGCCTTCTCTAACAAAGAGCTTCGATTCTTTTGTTCTATTTCAACCTGGTTTCCGACTGGTACTATGGACTCTTTCTTGTTTTTTATTGGAACACAATTCACAGAATATCATAATGTTTTTACATATCAGTTTTGGATCTCAAATATGTATGAAAAAAACCACTGTGGACATCTTAAAACAATTTTTTGGAAAGTTCGAATATATGTTTGAAGACATCATATATGTATGTATGACATTATGATGGTTATCTTTGTGCTATTTATAACTGTATTTACTGGCAGGCACTTTATTCTTGTTGAGCCCTTTCTAGTCAAATTAGAGGCAATTTATTTATACACTTTTATGATTTTCTAGATGTATTAATATCATGGAAATCGAAAGATTTACTTTTTTGCAAGAATTTATTTTCATGTTATTTTTCATCCTCAAGCAAATATGATAGTTTACATAATTTAGTTTGCTTTACTGTATTTTGCTGACATGAGTTTACTATGCCAATGTTTCTTGCAAGTATTTCACATGTAGTTATACATGTATTTGATTGTGTTTTCAGAGGCCCTATCAGAGAAAATCAAACCATTTGTATATATAGAACCAGATGCCAGTTTGTATGATGCTGTGAAAACTTTGATAAGTAACCATGTACATAGACTGCCTGTGATAGACCGGATTACTGGCAATGCCCTGTATATACTGACCCATAAACGCATTCTTAGATTCTTATACTTATGTGTAAGTATAGATGTATGTTATTGCATCATATTGGTCATTGTTTATATTTCATTTATTGTTCAGACTTCAATTCGACATGATTATGATGGAGTTATTGATAGACACTTTATCACTCACTGTTAAAATTTTGAATTGCATAAAGTTTTACCCCAGTCCGCCGGTACATCCAAACATTCCATATTGGCTTCTGTTCTTTGCCTGAACCAAATGTTATGAAACTTGTACATAATGCTTATAACCGCAAAACAAAGATCAAGAATGAATTTTTGTGGTGTCACTTTTACCTTTCTATAGTTATGCCCCTTTACAAGTAACAAAATTGCTGTATTTTTCCTATCTGTTCTCTAACTTAATTTTGCCTCATTCAAATGTTATATGAAACTCATACACAATGTTTATTACATGTACCACAAAACACAGATTAATTACGAATTTAGATAGTGTCGCTTTAACTGTACTTGAGTTATATCCCTTTATACTATATATGCAAGCAGGGTCGTCATCTGTGTCCCATGGACACATTCCCTGTTTATTTATATTTTAACATTTTTAAAATTATATTTTGTGTTATTACTGGAAGAATTTTAAAAAAAAAAATCTAAGCAAACAACTATATTGGCAGTCTAGTCAGAACAAAAATGATATTAGATTCTCTATTTTACAATTTGAATGTAAGCTGAGTGGTGAGGGAATCCTTCACTTTATTATAATTAGCTCACCTGACCTGAAAGGTCAAGTGAGCTTTTCTCATCACTTGACGTCCGTCGTCTGTCGTCCGGCGTCCGTCGTCCGTAAACTTTTACAAAAATCTTCTCCTCTGAAACTACTGGGCCAAATTTTACCAAACTTGGCCACAATCATCCTTTTGGTATCTAGTTTAAAAAATGTGTCCGGTGACCTGGCCATCCAACCAAGATGGCCGCCATGGCTAAAAATAGAACACAGGGGTAAAATGTATATTTTGGCTTATATCTTTGAAACCAAAACATTTAGAGCAAATCTGACATGGGATAAAATTGTTGATCAGGTCAAGATCTATCTGCCCTAGAATTTTCAGATGAATCAGACAACCCGTTGTTAGGTTGCTGCCCCTGAATTGGTTATTTTAAGGAAATTTTGCAGTTTTTGGTTATTATCTTGAATACTATTATAGATAGAGATAAACTGTAAACAGCAATAATGTTCAGCAAAGTAAAACCTACAAATAAGTCAACATGACCAAAATTTTCAGTCAACCCCTTAAGGAGTTATTGCCCTTTATAGTCAATTTTTAACAAATTTTTCGTCAGTTTTTGTAACTTGTACAAAAATCTTCTTCTCTGAAACTACATGGCCAAATTAAACCAAACTTGGCGATAATTATCATTGTGGTATATAGTTTGAAAAATGTGTCCGATGACACCGCCTACCAAACAAAATGGCCGACATGGCTAAAATTAGAACATAGTGGTAAAATGCAGTTTTTATACGACCGCAAATTTTGAAAAAATTTTCGTCGTATATTGCTATCACGTTGGCGTCGTCGGCGGCGTCGTCGGCGTCCGAATACTTTTAGTTTTCGCACTCTAACTTTAGTAAAAGTGAATAGAAATCTATGAAATTTTAACACAAGGTTTATGACCATAAAAGGAAGGCTGGTATTGATTTTGGGAGTTTTGGTCCCAACATTTTAGGAATTAGGGGCCAAAAAGGGCCCAAATAAGCATTTTCTTGGTTTTCGCACTATAACTTTAGTTTAAGTTAATAGAAATCTATGAAATTTTGACACAAGGTTTATGACCACAAATGAAAGGTTGGGATTGATTTTGGGAGTTTTGGTTTCAACAGTTTAGGAATTAGGGGCCAAAAAAGGGCCCAAATAAGCATTATTCTTGGTTTTCGCACAATAACTTTAGTTAAAGTAAATAGAAATCAATGAAATTTAAACACAATGTTTATGACCACAAAAGGAAGGTTGGTATTGATTTTGGGAGTTTCGGTCCCAACAGTTTAGGAATTAGGGGCCAAAAAGGGACCCAAATAAGCATTTTTCTTGGTTTTTGCACCATAGCGTTAGTATAAGTAAATAGAATTCTATGAAATTTAAACACAAGGTTTATGACTATAAAAGGAAGGTTGGTATTGATTTTGGGAGTTTTGGTCCCAACAGTTAAGGAAAAAGGGGCCCAAAGGGTCCAAAATTAAACTTTGTTTGATTTCATCAAAATTGAATAATTGGGGTTCTTTAATATGCCGAATCTAACTGTGTATGTAGATTCTTAATTTTTGGTCCCGTTTTCAAATTGGTCTACATTAAGGTCCAAAGGGTCCAAAATTAAACTTAGTTTGATTTTAACAAAAATTGAAACCTTGGGGTTCTTTGATATGCTGAATCTAAAAATGTACTTAGATTTTTGATTATTGGCCCAGTTTTCAAGTTGGCCCAAATCGAGGTCCAAAATTAAACATTGTTTGATTTCATCAAAAATTGAATAATTGGGGTTCTTTGATATGCCAAATCTAACTGTGTATGTAGATTCTTAATTTTTGGTCCAGTTTTAAAATTGGTCTAAATTAAAGTGCAAAGGGTCCAAAATTAAACTTAAGTTTGATTTTAACAAAAATTAAATTCTTGGGCCTCTTTGATATGCTGAATCTAAACATGTACTTAGATTTTTGATTATGGGCCCAGTTTTCAAGTTGGTCCAAATCAGGATCTAAAATTATTATATTAAGTATTGTGCAATAGATAGTCTTTCCAATTGCACAGTATTGTGCAATGGCAAGAAATATCTAATTTCACAATATTGTGAAATAGCAAATTTTTTTTTTAATTAAGAGTTATCTTTCTTTGTCCAATATAGTAAGCAAGAAA
The DNA here is from genome assembly GCF_036588685.1 of Mytilus trossulus. Classification (NCBI taxonomy): domain Eukaryota; kingdom Metazoa; phylum Mollusca; class Bivalvia; order Mytilida; family Mytilidae; genus Mytilus; species Mytilus trossulus. The sequence goes on along the minus strand of NC_086374.1, from coordinate 26,774,646 downwards.
TATCTGCAAGAATTTTTTTTAATTGGAGTTATCTTTCTTTGTCCAGAATCAACTTAAATCTTTGTTATATACAATATACAATGTATTTTCACTTTTTACTACCAACTGATAAATTTAAATAATCTTTACCATTCAGTGATAACAAGCAGTTTTTTTACATCTTAATATTTTATGATGTATTTAAATGAGTAGTAATTGTTGCAAACTCCATTAGAATATTTTAATTGAAATTAGTTTTGGAATAAGGGAAAGGGGGATGTGAATAAAAAAATGGGTTCAATTTTTCTCATTTGAAATTTCATAAATAAAAAGAAAATTTCTTCAAACATTTTTTGTGAGGATTAATATTCAACAGCATAGTGAATTGCTCTAAGAGAAAACAAAAATTTTAAGTTCATTTGAATACATTCATTCTGTGTCAGAAACCTATGCTGTGTCAACTATTTAATCACAATCCAAATTTAGAGCGGAATCCAGCTTGAATGTTGTGTCCATACTTGCCCCAACCGCTCAGGGTTCAACCTCTGCGGTCGTATAAAGCTACGCCCTGCGGAGCATCTGGTTGATTTATATCTTTAAAACTAAGACATTTAGGGCAAATCTTTCAAGATTTAAATGTCCATCAGAATAAGATCTATCCCCTCGCAAATTTTCAGATGAATCTGACAACTCGTTATTGGGTTGCTGCCCTAAAATTGGTAATTTTAAGGAAATTTTGCAGTTTTTGGTTATTATCTTGAATACTATTTTAGATAGAGATAAACTGTAAACAGCAATTTTGTTCAGCAAAGTAGGATCTACAAATCAAATAAGTCAACATGATAAAAATTGTAAGAGTACCCCTTAAGGAGTTATTGCCCTTTATAGTCAATTTTGAACAAATTTTTGTCATTTTTGTAACTTGTACAAAAATCTTCTTTTCTAAAACTATGGGCCATATTAAACTAAACGTGGCCACAATCATCACTATGGTATCTATTTAAAAAAAGAGTAATGACCCCACCTACCAATCAAGATGACAGACATCAGTAAATACAGTAACAGGTGAGCAACACAGGCTCTTGAGAGCCTCTAGTTCTATATAGGTAATTCTGGTCTGTATTTGGAGGGGTGTCAATTGTTGTTTGATATTACAGAAATAAGTATAATCGTTTTAAGATAATTTGCGATACTACCTTTCTATTGTTTAATTTTATTATGTATTTTGTAAATGAAATGAATTACCAAAACTAAATTTATTATGCATTTTGTACTTAAATGAATTACCCAAACTAAGTTTATTATGTATTTTGTAGATAAATGAATTACCAAAACCAGGTTTTATGCACCAAACATTAGATGAACTTTGTATAGGAACATTTCAGAATGTTATAACAGTGAGTATTTCATTTTACTAAAAAAAAAAAAAAAAAAAGAAGATGTGGTATAGTAAGTAGGTGTAGTATTTAGATACACACTTTTTAGTATGTTGGAATAGCAAAATGAATTTTAAAAACGTTTTAATTGCAACAATTTTTGTTCTGGAAGTGAGAAATAGCAGCCCACATGATGTTGACCATTTAAAAGGTCCAGTCTGGTTAAAGTTTTACTTTGACATTCATAACTGCATCAAATCATCATGGAATTCTATGAAACTTGGGACAAATGCTTCATTGAATTTTTCAAAACTTGAAAATACTTTATTTCTTTTTATTAATAAAGAGACATTTTATTGGCAGTCACAGTATAATACACTTTTATACTGACAGCAGCAATGGCAGGCAAGACAAATGGCTTTAAAAAACCTTAACAAAGTTTTTTTTGTTTTATTATTTTAACTTTTTGTCTCGTTCAGACATTCATTAAGCTTGGGCTACCTATAACTTGTGACAGTACATATACCTATAAAAGAATTAAATATCAGTTTTGATTTTCTTTTAGGCCAAAACCTCAACACCTGTGATAGAAGCATTAAATATGTTTGTAAACCACAGAATATCGGCTGTCCCTGTAGTAGATGACCAAGGAAAAGTTGTTAATATTTATGCAAAGTTTGATGTTATTGTAAGTATTCATACTTTATTGGTCAGTTCTGTCTAAGGACCTAACATTAATGTCAAAATTGTTAGATGACTTCTTGAAGGAGTAATGCACTAAAAGACAATTTTTCCATTTTTTTACTGATTTCCATCAGAGACGAGAAATATCAAACATTCTATAGAACTTTAAGTCTACTGGAATGAGGTATAAGTAAAACAGAAAAAATAACTAGCAGAAAATATAAAACTAAGTATAATTCTTTCATTCATGGAGTTATTCAAAAAGAAATTTCTAAGAGTTGATATCTCACTTCTGGATATTTCTTCTTTTAAATAACACACATGGTCACCAGTTGGTGTGCATTTTCTAAAGGTGCTTACATTATCCATCAGTAATGTTTATGATGTGCATATAGATCATATGGGAATAAGGGATTATCTATTAACTATTCTTAATTTATTTTAGCAACCATATCTTTCCAATAAACACTGTATTGCATGTCTGTAGATTAATTAAGTAAAGTACTATTCTCACTGTTCTCATGTGTCTATAAAATCTCATCACTGTTCAATTTTGACCCAAAAATCATATCACTATTGATACTATCTCTTTATATTTGACCTGTTGATCTTATAACTATCAATATCAGAGACTAGCTATTTTGTCCTTGTTAATATTTGACATGTCAATCTTGCTACTGTTGATAATTGACCAGTAAATGTTACAATGTACAAGTATGAAGAAAGAATTGATTTATTTTTATTGTAGAATTTAGCAGCCGAGAAAACCTACAATAATTTAGATATTACTATAGACCAAGCTTTAAAGCATAGGCATAAAGTAAGTTGTTTAATATTTTTAAATAACTGGTTTAGCAGTGAACTGCCATTGGTTTCGTAGAAGCATGTATGCCTGCTTAAAGGGTGGGAGATCTTGGGTTGAATTCATAACTAGATCTAACCAAATACTTGAAAAATTTGTATGTGTTGATTTTTGGCTAAGCATTTGGCATTCAGGAGAGGATGATATGTCTTCTTGCAGATCCTTGCCATGTGAAATAGCACATTAAGATAAGATTAACTAAGCATTATCATCTAGGACAAACAAAGTAATTTTATACAGATTTAACTACAGCTATGCCTTACAAGGGACTACAAATTCATTCAACCCTGTCAGTGTAATTATCACTTATGCAGAGCTTTATTTTACCAGTATTAATTTGAACTTATTAAAATATGTTACAATTGATTCAAATTTGAATGACTTTAATGATGAGATGTTTGTGGTGTTCTGACAATATAATATTAATGGCATTTCCGTGTTAACATGAAACTGGTGACGACAAAGTTATGTATAACATTGACTCTTAATTTTTCTTACAAAAGTATAATTTATTTGCATTTATATCACATGAAGAAGCAAAAGATATTATATACAAATACTTAGATGGTTGTTTTATTCTCAATTTAAAGATGTGACATTATAAAGCAAGTTGTTGATTGAAACTGATTGGACGTGAGATAAAGCTGCTTCACAATCATTCAACTAATGAATTTGTTGTTACTAAAAAAAAATGGCAGTTGAATTAGTTAAACTATTGCATTTTACTCTTAAAATGCAAACAACTAAAACCAGACATTTCAGAGGCAGAAATAAAACATTATGAGACTTATCAGTTTTTGTATGAATATAAGCAGAGTGATGAAAGAATCCTCCATATTATTCATGCTTTAGGTTTATAGGAATGGCTGTTGTGCTAAAGTAAAAAAAAAAAACTACTAAAAAATGAATTAATGAATTACAATGAATGTTTGTGAGATTGTTGATTAATTTCTACTATGAATTTTTTAGGAGAGTTGGTTTGAAGGTGTGGTAAACTGTCTGATGACTGACAAGTTAGAAGATGTTATTGTAAAATTAGTTCAAGCTGAGGTAATTTTAAAATACTAAAAATATACTTCCTTTGAATGAAAGAAGACGTTCTTCCACAGGATATGAATAAGATATACCCAACAAGGCTAATTGATCACATGTTTTCATGAAAAATACATCGATTCAGTCATCTGTTGTTATGAAAATAAATGTGGCATAATGATGGTCTAAGGGAAGTAACTAACTGTAAGCTAACAGTTGCCACACCAAATTGTGCAAGATTATTTTAAAGAATTTGTTGTTTGATTACAACACTGTCAACTTTCCTGTTTGTCAAACATATCTTAGCTTCATTTCAAGAATCCCTGCATGAGTTATTTTATTTGCCTATAATTTCTTTTTTCTGCAGGATATGAGCAGGAATTATTTTCAAAATGAGCTAATGTTCTTAATTTAATATTTATTTAAGAAATTCAGAGATATATATTGCATGTAGTGGTAATAAAACAGATATTTATTCTCTCATTTTCCTATTTCAGGTTCATCGTTTGGTAATAGTTGATACTGAAACACACGTAAAGGGCATTGTATCACTGTCTGATATTCTTACATTCTTAGTCCTAAAGCCTATGGGTGAGTATAATAAGAATATGTAGTCAGGCTTTAGCTTATTTTATGATTCTTTCTTAAAATCAAAATAAAATACTACTTATGATGCATAACAAATAAAATAGTATACAGGATCCAAGATCTGGAAGAAAAGTCAATGGTTTCTTTTTATATTATTTATTACAATACAATACAGTACTTTATTCAACAACAAAAAAACAACAATAACAAATGAAATATGAGGTACAGAGAATGACATGAATATACAAATGATACATGGAAATATTCATCCTATGCTCCACTGTTGCAAGTGTTAAAAGCTTTGTTTTTTTTATTTTCAGGTTATGAACCCATCAAAAAATCATGATATCTGTGATAAAACTGTAAAGGAACTGCTGGTGAATATAAGATCTCAAACCATCAACATAACTACCTATGTAAAGGACAGAATGTAATCACTGCTGTGATTGGTCAAGTGAGGAAAGCTATCCAGCAGGGAATGGATTCTATTACTGTGATTTGTTGAAGATGTCTCAGTAGAGATGACATTTATGATATTGTCTTTTGTGATGCATGGCATTATGGAGTAGTAAACATGTCAGATGAATTATAAAGATAATGTACTAATAGCAGATCATTCCTTCAATACTGACAATAGGCAATAGTGTGTCTCTACTTTCTTCATTGAATTTTGAAATTTAACGGTCATTTTTTTATTCTAAAATATAGAATACTCATCTGAAGCAAAGAACATTATAGTACAAAATTTTTGCTGGTTGTGCTAATTTTATTTCGCGTCTAAGACACTTTAATTTTAACTTTTTAACCAGATTTTCAAAAGAAAAATCAGTTATTGATTTGTTTCAGTATTTGACTTATATTATCTTACAATGCATTTTAGTCAGCATTTTTCTTGTTCAATCATATTTAATCAAAAGTTAATTCATATAAATGATTTCACAAATATCACAAGTAATTTTATTGGACTGAATTTTTTCTAGTCGAACATCAGTTTTAACATAACTCTCATTATTACCATTTTGAAAAAAAAATAAGAATTCTAATGCATCATGGATACATTTTTCATCATATTGAATTAGATTCATACATTAAAAAAAATCAGTTATAAGCATAAGTAAATTAATAAAGAGAAAATATTTACCGTTTTCTCAACATTTTAAATTTTCTTTTTCTTTTAAAAGACAGTAAAAAAAGTTTAATGAGTTAAATCTGATTCCAGATATTTTTTGTAATTTTTTTGGACAGAGTGTTGATTTTTACTGTGACTGTCATTTACACCGTCTAGTTTTTTTGACAAACTAAGGGGTTTTACTGGGACTTTGATTTGTTTATAATGAATCTCACCATTGTCAAATTTTACTATTTAATTTATTTAAATTATTTATTTTATCTATGTAATGAGATGTTTTATTTTTGTAATTCAGAACATTCATACTAATTTGTGCATATCACAATGATTGTAAGATGCAATTTTCATAATTTCTGCGTCTTATTTTGTAATTGTATTTTAGCGGTCAATTGAGTTCACAAATTTTATCCTAGTCTTGAGTATGACCAGCAAAACTCTTATTTAGGCATATGATAGATTACAGTCTAAGTGGCCTGATTACAGTCTAAGTGGCCTGATTGGTAGCTTTCCTTGCATTGTCACATTTCAGTTTTCCACACTTGATTAAGTAACTGGTTGAGATGTTGGTCTAGATGTTTTGAAATAATTTCAGTAATGATGAAAACATAACTAATCACATTTGAATTTGTTTATTTTTTGTTTGATATTTTTCAAGAAAAGAATCGTTTTTGACCTTTCCAGAATAACTACAGGTATAACTATGTTATTTGGTATAAAGTCAGGTTATCAAAAGTGTGTGTTTCTTCTTTTTTCCCCCAGAATTATGCCATTTGGATTTTGAAATTTTAGAATATAACAGCAGATTAATCCTAGATATTTCCATCATTATCGAAATTATGGGTTAACAAACCTTCACAGAATAACAACCTGTTTGTATTGAATTTAAAGAAATTAACTTGGTTTTAACACTTATTTTCTTAAAGATTGTCTTATCTATGATATAAAATAATTTAGTTGGAGGTTACTTGTCTTGTTGGTTGCTTCTAATGTTTGAAGATTTTTATTTCTACTTAAATGTGGAAATGTTGACATTGTGGTATTTTCCCCTTTTTTATCCCATTAGAATTTGAAAAAAAATTTATTGTCAATGCTCATCTTCAGGTGTTTACTGCAGGTATCTAAAAAATGTGTTGGTAAGAATTTGTTTGTTTTATCTATAGCAATTCATACAAAAAAGTGGAATATATATAATATTATTAGTATCACAAAAGATTGTAGCATACATTACAAATTTTTATGACATTTGAAGCCATTGCTTATTTTTAGATGATATTTTATCACATATAAATGAAAAAAACAAGCGTATTGTTCTTAGCTTTCAAAGAATTTATTTTTGTAAATGCACAACATATATATAGGGATGTTTAGTCCTGGTGCCTGTTAGTTTCATATAGGGTATATTCAGTACTATAAAACAAAAATGGCATTCATTTTAATATTTCCAGGTCTTTATATTTTAAAAATCAAAACTAGTTTCACATCGCTAGACAATGTTTATGAATTACTGATCCTCCATTAATGCAGCTTTCACAGCTACATTTATGTAAGAATTTGTTTGTGATGTTAAAGAAATAGTCGTTGATTTCTATCAACGGTGAAATAAACATTTATAAAAAAGTAACCCCCCTTGTTTGTATCAGTATTATCAAAGATCACATGTGTGGCATGTAATTCACATGCAACTTGATTACCCTTCTTTCTTTTTTTTCAAAGTTTTTTTTTCAAATTAATCTAAAGGTATTCAAAAATTTTAAATGCATTGTTGGAAAGTTTTTCTGTATGTGGTCTTGTAGTAATGTACAAGTTCCTGAATTGGAATAGGTTAGTTGAATGATATATAAGGGGAAGCATTTAATGACTACAGAAGATTATAATAAAAAAGTAAAGAAAAAAACTAAATTTCAGGTCAGGAGAATGAATGTTTATTAATTGACCTTGTTGTGAATATTGTACATAGGTGTAACATGTATATACTATGATTTATCATAACTATTCAGAAACTTCTGTTTTGTAGGAACAATGACAAAATAATGAATTGTTAATTAAAAATAATGTGAAAACAGAATTTGTTTTATTTTTAGCTCAGTTGGTCCCTTTTAAGCCTCCTCTTCATTTTGGTCTGACTTTTTTAGAAGTAATTGCCCTTCAATGACAACCAATTTTTATGCCCTTGCAGTAGTGTAGAGGCATAGAGTGTTATCTTGTCCTTCTGTACGTCCATACATCTCAAAATTGGTTTCCGTTCTCTAACTTTAGTTTACTTCAACCAAATGTTATGAAACTTGCATACAATGGGTATTACCTCAAAAAGTCTGAAATTTGGTAGCATCACTTTAAACATTCTAGAGTTATGCCCCTTTACCAATGGAAAAATTGCAGATTTTTTTCATATTTGCTCTTGAACTTAAGTTGGCCATAAGCAAATGTTACACATAATGTGTATCACCACAAAACACAGAATAAGTACAAATATGGGTTGTGTCAATTTTACCATTCTTGAGGTATGTCCCTTAATAATCGTATAAGCAAGCAGGGCATTATCTGTGTCCCATGGAAACATGTCCCATTTATTTCCAATTTCTTGCCTTGTATTTTGAAAGTTTATATGGTAGATAGAAAGATTTTTTTAATTTTAAAATTGTCACGAAGACCAGATCTACAAATAGATCAAATTTAGCCAAAATCTTTTGACTCCTTACATGATTGCCCTGTAATAAATGATTTTTGTTACCCCTTTTTAATTGTGGGGCAAAAACGACAATGATACTACAGGTATAAACAGAAAAAAAATACCAGCAATACAATATGAAAATAAGAATCTGTGGTATGAATGCAAATGGGACAATTATCTACCATAGTTCAGATGAAATGTATATATGAAAGTATAGGAATCAGTACGGCCTTCAATATAAAAATCCCATATCAGCCATCTTAAAAAATATAAAACAACTCAATTGAGAACAGAAAAGAGTTTGAGAAAAATGACCAGGAGTCTTAATGTCATCATTTTAGTTTCTGTATAAAAAAAATATATTACGGTACATTTTTACCAGTTTTACCAAAATTGGCATAATGCTATGACATAGGTTAATGATTTTTGCAGTGGACCTTGAGGCCAGAGCAGCTATTGATAGACTGAACCTAAGGCTAAATCTGTCAACTGACTTGTCCTATATTGATAACTAGTCTAACATTTTTAGCTCTCCTAGTCCAAAGTATATAATGTAGAATCTTTTAACATTTAATTTTGATTCCTTGTGAATGAAACAAATACAAGGAATATTGGCCCTACCTATTTCCATCGCTAATCACCTAATCACACCAACTTGACTGGTTGTGCTGAAAGATTTTTACCTGAACAGCAATTATTGGTCAAAATATAGATGGAGACCATTTTCTTTGATGGTGGCACTTAACTACCAAAGAAAGGCCAAGACATATTGTTTTGGATTTCTGTACATAATATTCATATTGGATCTGATGTATGTATTGCCATAAAAGCCATAAAGACAAATCCAAGTTTATGCATTTGGTGGCATATATAGAATAAGAATACTCCAATCAAGGTCCCTTGATGGGCAGCCTAACATGTACACATAAAACAATACATCATGATTTTTAACAGAAAAAAAATTTTATATAATAGAATGAAACATTAAAAAAAGTTCAGAGTTGTTATTATCTTCATTCTATAAAAATCATATACATTTAATTCCAGGCAGGATCAGAACCATAAAATCATTACAATTATCATTGTTATTGTATACATTAATTAACTTTTTGTCTAACATCTAGATATGTAATAATATAGCTCCCTAAATATTTTAAGTACAGACAAATTTTCATTAGTAAATAACCAAACAAATTTTGCCTCATTTGAAAGATGTATAAAATTAGAACAAATACAATTTATCTCCTTGAAAAATATTTCCCTATCATTTTTGTATGCTGGACAACTAGTTATAAAATGTTGTTCATCTTCAACCAGATTTAGAGTACATTTCTTACAAAAAATACATAACTGCAATGAAACTTCAAACCCTCAATGAAATGATACAAGTGTCGTTAAGCTTGATAATGAGATATAAAATATGGTATGAAACAACCATCCAAGTCACAATATGTAAAGTAACATATTTAATCAGAACAATCTTGCATGAATGGCATATTTCATAATATTTCAACCTGACAAAAAGAACATTCTTAATTCTGATTGGTAAGCTTTTCAATCATTTTCTCTACATTCTGTTCTTTTTAGACCAATTTATAATATTATAAAGCTTTATAAGAATGATGCCACACACACATATATTTTATAAACCTTATTTTTATTAATTCATTAGCTTTATAAGCTTTGTATGGAAATTGCTTGAAATATCCACCTGATTGTGGCCCTGTGAAAAATATGACTAATAGAAATAATGCTGGATGATAATCATACAAGCTTCTGTCTGAACCAATTTTCCTTTAACCTTTTTAGGAACAATTTTTAAAGAAAATTCTCGATAGATTAATTGCTTTCCTAATGTCCAGTGGCAAATGTTTCACGCATACTCAGGACGAGGAACATTCTATTGATTCATTTCACCGTAGCCTAGTATAGTCAAACAATACATCATATTAAATGTTTCTCCTACGGTATAACATATGTCCTAATCATTACTAGGTGAACGTTTGCTAAAGTGGGCATCTGTATGATCTCTATTAACTTTTCACATTTTGATTGATAAGCACCACAGAACAGAATGAACCTAAATCTTGCACAGATGCTCCTTAGAAGGATTGTTTAGACTGAGGTTCCTTCGGTGCCGATTCATTAACAAATATGACCGCCTTTTCTAATTTCTGATGACTAAACTTGACTTAATAATAAGTGTTTGTATTACATTGCGACAGGCAAATCTGAATTTCCAAGCTGTTCCAAGGTAGGAAAACTTGCTGAGGACATAAGACTGGTGGCTAATCTAAATTTCTAAGCGGTTCAAAGGTAGCAAAACTTGTTAAGGACATGAAAAGTAGTCAATGTGGAAGGTTATCGTAATTGAAGCCCTATATATAATATCACAATTTGATTTACACCTAAAAACAAACATTTCATATAAGGACACATTGAAATTAAAACTAATGGGTAGCATTGCTCTGAAAAGGAGGTTGACTGCGTGGGATGAAGAACGTTTTTGGGCTTCCACTGAAATAATGACGAAATGTGGTAGAGGAGGGCATGTTTCCATTGCAACAGTGTACCTTCAAAACCCTTGAAGTGTTGTTTGTATGGTACTTTTGTAGTTTGTTGTGTTGTAATACAATATGTATGTTGTGTTGTATGTAGTTGTCTTTTAACGGTCTATTGTGTTGTATGTAGTTGTCTTTTAACGGTCTATTGTGTTGTATGTAGTTGTCTTTTAACGGTCTGTTGTGTTGTATGTAGTTGTCTTTAACGGTCTGTTGTTTTGTATGTAGTTGTCTATTAACGGTCTGTTGTGTTGTATGTAGTTGTCTTTTAACGGTCTGTTGTGTTGTATGTAGTTTTCTATTAACGGTCTGCTGTGTTGTATGTAGTTGTCTTTAACGGTCTGTTGTTTTGTATGTAGTTGTCCATTAACGGTCTGCTGTGTTGTCTGTAGTTGTCTTTTAACGGTCTGTTGTGTTGTATGTAGTTGTCTATTAACGGTTTATTGTGTTGTATGAAGTTGTCTATTAACGGTCTGCTGTGTTATCTGTAGTTGTCTTTAACGGTCTGTTGTGTTGTATGTAGTTGTCTTTTAACGGTCTGTTGTGTTGTATGTAGTTGTCTTTAACGGTCTGTTGTTTTGTATGTAGTTGTCTATTAACGGTCTGTTGTGTTGTATGTAGTTGTCTTTTAACGGTCTGTTGTGTTGTATGTAGTTTTCTATTAACGGTCTGCTGTGTTGTATGTAGTTGTCTTTAACGGTCTGTTGTTTTGTATGTAGTTGTCCATTAACGGTCTGCTGTGTTGTCTGTAGTTGTCTTTTAACGGTCTGTTGTGTTGTATGTAGTTGTCTATTAACGGTTTATTGTGTTGTATGTAGTTGTCTTTTAACGGTCTGTTGTGTTGTATGTAGTTGTCTTTAACGGTCTGTTGTGTTGTATGTAGTTGTCTTTTAACGGTCTGCTGTGTTGTATGTAGTTGTCTATTAACGGTCTGTTGTGTTGTATTTAGTTGTCTATTAACGGTCTATTGTGTTGTATGTACTTGTCTTTAACGGTCTGTTGTGTTGTATGTAGTTGTCTTTAACGGTCTGTTGTGTTGTATGTAGTTGTCCATTAACGGTCTGTTGTGTTGTATGTAGTTGTCTTTTAACGGTTTATTGTGTTGTATGTAGTTGTCTATTAACGGTCTATTGTGTTGTATGTAGTTGTCTTTAACGGTCTGTTGTGTTGTATGTAGTTGTCTTTAACGGTCTGTTGTGTTGTATGTAGTTGTCTATTAACGGTCTATTGTGTGTATGTTGACACAGTTTTGGCTGCTTGGTCCAAATTATTGTCGCACTAACTATTGTGTTTGTTTGGGTTGCTCAGTTTTGTCAATATAACGGAACTATAAAGAACTGTCATATAAGGTGGATGTCTATAGCCATCTTAAAAACTATGCATGTTTAACTCAGTGTCCTCTTTGTAAAATGCATGTATCAAGTGAGGAATGTGACAGTTGCTTATCGCAAGGATTTGTATAGTTAGACTATACAAATCCTTGCTTATCGTTTATCTCTTGTTCCATTGATAGAAAACCGTTTGATTTTGTTAGTATTTAAGGACTTCCCTCTTTTTGAGTTTGCCTAAGGGTTCGGTATAATACATTTGACATTCTTCTATACATGCATTACTTTGATAACACTCTTGTCATATTCTTTTAAAAAGAAATGCTTTATTTTGCTGTGTTTGTATGTGTTCGTCTAATTCACTCTTAGTGTATATTAATTACCACCATCACGCACGGGTGTCATTTGGTTTAACGAGAGAAATGATCGTGAAAGAATATCTAACAGGTGGTCAAGTATTGCGAGACGATCGTGAAAGTTCTGGTACCGGATCGTGAAAGATATTTAATGTAAATTCTAGTTCAGAATCTTTAAACATATCGCTTAATTTTCAAAACGCGGAACAAATCCCAACAAAAAATATGTCTGTCAAAATGGTTCAACTTCGTCAACATTACTGTGCAATAAGTTCAAGAAAATATGCAGTACTTTATCAAAACCAGATGCTCCGCAGGGCGCAACTTTATACGACCGCAGAGATCGAACCCTGAACGGTTGGGGGCAAGTATGGACACAACATTCAAACTGGATACTGCTCTGAATTTGGATTGTGATTAAAAAGTTGACACAGCATAGGTTTCTGACACAAAATGAATGTGGTCTAATGAACTTAATTTTTGTTTTGCTTTTGAGCAATTCACTATGCTGTTGAATACTAATGTCCTAAAAAAGATTGAGGACATTTTCTTTTTAATTTCTGAAATCTGAAATGAGAAAAATTGATGGAGTTTGCAACAATAACTACTCATTTAAACACATCATAAAGTATAACAATATAAAATGTCATACAGTCATGGTTAAAATTAATATTATTATAATAGAAACTGCTAAAAAATAAATGGGGAATGTGTCCAAAGGGACACAGATGATGCCCCCGCTAGCATATAACGTTATAAAATTTGTGTCTTGTTGATGGGCATTACCCTAGAATGGTAATCAAAGTGCTTGTAACTGCTGAATGGTAAAGATTGCTTTAATTTATCAGTTGGTAGTAAAAGTGAATATTGCACTGTATATTGTATCTAGCATTGATTTAAGTTAATTAAATTATTATTCTGGACAAAGAAAGATAACTCCAATTTTCAACGAAGATTTCTAAAGCATTGGTTTTAGGTGATCCAACAACCATCCTGAACAAAGAATGAGAAATCCAATTTATTTTCCCTAAACTTCAAAAATGCTTGTTTTTAGACACTTTTGACACTTTATTCCTAGACTGTTTGTCCCTTAACCCTTAAAATATATCACAACCTTCAACTTATGTTATTAAACATTGTGGTAAAATTTCAGAATAATTGAAATACTAATACACAACTAATTGTCCTCACAGTAGATAAATGCAAAAAGCGGTCGTATTAAAACACAAAAGGCGCAATGCATGTTTATGGAATTAACTATAAAAAAAAAACACACTATTTGGACCTATAACGGTCATATTTCAATATATCATGATATATTTGAAATTTAATCTTTGGTGTTTCTGATAGCACAGTAAAATTAAAGTATGTTCTTCCCTTAAAACCGTTAATTTGTTTATTAAAACCTTGAATTTTATTGCGTTTTCATCAAGCTTGTTCGTGAAAGATCAGGAAACGCATTATGTTGTCCGTGAAAAATAATGCGTGACCAGACTTAATGCTAGTAATCAGAAATCAATATTTCTTTTTCCACGTGATATACCTGCAACTGGTTGAAGCCTGCCTGTAACTATTTTAATAAGAATGGACATTAAAGCTATCATTTATTTTTTTAAATTCAACACTTTGCCTCGATAGTTAGAAATAAACACAACTAAAAACGTGTCTTATCATTGTAAAAACTCAGCTCTGGCTCTGAGAATTGGTCTTGTATAATTCAGGCAGACCGCGACTATTTAGCCAAAAATATGGGTATGCAACGTTAAAAACAAATTGTTAACCATCAACCAAAAACTTATAGCAAAAACAACATTTTTTATGAACGATTTGAGATTAAACGATTACCAACATTTTGTGCAAAGGTATTTTCTTAAATTCTATGAATCTTTATATACAACGTAGCAGATGTGGATTGATTTCCAATGAGATAACTATATACTGCAGACTAAAGAATACCAGAGCGCAAATGATGAAATGTCTCTTCTGCTTTACTTATGATAGTATATTTGTTGAACGTCTGTAATATTAAGGGTTATAAATAACCATGCCATACAGATCTCAACAAACATACCGTACACCAAATATAGCTGTTCCGATCCTTACAGTACGTTAGAAACTGTCAAATGTACCATACACCTAATAACATGTTCACAAATGCACACGGCAAAATAATTTGTTTGTATAATTGTACCTTTATATAATTATATAATGAGCAAGCGATAATATGGATTGTCTTTATGAGTAGCAGTTCATTTTTAGATCCTCTTCGAAGCCTATTTTTAAACGAAAGTTTCAAGTGCCCGATTTTTTTTTCGGCGTTTTGTTGACCATTGCCTTTTCTTATTGCCGTAGTTGTTATTTCTTTTTCTTTTTCTGAAAATATTAATACTTTTGCTCTTGGCCAATCTACATTTTCTTAATACCAATAACAAATATAAAATTGTCATTTAATTGAAGAATAGTTTGAACATTTTCGTGGCATAAGCTCTTTCACGATCCTTTTCACGATCTTTGAAAATGCGGTACGTGGTCTTTCACGATCCGAAAAATCAATTTTGTGTAAAAATTTCAGATTATGTTTATACAAAATAACTATTATCAGAACCATTTGATTAATTCAAATAGAATAAAAAGTCGATTATTTTATTCGAATTTGTGAAATAATCATGTTTGTTTACATTTTTTATATGCCATTAAAATGTCGAGAAGCAATCTGCCTTTTGATGTTTTGTAAAAAAAAACTATGTACTTTTAAAACTGGATTTTCTCACATACTGTTCATAATATTGAACCATTTTGATAGAGTTTTATTTTGTAAATTTGTCTGTGTAATTAATCAAATTAGATTATTTATTGAACTGTCATATGTCTTCTTGACTAAATATCTTTCACGATTCGGTACCAGAGCTTTCACGATCGTCTCGCAATACTTGACCACCGTTAGATATTCTGTCACGGTCATTTCTCTCGTTAAACCGAATGACACCCGTGACCATAATTATTATCACTGATTTCTTTCGATGTTTTTAGTATTGTTTTTGAACTTTCATAAATTGTCATCCTGTACGGCTCATATCGTACGGATAAATGCCACTCGAGAATGGGGAAAAGTGGACAGAAATTATGTCTTGCAACTGCCCACCTGCGGACCTCTCAAAGAGTTCAAGTCCTGGGTAAAAATGTGCATAGAATGTAGAATCCCGCGTCTTATGTTGGTTTCATTGATAACTTAATAACAGAATGGAAGTTAAATAACAATTAATCTAATTAAAACCCGATCTATCATCGCTCCCGTTTTCTGATATGTCGCGTGGGAGAGATCATCCCCCACGCGACATAAAAAAACGGGAGCGATGAGAGATCGTTTTTTAATTAGATTGGAAAACAATTTTTCACTCACTCTGAATAATTAAGCATTAGAGAAAAATGGACCAAAAATTAAAGGCAGGATAATAATAGGATGCTGAAAGATTTCAAAAGCTTGAATCCATAATAAACTGCAATAAAAATAAAAACTACGGAAAAGCGGCCTAGAGGTTTGGAGATAATTTATTTTTTAATTTTAAATTGGTGTTTATGTATAGTGCCTTTGGAAGCTAGGTAACTTATTATATGATTCGGTTATTTAAAAATATGTTTTTCTTGTGAAAGATCAGATGTGCTATGTGTACATGCACCCCTCCCCCTTTAGTTGACCCGTAATTTGGATGTACCGATTATCAGGTTATCTGCATGTTGATATCGTAAAATATCAGCTTCGAGACATAATATGAAGCTTTTTGTCGAGTGAGCGTAGCGAACGAGATCAAAAAGCCTTCATATAATGTCAAGCAGCTGATATTTTACAATATCAATATGCAGATAATCTGATAATCGATTTATCGGGCTATATTTGCGTGTTTCAGAAGTGTTTTCTTTGTTTCACCAGCACACAAAAGATGACTTGATAAGTTCGGGTCAAAGTTATTAACGTCGGGTCAAACATTATGACGTCGCTGATATGTCCGGGTCAAAGTTATTAAGGTCGGGTCAACGTATTTCACGTCACCAGAGACATATAATCAAATACATGAAAATATCTGTTTATCCTTTTATATATAGCAGTTATTTAGACTTATTGAAAGAGTTCATGTTATATTTTTATCGCATGTTCATATGAATAACCGAATTTAAAAAAAGACTAAAAAAACATATTCCCTGGCATGAGGACAATCATCAGTCTCATCTTTTTAGTTCAGTCAGGGACATATAATAATTGTCTCTGTTTCAGTGTATAACTGTTTTATTCTATCTTTGGAGTTTCAATGTTTTTTTTTAATGTTTTAATCCCATTTCTTTTCACGTTATTACGTCAACTGAGTTGCATCCCCTAATATTAAATCTTAAGGCTTTGGTTTCCTCAATACAATCATATAATGCCTCAGTTAATGATTTGTACATTTTCACTATATGTTGATGTGTTCAAATCATTGTTTCAGTCTGGAACTTTCTATAAAAAAGCCATAGAAAGTCCCTGCTTCAGTTCACCGTGAGAAGCCGAACAGTCGTTCCTACAAGATAATCAGGGTTTCAAAGAACTGTTGTAAGTAATAAAGTTATTAAACTTGACATACACGCGATGAAGTAATGTTAAGGGCATGACATAATATGTAACCAAGATCAAGGCTACTCTTCTCTTGCAAAGTCTGAAGCAACTGCTGCGAGTGTCGACTCTAGTCAGGGCCGACTGCTTTTTAGTCCGAAGTTGTCTTACTACGGTTTTGGAGTTTTCTCCCTTGAACACAACAGAGGGCGATAATAATGCAACTTCCGTGGCGCAAGTTATATTTTCACTGCACGAACAAAGATTTTTAATAACGGTTTGTTGGAAATGTTTAACTCCTTTACCAACAAATTCAAATCTTTGATCTTTTCCCCTCAAGCTGGAAACTCAAGAAAAAGAAAAAGACCACGAGACGAGAGGTAAAATAAAGAAAACATAAATGTCTTGTGGTTTTGCCGTAAAAATGGAAAACATTTTTCCTAATAGGTCTTTTAAAATAATGATGACGGCTATTGTATATTTTCTGTCGGACCTCTGCAGGATTTCCTGCAGTACAAGTAAAAAAAATGAGAACCTAAGTATGAAAATTCTGCCACTTACAAATAGTAAATACAAATTTATTTCATGGTACATATCCTATCGTAGTCTGTAGTCTCAAATCGGTCATCTTGGTGGTTCATTCCGTATTTGTGTTTGAACTAATCACATGGAAAACTATACATTGGTGTCACTACGCTACTACCAGTACAAAATAAGTGCAGTATACAAAAACATATCTAAAGACATGTTTTGATTGTTAGTCTAATCAGAGACATATAAATACAGAGATTGGCAACTTATCGTTACAGCTATTAACCAGCAGTCAACTTCACGGGTGTGCACGAGATTTCTCGAGAGTGGAAAATTCGCCAAACAATCCGCCATATTGATTATTTACAAACAGCTTCAACTTACAGAAAACAACCAAATTATAATAAAATACAATCTATATCAACATAATTCAGTGAAGAATAACTTAAATTTATGTAGAGGCATAGTTTATTTGTAATTTTAAGCTTTCTTTAGTAATAGTTAATAAAATTATAGGCGAATTTATATCCCGATTCAAGAAGCCCAAATTTTAGATTCAGTACTCGATAAGGCTCCCGACTTTTGGAACAAAAATAAATAAAACTAAGCAATATTTCGAGGTTGTGCTTGATTAAACACTGACATATAAGGTTTATAAAACGGTTTCTTCTATTATAGTTGGACTAGGATAATCCTGAATAAAATGATCGTTGGTTAACAAAACTACTTGAATGGTCTCAAAATGGCTTCAGAGTCATAATGTTCTTTTACTTGAAAATTAAAGCAATGATAATTAAATTACTAAACACATGCTAATGTTCTTGTTGTTAAGCTCCATTGATTCAGGTTTTAATGTTGCTAATTAAAAATCTTGATCATGGTAATAAAACTGTTTATAATTTGACACCTATTAATAAGTAAACATCCTGTAAGGTACATGAAGTAAAGATCAAACATGTTAGGTTATCAGTAGCTGTATGATTGTTCCTCTTAATAAAATAGTAACCCATGTAATTAAATCACTTGGACATGCAGAAATGTCACCTGTTGTTAACAAAATGGTGAAGTCTTTCTAGATTAATTATTAACATCATAAACAAGGTAGTGTGAACCCCTGGTGTTAAATCTTGAAACTTTTTATCACAGTGTAAAGTAGCCCAACACGTATCTTGTCAAGTTATTATGCTTAATAAGACATATATGCACCACGAAGCCATTAAAATGAATGTACCAAGCCACTTTGACATTTTGTTTTCATAATAATTATTCAATCTTGGCGGAATTGATGATTCTAAAAGTTTATCTTAGGGAAGTATTACAAAATTAACATAGCATGCATGGACAGGACCTTAAATACTTTTAAAGGACACATACTTTTGCATATTCTTTTTTTAACAAATGCGTCCTTGTTAAAGGGATGAAGAAAAAATAACATTTTCGCCTAAATTACCTTTCAATTGTTTTCCATGTTGTCTTGAAGTGTGTCCACGGAACCCAGAGATAGATTTCAGAATCTTGTCACAGTCAGGACATTTGTAACCATCAGTAGCAGTAACATCTGCACTTAAACTTTGGGGGGGGATGCACACCTGTCGCTAAAACAAAGTCGTTGTCACTATCTACAATTGGGTCAGTGTCTCATGTGTCTGTGTATTCCCCTAACAATATATCTAAATCTAAATTGTCGTCCCATGATAAAAAAAATCTCTCTTGGACATCGTGAATATCACAACAACCACCAAGCATCAATTTTAATACAGATATAAATATTAAGATGAAAGTTAATTTTAAAAGGGGAAATTTCGCTTGCTGACATCTTCGACATTACACAGTTATTTCCTGCAAAGGTTATAATTTTCCACATACACACCTAATCATGGGACCCCCTAATTAACAGATCGATTGATGCTACATGTAAACAGTGAGGGTATTATTCACCTGCGAATTTGTTTACAATACAAGATTTTAATTCTGAAAGTCTTTGTCCTGGTCCTTAATACAAAGAAAAACAACAGGGTGTTCTGAGTGATTATTATTGATTGTCTAGACTACCGCTTATCTTGTTATCATATGATTAGAGGATGCTGGGTACGAGTTTACACACGTGAAGTCAGCGAAATTTACAAGTCGCTAATCTCTTTAGTATACATGTCTCTGGTCTAATTTATTGCTCAAAATTGCCAATTTTCTAATAGCCGCTTCAAATCTGACTTCTGACGTCTAAAAACATTTCAGAACTTCACAAAATCCCACTACCATCCTCCATGCTTTTTGTACATTCTATTCAGCGTCATCTCATGGCAGACAAAACAGGTCAAGCAAATCTTATTTTTTGAACTTCAAAATGACAGCACCTAAGTCTTACAAGATTTTACCGCTAAAATATCCCATCCAATTTGAAAGGAAAACTAAATGAAAAAATGATGTTCATGCTATAATTTTATTCAGAAATATAGAGTAGGCTAATAAAAAAAATCCATTGATGTAGACTGTCATGGCTAAAAATAAGGTTTTCTGTTGAATAAACCCCAAAATTATCACATAATAATATAATTGCCATAGACTGAAAAAATCACCTTATTGACAATAGATCAATTTGATTGGGTAGAACAATTCAATGCATCACATGGTTTTTATGCCATTGGAATTTGAATGTAAACAAACAGGTTCAGCAGCTTTAGAATGGAACATCATCATACATTGAGTGACTGAGAAAGAATTATGAGTAACCATGCTTGATAATACACAGTAATAAAAAATCAAAGCTAAGTACAGAAAAAATAATAAAAAATGTCCATACGTGAACAACAGTCAACGACTTACCAACTTAGCAGAATACAGAATAATACTTCTAAAAATAATCAAACTATCTTTTCTCAGTTTGATCTAGTGGACTATACACAGCAGGTCAACAATGTAATGGAGTATTTTGAAAGTTAGGAGACTATATATCTGTCTATGAGATACATTGTAATTTGTGTGGCGTTGTCCTCTTTTCTTGCTCCAGATGTCAGTATTTTTTTTTCTTAGGAACCACATAGGCTGAAAAATTATGTTTGATTATTGAACCCTTATCCTTTTCACCAAAAAATTGGGCAAATTATATTTTCATGTATGGTAATGTTCTATTTGTTCAAAAGCTTATAATTGATAACTCAATGCAAAAATTAATATAATGTAAAACACAGGAAAATCATTTCTGATTAACTAAAATAACTTCCAATAAATGACTTATTAACTGAAAATATAGGTTAATGCAATTCAGGATCAGCTTCTAGGACAAGCAGGGTTCTCGCTAAGGATTTTTGAAGGCGAGTCCAGGGACTCGTCATTTTAGGCCATGGTGAGTCCAACAGCAAGAAGAAACTATTTTATTGCAATATAATGTAATATTTTAGCTTCCATGGCCTAACAGAGCAATGAAATGACATTAAATTTAGATTACTTTTTAAACTTTTGCTATAAAATGATGATATTTGTGTTTAACTGTGTTCTGTTTATACAAAATATTTCAATTTATATTGGTGTATCTGTGGACTCACCAGTTTTGAAAATGGTGAGTCCAGACAGATTTTGATGAGTCCAGGACTCATGGACTCGCCTTAGCGAGAACCCTGGACAAGGTAAGGCTTCATTTTTATATTAGAAGGGTTTGCCTTTCACGTTAAAAAAAGTGTTTCTACATCAGAAAATGATTCTTTTTAATTTTATATTCAAATAAAATTTATACATAAACGATTCATTATCTTTTTAATTTTATTTGAATATATATATATATCAATATTATAGAGAGGGTATTATTAGGAAACAGATGCTCACAATTCAACTTGGATATTATTATTATCTTATCATAATTCAGATGCAGATTTAGAGGTCCCCTCACCCCCTTTTTCTTGGAAAAATTTGGTTGATTATTTAAGGAATCACTGATGAAAGACTGGCACAGGCCCCTTCTTTGGAAAAATTCTAAATCTGCCACAGTAATTAGTATCTATGTCTATGAAAGGACATGACAGTTGGAAAAATAGTTGTATAAACAATTGCAGGAATGAATTAATTTCACTGTGACCTCAGTTCTATAGTTTATTGGCCTTTGGTTATAGAAAACAAAACATTTTACTTTGTTTATCAACTTCATGTTTATTAAACATTGTTAGTAACTTTAGGCTTACTAACAGTTATGCAGCACATGATCACCAGAACTTTGTTAAATTCTTTGTTTACTACTGAATTATTTCCGATTAATATACTATGTAGTCAATAGTAATAGATTTATTAAACAAGACATTGGAGCTGATATAGCTCTTCAGGATTTTTTTTTTTTTAACTTAGCCGAAAAAAATAATTTCAAAACACTTCCCTACCAATCAGTTTTTTGAAATGAAATAGATAGTCATACATGAGGCGATGAAGTTTTCTAAAATTTTGATATAATTTGTCCCAAAAGTAGTACAACACACTGTAAAAGTTTCATTGGGAAAGCGCAGGTGGGATTTTTTTTATTTTCATTTATGTTCTAAAAGAAATGCACTACGAATTAATTGTGTTCTCGGACCAAATGTTGGTTATATATATATTGATTTGGGGATGTACGCGGGGCGGGTGGGCGGCAATCAAATGATTCCGTGCATTAACTCATGAACCATTCAACCAAAGCTTTTAAAATTTTAACATGTTGTTACTAACAACAAAATGAAGGTCAAGTTCAATAATGGCGATTTTGACTTTTACCGTTCAGGAGTTATGGTTCTTGAAAGATTGAAAAATGGAGTTTATAGTCATGTCCGTGCATTTACGCATAAACTGTTCTACCAAAGCTTTCCAAATTTTGAAGTGTTGTTACTAATGATAAAATGGAGGTCAAGTTCAATAATGACGATTTTGACTTTTACTGTTCAGGAGTTATGGTTCTTGAAAGATTGAAAAATGGTGTTTCCAGTCGTGTCCGTGCATTTTCTCATGAACCATTCAACCAAAGGTTTTGAAATTTTCATATGTTGTTAGTGATGACAAAATAGAGGTCAAGTTCAATAATGACGATTTTGACTTTTGCCTTTCAAGAGTTATGGTTCTTGAAAGATTGTAAAATGGTGTTTCCATTCACGTTGTTGCATTTACTTATGAACCATTCAATCTAAGCTTTTCAAATTTAATATGTTGATACTGATGACAAAATGGAGGTCAAATTTGATAATGACAATTTTCACTTTCACCATTTATCAGTAATGGCTCTTGTGATATTGCCAGGACACAAATAAGTGTTAACAAATCCGATTTGCTGACATTGTGACAGCCTCTTGTTTTTGTGTAGGTTGATGAACAGCATATAAGAGTAAAGGTATTTTTTTATTATTATTCAGTGATGACACAGACTGCGAAATAATTGAAGTAAAACGACCAAAGAATTCACAGCAAAACCCCCAACTTGGTTACAACTGTAAGTATGTCAATATTTACAATATTTGCATTTATTATTCTTTAAATGCATAATATGTCTAAATCTACCAAAATACTGAACTTAGAGTAAAATGAATTCGGAAAGTCCATAATCACATGGGAAAATCAAATAACAAAACGAATCAAAAACGAATGGACAAGAACTGTCATATTCCTGACTTGGTACAGGTATTTTGAAATATAGAAAATGGTGGATTAAACCTGGTTTTATAGCGCTAACCCTCTCACTTTGATGACTCCTCAAACTCCATTATACTTACATTGATGCGTTAACTAAACAGACAATAAATAGAATAGTCAAAATATTGGTACAGCAGTCATCATCGTATAACAATTCTAAAAGGAACAATTTAACAGAACACAAAAACATCTATCTACAAGCACATTCATTGATTTGTGTGTCTGACGTAAGGAAAATTTATACGTCACATAGATTTGTCGTTCAATGTACATACAAACAATTTTAAAATTTACATAGGCAATGTTAGCATACACAGGTTAAAAAATCAATAGTATGTAAGAATAAATTTTAGAAATAGACTGAGATTTGAAATAGTCCAAAAGTTATATATAGAATCCACAAATAGTTAATTCCCCTACGTGATTGAATGATTTTGACGTTTGTGGTTCAACGTATTTTGTAATTCATAATAGAAATATATCAAAATGACATGAAATATAACAATATCATACTGACGGGATCTTTTTGAGTACAGAGTCACCTTATACATGTTATAAGAACCAAAGAAATACAAAAAGACGCATATACAAAACACACACCAAAAAAGCATAATTGGATGAATTATCAACAAAGTTTTTTATAAGACTGCAAAAATTAAAAAAAATTTGGTCATATATTGGTATCACGTCATCCAAAGACAGATGGTTTCTGGATAATAACTTGAGTATAAGTAAATAGAAATCAATAAAATTTTAACACAAGGTTTATAACCACAAAAAGAAAGGATTTATTTTGGTGGTTATGATCCCATCAACAAAAGCACACCATGAAAGACTTAACGAGAAAGATCTGCATACCCTGTATCAAAAGATGAACTTCTTAACCTTGATTTTTTGAAAGATTGTATAATTTAAATTTAACTTTCAGTTTTTGCTGAGATGGCTAACTGGGTTAAAAGTAAATCAAGCTGGAGTAGCATGTTTGATTTTAAAACAAAAGAACCCGGCAAAAGAAATGGTGACTTACATCAGAACTTCACAAATGATGGAGATCATGATGTGTCAGGAAAACATAATGGTAACAGGATAGCAGTTGCCAAGAGGTCAAATCAAGGTCAGACAAACTATGGCAAAAGTCAGATATATGTCAAGGATAAAAGAAGTGACCATGCTTTATCTGAAATTCCAAGTTATAACGGTAATAGTCAGGAAATAGAGAGAAATTCCATTAGTGATGGTAATATAGTAAATGGTGATGGACGAGAAACTCCTACTGATGATATCATTCAAGGACAGGGCCCAGGTTATCAACAAGTAAGCACTGACAAACAACCATCATAATCAAAATCAATGTTTAAATTTTGTTAATTAAATAAAATGAAAAGTTATTTGCAAATTTTTCTGAGATTTGATACATGACTTCAGAAGACTTAAATTTAATAAAAGAATATGCTGTTTTTGTCTCAACTAGACAGCAACATTCCAAAGGACAAAATATCTAGTGGTCAACATAAAGGAATCTATATTTACATTTTTGTACATACATGTACATGTATTGAGCATTATTTTGAAAACAGATTTATATTTCATGTATAATAATTCATAAGACTTAATTAAGAATATTTACGATGCTTAATTACAGCAGATTGGTAGAAAGAGTTATGCATCAGTAGTAAAAGGTTCTATGGAGCCAAGCAGAAATGGTCAAGACAGTATGCAACAGAGCAGTATGTTTGTATTCATCTAAAGAAATGAAAAATATAGTATAAGAAACAAACATTTAGCTTATTTACAACTCTTAAGTTTGAATTATTACTGTTCAAACAAACTAAGAATGAATATTAGTAAATGTGGTATGATTGCCAAATAGACAACTATTCACCTAAGTCCAAACGTATAACATGTAAAAAAAACCACCACAGGGCTCACACTACTTCAGAATTATAGGGAGAAGTGACTTCTCTTTTTGAAACTGATAGGGAGAAGTGGTGAGATTTGAAAGAGAAGTGCTCATTCGTGCGGTGCGCTACAATATTTGGATTTTACTGTAGTATAAACGGTCATTTGTAAATAATGTTCTTTTTTTATTGTTCAATTCATATCTGAGTATTCAATTAAAGTAACATTTCAAATAAAAAGTTGTTTAAATTTTACTAACATGACTAAGGTCCTTGTGAGAAACTACCAACTAAATGTCTAGCACTAAAAAAAATATTTTTTTTAAAAGGTAAAGAATTTATAATATATCAATTACAATTTAATAAAAAAAACTATCTTGTGTATGAAATCAGTGTTTCTCATCAAAAGATATATAAAGGTAAGCTGGGCCATGATATATTGATATTAGTGTAATAGTTAAAGAGTTAAGCAACTTTACAATAGTTTACAACAATCCATATAAATTATAGGGAATTATATACACCAATCAATGATGAGTTTATTTAGATGTAATCCAAAAGTATTTTAATGCATGTGGAATGCGTAATTTTTACTTTTGGGATCAATATTCTTCTGTCAGCTGTTCATCCGTGCATCCGTAGTAATTTTTATAAAAATACGGATTTCGGTCATAGTTGGTCCGTTTCCGATCTGTAGTTTAGAAAATCGGACAATGGCGGACGATTGCAAGAAAATTTACAAAAATAAACGATGTTTGACAAGTTATTGGGAAAGGATCATGACGTTTTTAATGCAATAAATGGATTGAACATTTACTGGGGGCAACTGTTATCAAGTTTAAATGAAGTAACAAACTTATTTCGCAGCCGAAAGTTAGGTTGATGTACGTTTTTGAGTAACAAGCACCGGAACTTTCGGAAGTGCACGAAGTGATAAAAAGTTGTATTTTTGTCAAATAACATGCTACACAATGCAAAAACGATGCTTCAATCTCATTTTAAAAGATAATTAATCGTTTATGTCTAAATTTCTTTAATGATTAATAAAAAGTTGATGTTTCATCAACTTGGTAAAAATTTGAAAATGTCCGATGACAGAAGCGACTGAAAGCGAGTATCGTAAACAACAGGGCGACTTGTCTTCGCTTTTGGGGGTAGGGGAAAGCGAAGTGACAGTCGGGGAAAGCGAATTCTTTGCCCAAGTTGCCTGGTAGCGTGAGCCCTGCACCATACATGTATAATAAGCTATCAAAGATTTGAATAACAAAATGTGAAACAATTGCCTGATTTAGGCTGAAAAACATTAAACAAAAAAGCAAATGAACATGTGAATGACAGAAACCAAGAACAACCACTTAACAACAAACTGTGGCTTTGGTGTTCCTGGGGGCTTTACACCGGATCAGTGGTCTAACAAAATAATAAGAAAAAATACTTACATTGGTGTTTAAGTCCAAACTCAATTAATCAATCAAGTGAGCAGCCAACAGTGAGCAGGTGTTAATAACAAAAACCATCCCGTCTGAAGTGAATAAATAAAAAAAAAAATCCTAGCAAACATAAAAGAAAATTTTAAATTTTGAGGACTTGAGGAAGAAGATGCCCATTAATTTTATAACTTTGTTACAGATCATAGACCAGGGAGTGACAGAAGAAAGCAGAGATCATTGTTTGAGAAGAAAAAGCCTGAAGTACTCTTCACAGCAACAGAGGTAAAAATAATCTACAAAATATTACGGAAGTCATACTCAGGATAATTCTATGACGATTACTTTGATTAGCCTCTAAAGATCTTCTTTGTTAAACCATGTCAACATATTTGTGTTAGTTAAGCCTCTTGGTTACCTTAAAAGTTTTGTCTTATTTCCTTTCCCGTTGATAATGATTACACCCCTTGACCAATTCTTTTGAAACCTGAATACAATATTTTTGACTGTTTTTACATTTATGGTGTAACTTATGACTATTAATAGTAATTTATTTCCTGAAAAAATTGCTAAATTAAAATAAAATGTCATGGACCATATTACAGGTCAAGTTGAAATTTGGCATATTCACATCTCTGTTCCAGAGTTATACCCCTTTCTTACCTCAGAAATAGGTATTTCTTTGATTTAAGAATAAAATAAAGGTACCACTTGACCATTTAAAAAATAGTATAGAATGTCATTGTTCTTAAAATACAGGTAATTTTTAATTTTATAGTTATTGTCTCCATTTGTTTGGTTATATATGTCACAAACTGAAAAGTTTATATGGTATTAAAGTCATGAAACTTATATAAACACACAGTGCATGTACCACAAAATACAGATAAAATTTTAATAGTGGTGGTGTCACTTTAACAGTTCAAGAGGTATGCCTGTTCAGTGATATTGTTTGCCTTAAATTAGTGGAGAATACAGGCTTTTTCCCCTGGAGAAGAATCCCAATTTGAAGAAAAAAATGGCTTAAATTATTCCCAAAAAGACAATTTTTTTCCCAATTAGTGCAGTCTCAATAGTAATTGTACATGAATACAAACTGAAAACACTCATTTAAAGATTTTTCATGCCTAAAATGACTATAGGTGCAGATTTGAGGGTCTATTTATGTATCATCACTGATACAATGGGGTCTTATTTTATAGCAGGGTTTGACTTGTGAAAATGGGTCTGTATATTGAAGTTTCAGTCAAATTCATGATATATTTTAAATTTCCCAATTTGATGAAAATGACGCATATTTTCCCAATAAAAAAGGGTAGAGGTAGTTTTGAAAAAAGCCAACAATATCACTGCTGTTTTATGAAACTTATTCACATTACTTATTACCTTAGAACTCAGATCAAGTACAACTTATGGGAGCGTCACTTTTACTATTCTTCAGTTATGTCCCTTTATAACTTTATATGATATGCATACAGAGGTATCATCTGTGTCCCATGGACACATTCCCCATAGAAGTTACTCCACTTTTCACATTTAAGACTGCTTAAGGTGGTACCTAACACTACAGGGAGATAACTCTGTAAAATCAGCTAAATGTTTTAATTATGTTGTGTTGTAAAAGGAATATTAAGCTTCTAAATGATCAAAATCGGTGTTTGTCAAACTGCTATATAACCAGTGTATCTTTTCTGACAAAATGGTTGGTTCAAAACTTGGTCAAAGTAAATGCTTTGACAAAATTTAATGAAAATTAAACGAGCCAAATTAATTTTAGTGAAAGTGTTGGGTACCACCTTAAGTGTGTTTATTTTCCCCTGAAATATGTTTAAACCTATAATAGTTATTGATTTAGGCAGTGTACAAGCCATAACCTTGCTGAATTTTGCAAGACATGCAATGGCTTATAGGTTTTTTAATCAATTTTAGTAGTAATTTACCACTATTATAACTTTCTGCAAAACTACCTTTAACTGATGCTCAGGTTGTATCATTAAAATGCATTACACTTTACTTAGGAAGTTATAAAATATTTAATGGATTTTTATGTTACAGACTGTTCGACTAGATGAAAAAGAAAGATACAAGATGTTGCTTCAACAGTATACCAGTGTTCCACTTAAATCATCACAAACAGAAGAAAATGAAGTTAACCAACAAGACTGGCCTTCTGTGAATAAATCAAAATCACACAGGTGAGATTTATGAAATGTTTATGAATGCACAAGAATATAAAAAGGAACATGTTTACTTTAGTTGAACCTAAGCTTTTTGCCTTGCCTCTACAAAGTAGAACAAGCTAGTTTTGTTTGAACACTTTCTGGCGGCAGCATCTTCAACAATTTATGAGTTTGGAATTAGGTCAATTTATGGTGGGAAGCACTAGTGGTAGGACAATAATATTTGGTACACAAAAAGAAACAATTACCCTGAGATTAGAAGACCAGTTTATGTCACTATAAAGATTTCTAGCAAATTTGACAAATGGAAACAATCAATTTTAGTAGAATGTATGGATATAAACAGTTACAATAATAACAGGGGTTGCACATTTTACAATTTTTTTAATATTTTGGCTTTGTTTTTTCACTTCAGGTCAGAAGAAAGTTTGCTGGGAAACAGAACAAATCATTATGTTACAAAAATAGACATTTCAAAAGATATTCCTCGTCATAAAATGAAAGCAAAACACATCCAACATCCTCCTGGATCATCTATGCTAGAAAGACATATCTCCCCGATAGAAATGATTCGAAAGACCTCGTTAAGTGGAAGCACTGTTCAAACACCTACCTCATTACCACAGAAACCACTGTTAGAATCAACAAGACTACCAGACACATCCATGTTAGAACTATTTACAACTGAAGAATCTCATAGAGGTAGGAATTCTTATTATTAAGACCATGGAATTTTAGATCTTTGTGTGAAATTCTGAAGTCCCTGAAATAATTGACTTATATCTGAGGTTTGAGTTATTTAATCATGTTAATGAATGTAACATTGTTGGAAGAGAAGTTCAATCAATTTGTGAACTTGGGCCAAGAATCACTTGTAATTTTATTGTCATTTGATGTTTGCAAAATTACTCTATGATCGTTTAAATATCTTCATGGCATTGTTGTAAATTGCCTTGTTAGTACTCAACAAATTTTACACATCACAGGATCTTTAAGATGCTAATTTGTGTCTTTTGTCATGCCATCTATCTATAAACTAGAAAATAAATCTTTTCTCTTAATCCGTTTGGTCAGTGAAACCCAAACTTGTTCACATTCATCCTTTAGAGTGTTGAGAATAAAACAATAATCAAGTGTAGAATGGAACATAGGGTTAAGGCCGGCAAAATGGTAGTTTATCTTTGAATACATTCTCAGTGGCAGCCTCCACATTTTGGTTCAGAACAAAAAATAGAAATTATTTATCGAAGTTTAAAGTTTTTCAGTCACCTATTATGTAGATAAAAAAACTTCCAAGCTGCTAAATTGTCAATGGGGAAATGACAAATATTTACCAGTTTTTATGAGCAAAATCAAACTTGAAGTTCCTAAAATCTGAAAAAATAAATATGTCTTCTTTGTAAGGCATTATTAGTTCACATTGCGACACGTTGTGAGTGACATAGAAGTACCAGGCATCCATCTGATCCTGTGGACATTCTCTCATGTACAATATTTGCCTGATTTTTCAGAAATTATACCATTGATTTAATATTTCATTTTTCAGGCAGAAAAACTCCACCTGAAAGAGAGTCAATGATAGAAAGAAGCCAAAGGTATATTTTTTTTAAGCATACATTAATCTGTACACATCCAAGTTAAAATCAGTCATCATACACATTTAAGGTGGTACCAAACACTTGGAATAAAATTTATTTGGCTTGTTTAAGTTTCATGAAATTTTGACAGGATATTTACTTTGACCCTTTGACAAAAATACAAAAAAATCAAAAGATTTTAACCACACAGTTTATTTGAACATTTTCATTGGATATACAGCAGTTTGACAAAAAATAAATTTTATCATTAAGATGCTAAATATTTTCTTAACAATAAAAAGTGAGTAAAACAATACTGATTTTACAGAGTAACCTCCCTGTAGTGTTATGTACCACCTTCATTTCATTAATAAATCTGAAAATTTAAGCCTTTATCCTCCATCAAAATGAATAAGCATTTGACATGTGTCCAGGTATACAGATTTGTTGTTTCAATTATAACTTAAAATATAGAATTTATACATCTGCTCTGTTCAGTTATGATATGGATTTGCTTCATTGAGCAGTAGCTTTTTTATATGGGGATAATGAGGCATTGCTTGCAAAGAAACATTGTGATTTTCCTATCAAATGAAAAATCCATAATTTCTCATGTCAAAGAAATAGGTGCTGTCAATGATGGTAAATCTTCCAGAACATAATTTTTATGCCCCACCTACGATAGTAGAGGGGCATTATGTTTTCTGGTCTGTGCGTCTGTCCGTCCGTCTGTTCTTTCGTCCGTCTGTTACACTTCAGGTTAAAGTTTTTGGTCAAGGTAGTTTTTGATGAAGTTGAAGTCCAATCAACTTGAAACTTAGTATACATGTTCCCTTTGATAAGATCATTCTAATTTTAATGCCAAATTAGAGAATTTATTCCAATTTCACAATCCAGTAAGAAAAATGATAGTGCAAGTAGGGTATTCGTGTACTGTGGACACATTTTTGTTATTTATATGTTAGTACACCAATCAGATCTCTCTATTTTAGGGCTTGTCTATGATTGATGGGGACATTGTTTTCTGGTCAGTGCATCTCTCCCTTATCCTGTTTAATAGAAGGGTTAAGGTAGTTACTATGAAGTTGGAATCACATCAATTTGAAACTAAATATACGTTATCTTTATGATGTGAAATTTGTCCCCTTTCTGTCCATAGTAGGGATATTATGTTGACCCTTATTTTGCAAACTCTGAACATGGAAATGTGATATGTGTGTGAGTAGGGTATGGTCTCCTGTGGACAAATTTTCTTGTTTATGGCTCATATTGGATCATGAATTCTAATTTTTTTTGCAAATTTCAACATTTATTTTCTGTTGGAACAAGAACAAAATGGAAAAAATGATTAAGAAATTCATTTTGTTCTTAAAAGCAAACAGTTTTGAAAACTTAATGAATTTCTCAATTCTATTAACTGCATAATTTCCCTTGGCAGTTTTTTTTTATAAGTAGAATTGTTGAAAATTTGGACAAGGGTTTTACCTTTCAGTTTAAAATTTTGTAGCTCAAAGATTAAAGTTAGATCTTTCAATTTTAAAGATTGGTCTCATCTCAGTATAACTAAACACTATATATTTTACAGAATTTCAACAGACCTCAAAGATTACAGAAGTTCAGAGTATTTATCAGACAGCTGGGTCTCAGGAATGTAAGTCTAAAATCCTATAGAAGTGATCTGTAATACATTGATTGCGTGGCTATTATTCTCAGATTTGTATTCATCCTTATACTAGAGAACGCTGAAGTAAATTTTGTCACCAATTTCTAATGATTTGCATGTAAGAATAGCCATGAAAAAGTTATGAATATTAATTTATGTGTCAACGGCAGAAGACATTTCAGAATTTTGGGATATAGAAATCTGAATAACAAAAGTTGTTAGAATTAACTAAAATGAAGCATCATGGTTTACTTTTTTTTAAATTGTTATTTGGATGGAGAGTTGTCTCATTGGCACTCACACCACATCTTTCTATATCTTTATAAGCAAATTAGTTTATTTTTCAAACTAATAGCCTTTATTAGCTCATCTTCTCCTGTTAGGCTGTGTGAGCCATTTTATTTGCCTCTGATTGAATGCCTTCTTTATAACTCATTTTATTTTCAAAACATATTCAAAGTGCACAATTAGGGCTTTATCATGCTCTCTTACCAAGACATCACCATGTATTATGTAATTCTAATTGTTTGTTTCAGTATGTCAAAATATTCATCATCAGCCAGAGATAGAACAAGGAAAATAGCTGAAGCAGAGCTGAAAGCAAAATTATATGAGGAAAGGGTAAGCATTTATAATAAGGTTTGGGAGGAGAGGATGATAAAAGAAAGATTTCAAATATAATCAGTGATGTTTGAATGTGAGAGTTTAGGAAAAAGAATGAATAAGAAAGATCACTGGGTAAACAGTCAGGTTGACATTATTTTGAAAGGTGAAGAAATAAGAAATTTTTGAAGTTAAGCAGTGCAAAGTTAACTGGAAAGTAGATATTGTAACTTGGAAGAATAGGATGAAACATTCATTATATAAACACTACAAGCTTCTGTATATAAAGAAGATATATCTTGTGATCCTAACAGATAACCACATCAATAACAACAGTTAGAAAGAAAGGATGAGTTTAATCACATAATGTTGTATGGAAGGATAAAAGGGGTGTAAAGAGGAAGTCAACCACTTATATCTTATGGTGATAGAGATATAATCTTAGCACATAGTCAACCCCATCTGTCAGATGGTGTGGCAAAGGGAGAGTGTGAACACAAATTGACAACAACTTATGAGGAATAATTTCAAAATTAGCCATTTTGTCAAATGACATGTAGGAAAAATAAATATACAACCACTTCTGTCATAATAACATTAAAAAACACACTTTTGACAGTTAAATACAACTAATTTTTCAAACTCTAGACAATGTTTGAAAGCAATAAGACAAAGAGAAAATAAACTAGTTGACATCCACAGTACACCTCAGGCTTACTAAACAAAAGAAAATGTAGGAGAGCAAATTGTCACAAAATCTTATATTTTACAAATTTCAATTTTCTCAATTGTGTTGACATTTTTTTTATATGATAAGTATTATACCTATTGGAAAAGAGAGGATTTTTGGGGAGGGAAGGATTCGGTCACATGCAGACTAAATGTTTAAATTTTGTATGATATTAGAATTTGTATCTTTTACAGAGAAAAGGCAAAGATGATGATCTTGAGAAAAGGGTGAGTAGGAATTCTTAAATAACATTGGTTTGTTTGGATTGAGGAAAAGTAAAATAAATAATCACATAAGCATTTTATTTAGTTTCCCAAAGAAAGTATGCAAACACATTCAATAACTCGGATATTAATTCCCATAGAATATTATTTTTGTTAATAATATTTACAAAATTAAAAGTTAAATTTGAAAAATATTATTTCAGTATTATATTTACTGCGTAATGAATTGTTGTTAGAATTTCAATTTTATGGTTTAAGACAAAAAATAGTACCTCCAGAAAATTATTTTGATTGTCCTTTGGTGTTGGATTGCTGCCTCATTCATTTATACCACACCTGTTTTTTTTTAAGTTTGATTGTTTAATTCATTGTTGTGTTTGATTTTCAGTTACGCATACAGATGAGGTTGTACGAGAAAGTACCAGCAGTAACAGAAGATTTACCTGTAGAGTTGTCAGATGAGGAGGAAGAAGAAAAAGAAGAAGTGCTACCTGGTAACCATATTATATCTGATTCAGATATTTATATGCAGTTTCTCCTAAAATCATGATAATTTAACTCACTTTTATTTCATTCTTTAAAAATGTTAATAATAATTGCATGCAAAAATATATAATTTACTGTGACAAACAAATGTCAACAGTTAGAAAAAACAAATTTGGTGAGAAAATAAAGTAAAACACAAAGGTTCCTGTTTCGATTCCTGCTCCAAAATGAAAATTTCAGGGACTGAATTTTCGGCTCTCCCTTGACATTTTTTGTGAGTATGGTTTTGAGGAAACAATGTTAGTCAGTCATTAGGGGACAATAAATGGCTGACCTGTGTTAAGAGAGAGCCATATCTCTTGGACATACAAAAAAACCTTGTTGATTTCGAAAAAAGAGCAGGCTCATACCACTACAAGGCAGCACTCGCACCCGCAAAGTGGAACAGGTTTGATATAAGATGTAAAACTTGTTTCCCAATCCACTATAAATAAATATGTTTAAACTAAACTAAACTAAACTGAACTAAAACATGCATAACAATATCAAAACCATGATTTAATATTAGATATAGGAAGATGTGGTGTGAGTGCCAATGAGACAACTCTCCATCCAAATAACAATTTAAAAATTAAACCATTATAGGTTAAAGTACGGCCTTCAACACGGAGCCTTGGCTCACACCGAACAACAAGCTATAAAGGGCCCCAAAATTACTAGTGTAAAACCATTCAAACGGGAAAACCAACGGTCTAATCTATATAAACAAAACGAGAAACGAGAAACACGTATATATTACATAAACAAACGACAACTACTGTACATCAGATTCCTGACTTAGGACAGGTGCAAACATTTGCAGCGGGATTAAACGTTTTAATGGGCCCAAACCTTCTCCCTTTTTCTGAAACAATAGCATAACATCACAACATAGAAAAACATACGATAAAATATCAATTGGCAGACTTAACTCAATCAAAAAACGTATGATTACACAATGATTGAATAAATTTGATCTGCGATATCTGAATACAAATGCACAGTTAATTAAATATTAGAGACAAACATTCATGACCAAAAGGCTAACAAACAAATTCAAACACACTGAGAAATATTTAACCAATCAATGTTCACTTTAGAAAAAAACCCGTTTTTTTATAATCTTGAAGTTTATACAAATGTTGTAAGAATAAGTGAAAAATTGAAGATATTACAAATAATCAAAGCTGGTATACAGACAAGATCCATATAAATAAAAAATGACAAAAAAGCATTATAAACAGTATCAACAGGTCGAATTAACAAGAAAATACGATTTGAGAGTACTCACAGTTACTGACAGCTAGTTAAAAGCCAAAACCAATTAATAGTAAAAAATCATGCATCAGAGACTAAAATCGACTAAAACACATTAGCTCTATTTTATCAAATGTAAAAGGGCAGATGTTATAGACTATATTCCGGTTATGATCATGACATAACATTTAGAGATGAAATGCATGACATAGAAATATGTTTTTTTTTTTTCATTGTCCTTCAAAAAGCTATACTTTATTTGTACAGAAATAACTCCTGAAATGGATGATGTTATTAACAAAGCTTTAAGAGGTCAACCTGCACATGAAGTACTAGTAGAGGGGTACAGACTACAAATAACAAGGGGTGATATAGCAACATTAGCTGGCCTTAATTGGTTAAATGATGAGGTAGGTCACAGGTTTTTAGTTCAGACTAGTAGAGGGGTACAGACTACAAATAACAAGGGGTGATATAGCAACATTAGCTGGCCTTAATTGGTTAAATGATGAGGTAGGTCACAGGTTATAGTTCAGACTAGTAGAGGGGTACAGACTACAAATAACAAGGGGTGATATAGCAACATAAGCTGGCCTTAATTGGTTAAATGATGAGGTAGGTCACAGGTTTTAGTTCATACTAGTAGAGGGGTACAGACTACAAATAACAAGGGGTGATATAGCAACATTAGCTGGCCTTAACTGGTTAAATGATGAGGTAGGTCACAGGTTTTAGTTCAGACTAGTAGAGGGGTGAGGTAGGTCACAGGTTATAGTTCAGACTAGTAGAGGGGTACAGACTACAAATAACAAGGGGTGATATATTAACATAAGCTGGCCTTAATTGGTTAAATGATGAGGTAGGTCACAGGTTTTAGTTCAGACTAGTAGAGGGGTACAGACTACAAATAACAAGGGGTGATATAGCAACATTAGCTGGCCTTAACTGGTTAAATGATGAGGTAGGTCACAGGTTTTAGTTCAGACTAGTAGAGGGGTGAGGTAGGTCACAGGTTATAGTTCAGACTAGTAGAGGGGTACAGACTACAAATAACAAGGGGTGATATAGCAACATAAGCTGGCCTTAATTGGTTAAATGATGAGGTAGGTCACAGGTTTTAGTTCAGACTAGTAGAGGGGTACAGACTACAAATAACAAGGGGTGATATAGCAACATTAGCTGGCCTTAACTGGTTAAATGATGAGGTAGGTCACAGGTTTTAGTTCAGACTAGTAGAGGGGTACAGACTACAAATAACAAGGGGTTATATAGCAACATTAGCTGGCCTTAATTGGTTAAATGATGAGGTTGGTCACAGGTTTTAGTTCAGACTAGTAGAGGGGTACAGACTACAAATAACAAGGGGTGATATAGCAACATTAGCTGGCCTTAACTGGTTAAATGATGAGGTAGGTCACAGGTTTTAGTTCAGACAGTAGGGTTAGCACATGAAGTACTAGTAGAGGGGTACAGACTACAAATAACAAGGGGAGATATAGCAACATTAGCTGGCCTTAATTGGTTAAATGATGAGGTACGTCACAGGTTTTAGTTCAGACAGTGCTGTTAGCACATCAGTTTAGAGTTACATCACATTTCCGTGATATTTTTAATAATAACCTTCATATAGAAGTTCATGTTGAATAATTTTTTCTCAGACAATGACTTCTAAAAAATGATTAGGGAGGAGGAATATTTAATTTTTGTATTTGTTAATAGGATTAATTTGTAAAGTATTTAAACACTGGATGTATTCATGTTAAAGAATAATATATCAAGGTGTTATAGAAAAGCATGAAGTCAAAGTATATACAATATGATTGCAATATGGAGAAGACATACAACTAGTCAACAAAAAATGACATAAAACTCAGTTCTGTACATAATATATAAATACTTAAATGTGTAAATAGTAAGATTTAGTAGAATTTACAATTATGATAATTTATATGTCATAGGTTAATATTATAACTTATTTTTCAGGTGATAAATTTTTATATGAACATGTTAATGGAGAGAGGAGAAAAAGACAATTATCCAAAATGTTATGCCTTCAATACATTTTTTTATCCCAAAATAATGTCTGGTGGACATTCCACAGTGCGGAGATGGACAAAGAAAGTCGATATATTCAGTTATGACTACTTAATAGTTCCTGTACATTTAGGAATGCATTGGTGTCTATGTGTAAGTTGAAATTAATAATTGTATTTGTATTGATTAAAAATTGCCATAGTGGAGGGGGAATCAAGTGTTATCCTGGTCTGTGATGTCCATACATCCACAAAATTGGTTTTGTTTGCCTCAACAAAATGTTATAAAACTTATACACAATGCTTATTACCACAAAACATAGATAATGTTTGAAATTGGGTGGCATCACTTTTATGCCCCTTTATGAATATGAAAATAGCTAAATTTTTTGTTCCCCCCACCAAATGTTATTAAACTTATTCACAATGCCTATAATCACAAAGCAGTCTTAACAAATGAATCCTGCATTCCTACAAGTAGATAATGACTCAGGCATATGTGGCCAATAAACACATTTTCCATTAATTTTATTTTGGTATGTTTTCATCTAGATATTTGATTTTTGACATTAATATCACAGTTTTATAAATATATACACATCAATACATATATTTCTAGAGGAAAACAGCTATTAATTATTCTAACTTTTGTAAATTAACTTAAGGGGGCTCGCGGGTCTAAATGATTTTTTTTTATTTAATATAGGATTTCGCTATATTTTTCTATAAATGAACTTTATCTTATCCTTAATAGAAAAATGAAATAAAAAAATGGGGTCACCGTTCATTTACGCTCACAATCTGCCTTAGAAAGAAGCATACATTTTTGATAATGTCCTTTTTTTCTGTTGAACTAATAGGAGAAATAGCGGCAATATCGAAGTAATAAAGAACTAAATTACAGAAATAGCTTAAATTTTACAATTATTTAGTTTATGTACAGCTTATTTGAAAACAACAATAAAATATATAGGTCACCGATGAGTTAAAAAAAATATTTCAATTTTAATGCCAAAAAATGGCCTTTTTGCACCAAAGGGAGATAATTTAGAGCCTTTTCAATGATATCGTCATTTTAAAAGTCATCTGGGGTGAACACGAATTGATTTTTTGGAATGATTTTTATACGACTGCAAAATTTGAAAAAATTTTCGTCGTATATTGCTATCATGTTGGCGTCGTCGTCGTCGCTGTCCGAATACTTTTAGTTTTCGCACTCTAACTTTAGTAAAAGTTAATAGAAATCTATGAAATTTTAACACAAGGTTTAGGACCACAAAAGAAAGGTTGTGATTGATTTTGGAAGTTTTGATCCCAACATTTTAGGAATTAGGGGCCAAAAAGGGCCCAAATAAGCATTTTCTTGGTTTTCGCACAGTAACTTTAGTTTAAGTAAATAGAAATCTATGAAATTTTGACACAAGGTTTATGACCACAAAAGGAAGGTTGGGATTGATTTTGGGAGTTTTGTTTTCAACAGTTTAGGAATTAGGGGCCAAAAAAGGGCCAAAATAAGCATTATTCTTGGTTTTTGCACAATAACTTTAGTTTAAGAAAATAGAAATCTATGAAATTTAAACACAAGGTTTATGACCACAAAAGGAAGGTTGGTATTGATTTGGGGAGTTACGATCCCAACAGTTTAGGAATTAGGGGCCCAAATAAACATTTTTCTTGGTCTTCACATTACAGTACATTCCGGTTATTTGCATAGCCTATTTGTCAGACGAAATTATGCAATAAAGCGGAGTATGCTTATATCCGAAATGACAAATTACGGAGTCAAATCACATCGATAGTGCAGATCAGCAAAGAAGAAAGATGTACGTCCATAGTCCACTAACAACATAATGAATGCTTATTTATTCTAATAAAAGTTATTTGTCTACTGTCATACATTTTATTTCATTGTGTATTCTTTCAATAAAGTTTATAAACACATTTTGTTTTAGTTTATTTATGTACCGACTTTTCCTTTACCTGAGATACAAAAATAAAATTGTTCTAAAAATAGATTTGTTTCTATGACCCGGATGTACAAATTAAATTGTTACGCTTTGTTTAAAATAAACTGTTTAACAATACTACACAGTTTATAATCATTGTACACAATAATTGTGCAATGAACTGCCTTTGATATGCAGTATTTACCAATTACACAGTGATGTTACACTGTTACTTTAACACCGATAGTTTCGTTTATGCAAAGCAGTTAACAGGTGATGGGGCCATGCACGGGTTATTTGCTGGCCACGAGTGTTGAAAGTGAGAAAATATAATTATCAGAAGTTAATTTTCTTTTAGAAAAATATTAAAAAGGAAAGATTGATGTATAAAATTCTTCAACCATATATAAATGCCCTGTAATATTTAACATAAATGTAGATCACCCAAGCTGAATTACGAAATTACACATTGGATAATGATCGATAATTAGCAGGCGTTAATGTTTTAAAAATTCACCCAAAATATAATCTATGAACAATGTTTGAAATCCAATCAATAATTAACACCTTTTTAGATAGAAGATCAAAGAATGGTTGTGTTTTTACAACAATCAGCTGATTGACATTTTATGACCTCGAGGCTTAAAATAGAATATGGGAAACTTTACCTGTGTACACATCGAGGCCTTTTCTATAATCATATAAACACGAAAGATACTGTTTTAAAACTTTATTTGAATAACACACAAGTAAATGTGAAATAATAATGAAAATTATGATGCATTCAAGAAAAATATACTTACCAAATTGCCGTTTCCGGTCAAAAATCTCGTCAGTTTTAACTGAGCATATCTAGCTGGCGATTATTTTCTATGCAATAAACCGAAATGCCACTTGTAAGGCTATGCATATAACCGGACAATTTAACATTAGGTGAATGGGAAATGGTTTTGTGCAGGAGAAAAGTATGCAATTAACCGAATTATGCTATTAAGCGGTATGCAATTAAGTGGAATCGACTGTATAACTTTCGTATAAGTGAATAGAAATCTATGAAATTTAAACACAAGGTTTATGACCATAAAAAGAAGGTTGGTATTGATTTTGGGAGTTTTGGTCCCAACAGTTTAGGAATTTGGGGCCCAAAGGGTCCAAAATTAAACTTTGTTTGATTTTGACAAAAATTGAATCCTTGGAGTTGGTTGATATGCAGAATCTAAAAATGTACTTAGATTTTTAATTATTGGCGCAGTTTTCAAGTTGGTCCCCATTGGGGTCCAAAATTAAACTTTGTTTGATTTCATCAAAAATTGAATAAATGGGGTTCTTTGATATTCCAAATCTAACTGTGTATATAGATTCTTAATTTTTGGTCCAGTTTTCAAATTGGTCTACATTAAGGTCCAAAGGGTCCAAAATTAAGCTAAGTTTGATTTTAACAAAAATTAAATTCTTTGGCTTCTTTGATATGCTTTATCTAAACATGTACTTTGCTTTTTGATTATGGGCCCAGTTTTCAAGTTGGTCCAAATCAGGATTCAAAATCAGTATATTAAGTATTGTGCAATAGCAAGAAATTTTCAATTGCACAGTATTATACAATAGCAAGAAATATCTAATTGCACAATATTGTGAAATAGCAATTAATTTTTTTCAATTGGAGTTATCTTTCTTTGTATAGAATAGTAGTTGAATCAACTTTAATCATAGTTTTATACAATATACAATGTATTTTCATTTTTACTACCAACTAATAAATTAAAACAATCTTTACCATTCAGTGATAACAAGCACTTTTTATTACATTTAAATATTGTATGATGTATTTAAATCAGCAGTTATTGTTGCAAACTTCATTAGAAATTTGAATTGAAATCAGTACATTATAACTTAAGTATAAGTGAATAGAAATCTATGAAATTTAAACACAAGGTTTATGACCATAAAAGGAAGGTTGTTATTGATTTTGGGAGTTTTGGTCCCAACAGTTTAGGAATTTTGGGCCCAAAGGGTCCAAAATTAAACTTTGTTTGATTTCATAAAAAAATGAATAATTGGGGTTCTTTGATATGCCAAATCTAACTGTGTATGTAGATTCTTAATTTTTGGTCCCCTTTTCAAATTGGTTTACATTAAGGTCCAAAGAGTCTAAACTTAAATGTTGTTTGATTTTTATAAAAAAATGAATCCTTGGGGTTCTTTAATATGCTGAATCTAAAAATGTACTTAGATTTTTAATTATTGGCCCAGTTTTCAAGTTGGTCTAAATCGGGGTCCAAAATTAAACTTTGTTTGATTTCATCAAAAATTGAATAAATGGGGTTCTTTGATATTCCAAATCTAACTGTGTATGTAGATTCTTAATTTTTGGTCCAGTTTTCAAATTGGTCTACAGTAAGGTCCAAATCATAATGTGACATAAACCTATGTTGTGTCAACTATTTAATCACAATCCACATTTAAAGCTGTATCAAACTTAAAAGTTGTGTCCATACTTGTCCCATCTGTTCAGGGTTCTACATCTGCGGTCGTATAATGCTGCGCCCTGCGAAGCAACTGGTTGTACCATATGATAAAGTAAAAACTACTGAAGGCAATTAATAAAATTTGTAATGTAAACTAAAAGTTTATTTTTTTTCTAAAAATCTTATACCTGCGAGCCTCCTTAAAGAGCATGGCTCTTTAACTTAACAAACAGGTATAACTAACTTCTGCACCATCACACCCATTCACACGGGAAAAATGTATGTGATAATGAACATCAGTTTAGCTAAGAAAACTTCTTCAGCATCAAAGCAGCTTGTTACATGATAATGAAAGTCTGTAAATTTACGTCTCAGAGTATGCATATTGGTCTATACATTTCTGCAGTATTTTACTATGTATAGTAACATTTATAAATCAATATCTGGATCAATAATCCTTAACTGAAATTAATGTCACATATTGACAGTTCTGTAGCATCACAGCTATCTAAGTTAACATCTGTGAATGAACATTGTGGTATCACAGCTTACATTGTGCTCTTTATGTTATGCTTCTTTAATACAGCACTTGCCTTTTATAAATTGTAATTAAATACTTTTTTATGATTTTAGATTGTGGACTTCAAAAAGAAATGTATAAAATATTACGACTCAATGGGAGGACAAAATGTTAAATGTTTAAATGCTGTTAAGTAAGTATGCTATAAATTAGGTCAGATTAAGATTGTTTTCAAAATGAGGATGTGGATAATTGTCAATAGATTAAATTACTATACATATCAATTGATGGATTAAGACTAAAAATCTTATGGTGTGTTGAAAACAAGGAGACAGGGATACAAACATCTATAGACAAATTACAGTGTTCAATAATGAGTAAAAACATACCCTATAGTAGGCAACACTAAAATTACATGCTGATACATGTCTTTTATCAACATATTGCAAGCTAAATTAAATATAATCAGATTGTAAGCTTTTAAACATTGAATATTTTATCCTAATATTGACTTGTCAGGGGTTTTTTTTTTTTAGATAATTTGAGACAACTATAAATAAAATGAGCTTTAATGAATATTGTATTAAACATTTACACTTTTTTATCATTTTGAAGGCAATATTTATGTGATGAATGTAAAGACAAGAAAAATCAACAGTTTGACCAGTCAGGGTGGTCAACAGAAATAGCTGAGGTAAGGTTGATTGAATAGCTGTTTAAGATTAATCTGACAAGATA
The DNA here is from genome assembly GCF_036588685.1 of Mytilus trossulus. NCBI lineage: Eukaryota > Metazoa > Mollusca > Bivalvia > Mytilida > Mytilidae > Mytilus > Mytilus trossulus. The sequence goes on along the minus strand of NC_086374.1, from coordinate 26,731,544 downwards.
TCGAATAGACATAACTAAGATTAATAGGTCCTGTGTAAAGAGGTGCTTAGGACCTGATGAGGGTCTAAAAACAATAACTGTATTGCTTGTTTATTTGTTATGTGCTTAGTTGATCATTTTATCTTGTGCCCTCTAGTAATTAAACTATGATTCCATGATTTTAAGATTCTCACAGAAAGAGTTAACAATGTACTTATATACGACCGCAAACATTTTGTTTTGCTATCTTATTTCGGTATCATGTCTTCGCCCTCCGAAGATATTTGTTTTTTGCATAAAAACGTTAGTATAAGTAAATACAAGGTTTATGACCACAAAAGGTAGGTTGGGATTGATTTTGGGAGTTTGGTTTCAACAGTTTAGGAATTAGGGGCCAAAAAAGGGCCCAAATCAGCATTTTTATTGGTTTTAGCACAATAACTTTAGTATAAGTATATAGAAATCTACGGAATTTAAACACAAGTTTAAAAACCACAAATGGAAGGTTGGGATTGATTTTGGAAGTTTTGGTCCCAACAGTTTAGGTATTAGGGCCAAAAGTGTCCAAATTTAACTTTGTTTGATTTCAACAAAAATTGGATATATGGGGTTCTTTGATATGCTGTATCAAACCATGTATTTAGATTTTTGATATTTGGGCCCCTTTTTTTAAATTGGTTCACATTGAGTTCTAAAGGGTCCAAAATTGAACAGTTTTTGATTTCATCAAAAATTGAATTCTTGGGGTTCTTTGATATGCTGAACCCAACCATGTTTTTAGAATTTGGATATTGGACCATACAAGGTAAATGTCCAATTTAAAATTTTGAAGTTCTTAGACCACATCCATTCTGTGTCAGAAACCTATGCTGTGTCAACTAGTTAATCACAATCCAAATTCAGAGCTGTATCAAGCTTGAATGCTGTGTCCATACTTGCCCCAACTGTTCAGGGTTCGACCACTGCAGTTGTATCAAGCTTCTGTGGGGCATTTTATTAATTGATATTTTAAACCTAACAAGTGGTCCACAGGGCCATTATGTCCTGATTGATATGAAAGCCTTTTTGCAGCAACAGACCCAGGATGTCATTTAAATTAAATCTAAGTATGGATTGTTTGTGCTATGCATAGATGTCTCTAATAGCTGTAATTTGTATTTGTAGGATATCCCACAACAAATGAATGGTAGTGATTGTGGAATGTTTGCTTGTAAATTTGCAGATTATATTACAAGAGGGGCTCATATCACATTTGAACAGGTAATAAACAGATTTAATATTCCTTTTCAATTCCTGTAACATTCAAAGAGAATGCTCTCAAGTTGAGCTTTATCCACTTAACATCTATATTGTGCAGGCACCTGTTGAAGATGACATAATTACTTCTAGCTGTTACTTGGTATTTATTGATACTGCATTGTGTGTCTTGTCAAACCAAAGACTTTAAATAAGTATTTGCTACTTGTCGACTAAGCACACATTATTTAACAGTGAGAGTAAAGACATGTTGGATCAGAGACAGATTAATGAGTCCAGGTTGGGCGACATGTCTTTATGCTGTCTGTCACCTTGTGAACTAACATTAAAGAGTCAAGTACAAAGCAGAGTTTATAGTCATATCACATTATCATGTTATCTTCCTAAATAAGTATTTTATTTGCCATTGGACATTATACAGATATCCATTATCACCATCTTCTGGTATTTTTTGTCACAGAGTTGCTGTTTCATTGATGTATAATTTGTTTATCCATATTTTTCTAATATACTGCCATCTTTACATGAAAAACAACCTTTAATTGCAACTGTTCTCTGCTGAAGTGTGAGATTTCACTCAAGTCATGAGTCATGACTCTGGAAGGAGATTCCCATATAAAAAAATTTACAAAAGACTCCTAATAATTTATAGAGAATTTACACTTGTTTAAAAACAAAACAGTTTCTTGACGAGTAGTGTTTTAGATTAATGTGACTAGTCTTAACTAGAATGGTACACCATACATTAGTTCTTTTATGCAACAATTACCAATAGCATTACTTAACTATTCTCTTTCTTTCAGAAACACATGTCCTATTTCAGACGAAGAATGGTCTATGAAATTGTGAAGAAAAATTTACTTCAATGATTGATGACAGCTCAATTTTTCAAAATAATTTATGTGATTCAAAGACCATATCGATATGAGATCTCACAAGTTTGGGGCTTGTATCGTCCAGAATCCCAATTTGAGTGGAAAATTGCTTGGATTATTGTGATTAAGTACTGGTACATTTGTTGTGACTAACAATGGAATCTATGGTTAAGTCGGAAGATAACAAGTTGGGTCAGTGTTCAAGAAAGATGACAGACCACTTTCATCTTATTTTGTTTACAGTTAAAATCTGGTGACAAATAGGTGTGTCTAAAAAAAAATCACATTTCTTAATAATCATGGGAATATCACACATTTAAACATACTGAGGTCCTACATTTGAAGGATGCTTTGACAGTTAAAATGAATCATTTTCAAGTGTGAGAATAGAATTCTTGGCTTCTGGGGTTTTTGTCTGTTACCTTGTATGGTTGATTTCTAATAGTTCTCTTCTAAATAAAAGATGGTCGAAAAATGCATGGCTGGCTAAACTTTTTTGTAGAAACTATTATAAGTGCTTAATATCTCTATATTTTCTGGATTTATTTTTGAAATGGAAGCCAATTGTTAAGTTTGCTTAATGAAAGTCCAAGTATTACTTCAGGAATTTATTGTTAAAGTCAACATAATTACACATTGATGTAAACTAATTATGGCAAGTACTTATCTTCATTTAATGACTGAAAATCTTTGTAATTGTTATTGTACATAAGAGTCTTATTATTGATATGTACAATGTATATGCCAGTTCCTATTTGTTGATGATTGTTAAGATTATATGAAAATAACAATTATAATTTGAAGTACTTGTATGTATAAAAGTCTTTGTGAATCATTTACAAAGTACAAATATCTCAGCATTAACTGATTTTGTTTTTGAAAGAGGATCGGTAATTTATAGGATTTAATTCTAACTATCTGCTTCTGATGAAGACAGTTCAAATTCTAAAGATAAATTTATCATAAAAAGTTCAATGTGCCATGATTTGTGTTAGATGAAAAAAATATCTGAAGCAGATAATTTTGCAGATAATAAATAGGGTTACTGATGCAATACAATGTCCCAGGAATTGTTTTTACAAGTGCTAAAAATTTACTAGTCATCAATAAATGATTTTGTTTGTATTTTTTCAGTTCAAGTTGATTTTTTGTGAATTGATCAATAATATAGAAAAGTTATGTCTATAGAAAGCTGTATAATAGGCACAGTATAAAGAATAGTGCTTAAACAAACCACACTACTTTAATTCTTTGTTTAGATTTATTGCAAGGCCAAATGAGAGATTAAGCTTTTTTCATTTCCTTTTTTCCTGAAAGTCTTTCAAATAATAGTGCATGAAATGTGATTTATATTTATGTAATACTTATGATGAAACCCTGTTTCTCATTAAAATTAAGACAATGCTGCTAAAATTTCTGTATGACACTAAAAAGGATGTCATGCTCCCATTTAAGATAGTGAGATAAAGCCCATAAATAAACAAATTGAAGCTGTCTGTTATCCATTTTTTTTTAATGCAAAATCATTTAACTGAAAAGTAGATAAGTGTCACTTAGTTATTAATGTACATACCCCTCTCTGTAAAATTGTACAAAACTTTGTAAATATGTATATAATGTATGCATCCATTATCCTCATTATAACTGCTGTAGGTTGTAAATTATGTGATAATTATAATAAAAGGTATGAAACAAAGTGTCTTAATCCATCAATTATTAGGGTGGGAGTGGGGAAAGACTGTCCATCAGTCCTGTATTAGGCTAAAGTTGTTTTGAATGTAATTTACCTTGAAGTTGTAGTCACATCAACTTACTTGGTACATTGTGATGTGAACTTGTAACAATTTATGGGTTTGTTTCGGATCTGGCACTTGAAAAATGTCATAGTGCATGTGGAGCATGTTTTCCATAAAAAAATAAATGTTTCATTCCCCATATATAATTTCTGTCATATTTTTGTTTCTCATTAGTTTCATTTGTAAATATCATTAACTGTAAGGGTGATACCCTTTGACACATTTTTCATTTACAATCTGAAGTTTCTCATGTTTCAAAAAAATGCATGATATTATAGTTCAATAGCAAGTTTTTTTTCCGAGTCTTTGAGGCCTGTTATTGTGTAATGTCAGCAAATTGTGCAGGTAGTTTCTTAATTTCCTATGCAGCTTAGGGTATGAGTGTTTCTTGACATTTCTGAAGAAAACCTGAGAGAATTATTTTTAGTCCATCTGATCTTAAGTGTTTCTGTAGACTCTTCATGTCAAGCTGAAATGTCTCAATAGCTTTTACATTTTCTCAACTATAAGGGCCATACTAAATTAGGGTTAACATCCAATACTTGAGCTTTTGTTATGACTAATATTTTTTTTGTTAATTCCTGCTTGATTTTGTCAGTTGACCAAACTTTACAGGTGTCAATTGTACGTTTAGTTTCTTAAACAATTTGGACATTTTCCCATATTTTTTTTTTACTATGGCACAATAAATACTGTGGCCACAGTCACCTTTGATACCGGTATTTGAAGTTTACATAATATGTAATAATTAGATATCAACTATACATTGATATTATTATAAGTGAGCCTTTTATGATTTTATCAATAGCTAAATGAAATAATGAAAACAGATATAAAATTATATCCATTTTTCACGAAGTGTATGTTTTTCTCTAAAGGTAAATATTTTCTAAAGCATATGTGGTATCCCTTGTTGATATCTTGCTCTTTTTTGAATGAGAAACAAGAAATATCTAATATGGAAAATATTTATTAAGCCATAACTGAGGAAATCACTTATGTTAACTAACTTATCCAGATGTTTAGGAATAACTATGGTTTGAAATTGGTCATCTGACTATTGCAGGTTTGTCATTTTTAGATTATCAATTGTTTTAATTGTGTTAGCCACCAAAATTTACAAATGTATTTTGTCTTGTTAACTTATCATTTTGTATTAAACCTCATACTGTTATCTTTTGTAAGACGAAACTTTGAATTGTAATACATGTATAAATAGATATTATTTGTGCAATAAATGTTAAAACTGACTTATAATTTTGTTTCTATATTGACTCCTTTCTTATATTCACTTATTTTAATGGAATCTATTTGCCACCATATTCAATTTAAAATACGAGGGAATGTAAATAAGGAATGTGTCAAAGAGACAACACCTCGACCAAAGGTAAAAAAGCAACCAAAGGCCAGTAAAGGGTCTTCAACACAGTGAGAAAATACCCTTCATTTGCGGGCAGGCTTAGCCTGGCCCCTAAATAAAAAATGTATGCTAGTACACTGAAAATGAACGCCATACTAAACTATAAAATGTACCGGGTAAATGAACTAGAATTAACAATCACCCAATTAACAAGGGCTAGAGGGTCCTAACTTTGGACAGGCGCAAAAATGTGACAGGGTTAATCATGATAACGCTCAACCCTTCCCCTATTGACTTAGCTACCACATTTCTCATCTCAATCATTGTGGAAATTGGAATTACATTTTTTTTCAGTGCAATTATTTGGCTGATTATTTACCAAGCATATGAATAAGAAATATTTTTCACATATTAAGTTTAATTAGTGACTGTATGTTTGTAGTAAAGGCAACAGTAGTAGACAGCTATTGAAATGTCATAAATCGATTAAGAGAAAGCAAATCACGGTTACAAATTAAAACTGAGGGAAACAAATCAACTACCTATAAGAGGAAAACAAAAGAACAACAGAAACACTGAAGTGCAACAAAAACAAACATGAATTCAACATCCATAGAAACAAAATATTTAATATCAACTGCCGTATTCCTGACTTGGTACTGGACATTTTAAGAAAAAAATGGTGAGTTGAACCTGGTTTTATGGCTAGACTGTTTTTACCACCATGTAAATTTGCAAATTTATTTAATACATTTATCGAAAATAAACTGACAACACCATGGCTAAAAAAGAAAAAGACAAACAGGCAAATAATAGTACTTAAGAAAACCCCATATAAAACGAAAGACAAGTCAAGATATGAGGCTGAAAATAACTACCTACGGATTTATTTTGATTTATTCCCAATTCGATAGAATAGATGCATAGAATTAAACTATTTATTGAAAGTACAATCTATGTAGCGAAACATGAATAAAAGGATATTGCATGATTTTTCGAGAAAAAATATTTTTCATAAATTCATATTTTTAATATATTTATGCAAGATAATGTAAGTTTAACTTTGACATTTAAAAAATACCATAGAAATTAAAAGAGCACAAAGTATAAAGAATTGTGGAAAAAAGGTAGGGAAAAATTTGCATTGTCCATACAGGAATCATACTGATGCATATGAGCTGTTGTAAAGCAAAATAATGTCCTATGAAATATTGTCCAACAAGACAATATATCATGACTATGTACTATGAAATTCTGCCCTCATCTCATTATGGACAAAATTTTATAGTGAAATATTGTCTTTAGGCCGGTGAAAAAATTTCATGGACAAGCACAATATTTCATATTGAAATAGTGTCCTTCACACTATTTCATTATGAAATGGTGTCTAAGACAATATTTCATATGAAATTTTGTCCAACAGACAATATTTCATGGAGGACAATATTTTATGTTACACTGTAACCTTCATACACCTATGTCAAAGGTCCTTCTTATATTTTACTTATGTTAGTTTCATCAAGTAATATGACCAGAGACATGAAATACAATTGTTAAATGTCTCGGGTATCATCATGTTTTGGTTGTCAATCCCATATTATGATGAGGGTAAAAAAAATCATAAACTTCTTTAATTGTAACATCGTATTTACAAAAAAAAAATCAAACACTCTAAAGTGAAAATATTGCAGAATATTTCCTTAAAATAATTTTTTTTTTTTTTTTTAATTTAAAAATTAGAAAAAGGGGGCACCTGTAAAAATATTATGCTGTTGGAAAATTATTGTTTTGACACACTGACTTGCGTTTGCTTATTGTCATATTCAGTAAGTTGAGTTGTTTTGGATAATTTTTCTCTCAGATAATTGATTTATGACATTTAATCAAAACTCTTAAATTGTTGACACAATTCCTATGACAACTTATTTATCGAAGCGTGTCATTAATTACAGCCAATCACAACACAGTAATTTCTACAGTCCGTGATAAATTTTGAACTTCCGATGTGTTTTGACCATTAATGCATCACCGTTTCTCATCACTTTCTTCTTCTGTTTATAGAAATGGTAGATTATACTTATTCAGATGATGGAATGCCAATTCCTAAACACTCTGGGGCTTTCGCGAACCCATTTGTGTCAGAAGAAGACGTGACAAACATTTTTGATATTCGCGAAGACGGGTTTGATGTGACCCTTTCATTGGCAAATGGGAACATCAGCTGGGTCAGTGTCAGCGGCAATAAGGGTATGATATTTCAACATCCACAAAGTTATAAAAGAGAAAAATATTCAATATTTTGAATGCGTGCAATTCCCCATGGAAAAAAAACACACACACATTGTGTGTAATGAAAATTCTAAATCATATAAATATTTCTGTGATTTCTCCTTTTAAAAAACTGATAAATAAAAACAGTATTAAGTCAAACTCAATTTAAAAAAAAGAGTGGTACATGTACACATACTAGTTCATTATCAAGTTAATGGTTAAAATCACTTGAAAAATGCATCGTTTCCCAATATGTGGCAGATTGAAAAAATCAAAAACATTTCACTGAAGCAACCTCATGACCAAGTCCATATAATTATGATGTCTTGAAAGGCTATTATAATTCATTTTCTTTGACGCCTTACTTCGAAGTAAGGCGTCAAAGAAAAAATTATAATAGCCTTTCAAGACGTCATAATTATTTGGACTACCTCATGACCCTGTTACTGTTTTGTACATGTATGTCCTTAATCTGTTAATGGAATCAATGCCACTATTTAGAAATCTATGAGGCCTGATCTGGGATATAGAATATTAGACCTTAGAATAGAATATCCAGACTTGAACAATCACTTGTGCTTTTAGGTATCGGATATTTTCTCTATCATGCACTCATGAATATTTTCAGGGAAAAAAATCAGAGCCAAGATACATAGTTGATAAATTACATATAGATGTAAGGCAGCAACCATTTGATTTTCTGGGGGGGGGGCTATGGTTTTATTTTTCTGTGCAAACTTTTTTTTTCACCTTTCGGCGAAGAACAATCTATTTTTTTTTAGCGACAAACCAAAAACAATTTCTTTCTTTCAATTTTAGCATTACATATAGTGGCAGCTGAGGGTGAAACAAACAATTTTTTTTTCTCAGGGTCCAAAACAAATTATTTTTTTCACCAAAACCTGCAAACAAACTTTTTTTCCAAAAAAAACCATAGCCCCCCCCCCCCCCCCCCCCCCCAGAAAATCAAATGGTTGCTGCCTAACATAATGTGTTTAGCTAATTCTAATAGTAGATACCATACCTGTAAATCAATAATTCTTTTCATACATTAAAATTCAATGGTAAAAAGTCTATTTAATTAAAATATTACTATACATGTACACAGTGAGTTTACACATGTTTATTAAAGAAATGTATAAATAAATCTATTGCTACTATTATGTTATAAAATGCAGAGAAGAGTGAAAATATTGCATTGTAGTTGAGCTATAATAAGTGCTCACTATTTGTTTTAGTAGTACTTCCTAATTATTTAACCGTACCGTATGTGTTCATTATTTTCTCATTGTATTGCAGGTGTGAGATCTAAAGGACTCTTTAAAAAGAAAAAAGGTGTTGCTGAGGAGATTTTACCTCTCGAGGATATTCTTGGTGTAAAAATAAAACGCAGAAAAACAACAGGACAACATGAAGGAGAGGGCATGTGTCAAGGTTTTACTATTTATGCCTATCAAGTCTTTGGTCCAAATAATTTAAAGGAAAGAATTATAGAAATGGAACATCCCAGTGAAAAAATTTGTAAAGAATATTGTGAGAAAATTACAGATTATTTAGATGGTAAGAATTAGAGAAAATCAGGATTTCATTATCTAAAAGCTTATTTTGCAAGTTTTTAGTACATGTAGTAAAAAGACACAATTGAAAGAGACGGGTGAAAGATACCAGAGGGACAGTCAAACTCATAGATTGAAAGTAAAATAACAACGCCATGGCTAAAAATAAAAAGACAAACAGATAAATAATAGTACATTAGACAAAACATAGAAAACTAAAGACTAGTCTAAGAAACTCGACCCCCACCAAAAAATCGGGTGATCTCAGGTGCTCTGGAAGGATAAGTAGATCCTGCTCCACATGTGGCACTCATCATGTTGCTTATTTTAGCATTGTATAAAAGGAAGGGGATTGTAATTACGACATAAGCAACAAATTTGATATCATCTGTGAAACGGTTATTCCATAAAGGTCACCAACTCGTGATGGATGATGTCCCTAAAATGACATAGAGTATAATTGTATATCTGGAACTTTTCTGTCATGGTTAGGGGGGAAAACACTGAATTATAAACTGTTGACACACAACTAGAAAAGGAAAGGATTTTTATACTGCAATAAATGCTTTCAGATTTTTCAGGGGTCATTCTGATCAGTTTACTGCAGGAACAAAAAGTCATGTATATATTTATTTCGCTGAAAATCCGAATGAATATACATGTAGTACACTAACATAACAAAACAAAACAGTTGGCAAAATTGTTATATAACATGTAGATGAACACAAACTTTACCTAAAATAAATGCAATCATGTTTAGATTATCAGTACTTCAATCTATTTTCAAACAATTTTGATAGCTGATATTGTCAGTACTTAACAACATCCAAACTGTATCAAATACACAAAAATATATTAACACATATTTTGCCCTTCAAGATTATGACAGGCTTAATAAAAGATTTCTGTTCCTTTTCAGCAATAAAAGAACGACCTAAATCAATGAAGTTATATATACAAAGTCATGCTGGACCACATAACAGTAGTAATATCTACAAACAGAAAATCCAGCACCTGTTTGAAGCAGCCAATTTAATTGTAGATTCTACAGGTATATGTTACATCATTTCAGTAATAACAATTGTTCACACAGACAGTCAAATGAATTTAACTTTTGTTTAAAAATACAATTTATTGCTGAAGTCATATTCGGTTTATTTGGCAGTGTGGTTAAAGTAAAGAAATTTAAATAAAACTAATTTAAACATTCATCAAAATAATCCATGCAAGATTTTTTTGTTCATAAAGGAACATTATTGAAAGAGCACACAACTAAATGCCCAAACAAAAAATGAGCCTTTCCAATTTTATTTTAAAGCAAATTTTTGCTGTATACAAGTATTATTATGTAAATTTGATAAAAACGGAAACAATTTAAGAACACATTAAATGGCACAAATGCATGAAGTTTTATCAACTTTTGTATTATTATTGATAGATTTCTTTGAGAAAAATTTAACAAAAAAGTTTTTCATAATTTTTGTGCAAGAACATTTTTAAAAGGCCAGACAATTATACAATACAATTTCTCTTATATTAATATTAGTTCCATGCTCCCTTACAAAAATTATTTTAAAAATGACGATAGAAGAATGAAAATCAAATTTCTCATGTAAGAGAGTTATCATTTATGAATAATTTATTCTTGGACTATTTCTGTTTGATTTGATTGCATACATTTTATGTTTCTTTTTTTCACAGAGATACAGCATAATGAATATGTGAAACAGGAAATGATACATCTAGAAGTGGATCAGTATGATTGGTAAGTTGTGACCTTTAACCTTTATAATATGTGAAACAGGAAATGATACATCTAGAAGTGGATCAGTATGATTGGTAAGTTGTGACCTTTAACCTTTATAATATGTGAAACAGGAAATGATACATCTAGAATTGGATCAGTATGATTGGTAAGTTGTGACCTTTAACCTTTATAATATGTGAAACAGGAAATGATACATCTAGAATTGGATCAGTATGATTGGTAAGTTGTGACCTTTAACCTTTATAATATGTGAAACAGGAAATGATACATCTAGAAGTGGATCAGTATGATTGGTAAGTTGTGACCTTTAACCTTTATAATATGTGAAACAGGAAATGATACATCTAGAAGTGGATCAGTATGATTGGTAAGTTGTGACCTTTAACCTTTATAATATGTGAAACAGGAAATGATACATCTAGAAGTGGATCAGTATGATTGGTAAAATATTGAAAACAACACGTTATTAATTTCTTGCGTCCGAAGCGCTTTTCTGGATTTACCTTCATCAGGAACGCTCAAAGCCAAACATTTGAAATCCGAAGATGTATAAGTACCGAAACTGTTAAAGAGCTGTATGTCAAAAATACCTAAAATAAATAGCCAAATTCATCTAAAGCCAACTTTGCCTTGGTAAGTTGTGACCTTTAACCTTTATATAGTATTGTGTCAGAAACCTTCTTGGGTGCACATCATTATATAGATTGAAAATGAAATTACTGTTACATTGATTTTTTTTTTTTAATTATTATATTGTTATCTACTCCTTTTGATTAAGTATTATTTCTTTTGTAGTATTTGTTGTGTTGGTGGAGATGGTACTGTTAGTAAAGTGACCACAGCATTACTAAATAAAATACAAGCTACAAAACATATAGATCTTAAAAATGGATTGACACCAGCAAGATGTCATATACCATTGGGAATTATCCCTACAGGTGAGTTATAAACAGGCCTGACCAATGTATTTACTCACAGAAAGATTATATCAAAGATTTTATTGTTTTGTCCTTCAGTGAAATTTGACCTCTTCAACTTGTGGTCATTTGTTTTCACTGTGAAGTACAAAACAAGTACTGTGGATTCATTATTTTTCGTTGGATACCAATTTTCGTGGGTCTCCTGGGTTCAGGTGAACCATGAATTCATATGTTCACAAATTACAAATTTTTTATAGGCTTTGATGGTTTTACATTAGTAATTTTGGGGCCCTTTAGAGCTTGTTATTGAGTGTGAGCCAAGGCAGTATATTGACCTATAATGGTTTACTTTTATAAATTGTTATTTGGATGGAGAGTTGTCTCATTGGCACTCATACCACATCTTCCTATATCTATTTGTATACATAGATTGTTAGGCCACAAAATCAAATATCCACAAAAATGCAAGTTTCCCTCAATCCATGAAAATTGATACACAAAAAAATAATTGAATCCATAGTAGATAGAAACTAGAATGAAAGCATGAGTATGAAATGGATATAGTAAAGGTATTTTGTTTTTCTATTTAGGTAACAACAGCTTCTGAATCAGTAGATTGAAATTTGCCCAAGATGTTAGTTTATTGATGTTTTTCTTTTGACCTGTAACTCCAAAGTTTTTGTATGTTATTAAATAAGTATGTGCTACTTCGCCACAAAGCATGCAGCATAAAAGAAAGCAAAACATGTCAGCTAGGAGTCAAATGCTATGTTCAGGTAGGGTGACATGTCTTCCTGTGGAATGTTACCTTGTGAAGGTTGGTACTATCACGTTAAAAATCCAGCTCAGTCAGTATAGTGAAAGCAGGATCGATATTCATATTACATTCTAGTCCTGAAAATGCATTTAATAAATTTGCCACTTGATGTTAAGCAGCCATTAATCAGTATTTATCATCATACAACATTTCTTCTCTCGCTGACATCTTTCACTAACATCTGTTGAAATAAATGATAAAGTTTAATTTAAATCTGGTAAATAATCATTCCTAGGGCAAGTTTTTATTTATATTAATGATGAAATTAATTGTATCTTTCAGGAACCACAAATCAGGCTGCTAAATCAGTATTAGGTCAGTTAGATCCAGTTAGTGCTGCAATTAATATTATACTAGGTAAGTTGACAAAAGGTCAAATACAACATTTTATTTCTTGCAAGGAAATGGTTTGAAATGGATCATATTATTATGAGTTACTTTGCTAAAATTAGACAAATTTGCATTTATCTGCCTTCTTTCTTGTTCTTTTTATTCTTTGGAAAAATTTGTGTTAATTAGTAGTACAACCATAAATATATGTTTAAGTCTATGCTTTTTTCAATAAAATAACCACTTCAGATTTCATTTATTTTCCTTGTCAAATCAAACAACTCTACCAAGACTACTCAGAAACTGGTATTACTTCTAGTTTTGACTTGATAGCTTTGAAAACAAAATTATTCCATTGACTAAACTATATTATGAATAAATCCAAGTTTGACTGAATTTGATTTTCTCTTACAGGTAGAACAGCTGCAGTAGATGTTATCTCAATTTTCCACAAAGACAAATTTTTACAATGGGGTTTTATATGCCAATATGGCTTTGCTGGGAATGTTCTCAAATTAGCCAAAAAATATAACCGTGTAGGACTTGGTAGTAAAGGATTAGATGCTGCAGTAGTAAAAGCACTTAGTAAATCTAAATTCAGGTAGGTTTTATAAGTGATATCCAAAGAATGCACAGTTCACTGTTCAGGACTGTATAGTATCATTAATTATCACATTTAGTTTTTGCCTATAGATATAATAACAATAAAATTGCCATAGTCTTATTTTCTCATAGATAAGTAGCATACATTGTAAAAAAAAATGATAATACATTACCCCTTATTCAGTGCAAAATATGTAACAGATATCTTACATTTAACACTGCCATGAACAATTTGAGAGTTTTATTTTTGTCTGAAAGTGACTTGGTTGCTTATAAAACTGGAACTGTTTTTCCAAAACTCATCTGCAACAAATATTGTAACCTCATTGCTAGAATCAATTTGTCTTTGTTGAAATTTGGAGAAGATGTGGTTATGGAGAATTATTGAAAACAATAAAAAAAACAAAAAAAACAAAGAAACTGAATGTTTTGTCTTCTGTTTAATCTTAAGCTTGCAATAGGTTTTTTACTAGCTAAACATTACAACTGATTTGGTCCATTTGTACACAAAACACCAGTGTTCATTGCATTGTGAACAGGACATTTTTTTTACTCTATCACCCAGAATTTTGGAAACTTGATGATTTTCAATTTGAAATACCAGTTTACAGTTTTAGATCTATGAAATTATTGAAAATTAAGGAATTAGATTGAACATAACTCATTAGCTTAACTAACTTCATTTGCTTTACATAACAGAATGTACGAATGTGATATAGAATATCTCCCTGCAGACCCTCTCTCTAGTGAACAACAGTATAATGTATGTCGTACAGGGTAAGTACTTGCATTCAAAGGAAAAATAATGTGTGAATTTTTATCGGAAGGAGTGAACTTGATTATATGATTTACTTAGACACAGGAATAAGATATTGAAAACATTTTGTTCAACCATATCTAAATGGGATGAACAATTTTTATATAGAGAATATGTTTGTTGAATAATATACTGAGGAAATATTTTTAATGTATTGCTTTGAAAGTATTAAAAGTTTACAAAATATTAATTTAAAGAAATAGCGAACTTTCTATGATATATTAAATGGTGTTTTAAGGATAAAATTTGTCAACAAATTCATCATATTTTCCATTTTATATTGGATATTGTAATCCTGTACTGATATTATGTTTTGATGTAAAGTTTACAGTTAGTTAAAAACTTTCCTATCGGTTAAATACTCAAATATTCTATTTAAGAAAATCTATTTTGTCTTTGGCTGTTGTCTCACTTGTCTGTTCTATGGTCGGGTTGTTGTCGCTTTGACATATTCCCCATTTCCTTTCGGAATTTTATTAATTTGTTGTATTTTTGTCGGTATGCAGGGGTCAGAGAATATTTGATGTATGATCTATGGACGGGTTGTTGTCGCTTTGACATTTTACCCATTTCCTTTATCAATTTGTTGTATTTTTGTCAGTATGCAGGGGTCAAAGATTATTTGATGTCTAAAAAAATATATATATTTATGATTAGACCTTAATTTGCTTAAGGTCATATCATTCACCTTGGCAACGTCACAACTAAAAACTTTTCTGAAATTCACATGAAATTGATGTCTAGATTTACAAATTACATTAAGATTACTTGCAGAAAACTTTCAAACTTTAACTATGAATTCAAGAAGACAATCTTAACTATATTAATTGATGTATTTTGTATTTATACCAGATGTGATGTGTGTGTACCTATAGATGCCAGTAAACAAGAAGACAATCTTAACTGTATTAATTGATATATTTTGTATTTTACCCAGATGTGATGTGTGTGTACCTATAGATGCCAGTAAACAAGATGACAATACGTTTGATGTAGTGGAGGAATGTATCGTACAACCATTTAATTCTAGTAATAATAGTAATGATTTTAATAGTAAGTATAAAGTAGAAAATGAAAGAAAGTTTGTTTTTTTTACTCTTTCTCGCTTTGGGTTGATACCATTTCATTTATAACATCTCACAATGCATCGTTGTCAATATAATGGAATTTGATGTAACTGTCATACAAGTGAGAGTTTTAGCTAGCTATAAAACCAGGTTAAATCCACCATTTTCTACATAAGAAAATGTCTGGCCAAGAGTATTATAGTTGTTATCCATTTGTTTTATATGTTTAAGCTTTTGATTTTGCCATTTGATTAGGGACTTTCCTTTTTGAATTTTCCTCAGAGTTCAGTATTTTTGTGATATTACTTTTTAACACCACCTACTGTTTAGGAGATAACTATTGTATTTTAAGCTCCGACAGCATCAATTGGGGATTTGATGGTTGCAAATTAAGTTTACTGACGTCGCTTTAGCAGAGACAGTAAACGAGTATTTGAGACCATCAAATCCCTAATTGATGCCGTTGGAGCTTAAAATACAATATTGTTATCTCCCTTCTGATGAAACTGACAGAAAATAATGTGAAAACATGTATTTAATGTCTGATAGCATCAATTGTCAATTGATGCCATGTGAATAAGTGACGTTATCCAATCAAAATGAATGTTACAAATGTTGTTGCATTAGAATGTATGGTATCAGAAGAAAGAATTTACAGGATTTCATTTGCGCATGATTTGATGAGAAAATCAAAAGCATTTCAACCAATGTTATATTATTAACTATTATCTTGTTAATCTATTTAGGTTTAAGTGATACTGAACAACTCTCAGAGGAAGTATTAGAAGACAATCCATGGAAAGCCTCCAAGGGAAGTTACTATCATGTTGGATTATATGGTATACCAGGCAATTGTGAGGTGGCTCCCGAAGGGCTCAGTAAATTTACTCATTTATCTGATGGTGCTATGGAGTTAGTTCTAGTTAAAGACTGCTCAAGAAGAGATTTTATAAGATATCTGAAACGTCATGGAAATCATAAAAATCAGGTAACTATAACATTTTATTATTTACATTAAAGTATATGGAAAACTATTTTAAGATAAAAGAAAACAGAAAGAAGGATTAATATTCAATAATAAAAGTACAAGTTTATCATAAAAAATATACTATTGTTGACTTTTCAGTAATATCCATAAATAAAATACTTATTTTTTGGTTCATTACCTATTTTTTGGTTCATTAGTGGAATTCTAAGGCATTTTGTTTTCAGTCACAATGCGAGCTATAGTGTTTACTTTGCATCAATCCATACATTCTTTGATACACAATTTATATTTCTGTGTCATGTAACAGATGTATTTTTAAAAAATTAACTTCTATAAACTTATACTCAGATTAGACATTACTATGTGTGACTTTCTTACTTGCAATTAATAAATCTACCGGTATATGTAAAATTTTACCCTTTGAAAATGCATATGAATATAAATGAAGAAATTTAGACGATGTCACGGTTTTATTGTAAAAAGAATAAATTCATTATTTCTTTTTACAGTTTGATTTTCCATTTGTGGAGATACATAGGGTAAAAGAAGTAAGGTTTAAGCCTAGATATCCAATGGGTTGGAACTATAATGATACTACATATAATGAGGTGGAGGATCGTATGAAGTCCATAGAACATAGAATGTCTGTCCAAGGTGGTAAGTCTGGTGATGCCTTTATAATTGATGGTGAGAATGGTAGCATCCACACCCCATCACCACGTAGGGCAGACAGTGTAGAAGATCTCGATGATCTGGACGATACCGATGAAGATGATGAAATTGATGATGTGTCGCCACCTGGAAGTCGTACAGTAAGTCTTTACATTAATTTATAAGAAACACAAGAATTTAATAACAACTGAACTGCTTTATAGAAAAAATCATTTTTTCCAGACTGACCTTTGCATTAACAAATTTTGTAACATTAGATTTATTTTTGCCTGCAATAATGAATAGAGTGTCAAAAAGAGAGATTTTACATTTTCCATATCCCTGACATATCTTGGTATCTGTTGAGATTCAAAATTTAAATGAGTGCAGATAAAAGTCACTAATGTTAAATGTATTAATTCTCTTTTCTATAGGGCTCTGGAAACAAAAACAACAATATATATAAGAGAAAAGACAATGTACTTGTAAACAGTGCTCCACAGGACCAACGACTAGTAGGAATGCAGTATAGACAAACTTTTGCTGATGAGGAGAGATGGAGAAGGAAAAAGAAGGTGCTGAAAAAAGAAGAAAAGAAAAGGATAAAAGAAGAATCTAAAATACAGACTGTATGGAATATTGATAATGAGATATGTGATGACACATTATTGAGTTTTAGGTATGTTTAATCAGATTATTTTTCCAGGGGGAAAACTGGAAAATTATACATTGATAAATAGATATAAAAAGATATAAAAAGATGTGGTATGAGTGCCAATAAGACAACTCTCCATCCAAGTCACAATTTGTAAAGGTAAACCGTTTTAGCTCTCAAAGTACAGTCTTCCACATGTAGCCTTGAAAACATTGAAAATTTAAATTAATTGTTCAAGATGGAATAAGCAATCTTTAATATTTATTTACATAACTCTTAGCTGTTCTTTTTACTACTGGTGATCAGCAGGGCACAGTATTGATATTTTTATTATTCTCAATATACATGCAATATTTCCCTCTTTTGGGATTGAGTTCAATGTTATTTCTAAAGTTTTATCTAGACAACATTTATTTTATTGTTTGAAAATTGTTTAAAATTTATAAATGTATACATGTTTTTACAATAATACCAATTCTATGCTTACAGGGTACATCATGGGTTACTATCTGTATATGGAGTTGGTTTATCACCAGATACAGTTTTCATCAATTCACCATTATCCTGCCTGCCCCTCATCAACTAGAAACAATATCTTATCTCCCTGTCATTGGTAGGAGCAAGACTGGTGTCATCAGTAGAAACAAGGATCAAGTCATCAGTAGGAGCAAGGATCGAGTCATCAGAAGGAACAAGGATACAGTCAATCATCAAGAGAATGGTCCCAGTCCGTCATAAGCTCAAAAAAATTTATCAACGGTTACTTGGTCATCAAAGAGTAATAAAATCTGCAATCTAACCATTAACATGCATCATACTTGCTCAAGATTGTCATTATTTCCTTTTAGATTATATATTTTATCTTAAGAAACCAGTAGGTTCTCAGATCCATGAAATTTTGTCAACAAAGACATGAATAATAATTTTCTAAATACAATATATCTGTGCTATGGAATGTATTTTTGGGAAAATTAAGTTTGTTTCAATGTGCTTATTATTATTGTAAAACTTGCCGTCATAAAGTTAATTTATTTGCCATTTTTATGTAAATATAGTGATTTGTTGTTCCATAAAATTAATTTAAACTATAAGATCTTATTTCTAGGTATATCTTGTATCAACTTTTTTTTGCCTTTTGTATGCGTTAATTTATTGTGAATGTTAAAATATTTAAGAGGTGCCTTCTTATGTTTAGGAGTTCAAACTAAAATGTAAGAAATATATTTATTTATAAACAGAATAACTTTGGTCTTCTAAAGGCACAAGTATTTGATTTAGTTGCTTATTCCTTTAATATACTTTAATTAATTATTACATTGTAGTGTAAGTTTTGCACAGTGTATAACATTGTTGTGATTTGTTCAAATATTGATTTTAATATATATTTAGTTTTATTAGAATTCTTGTTATTTAGATTCAAAAACTCACATTTTGCTTGAATCTTTATTTTGTTTTTATCAGACCTATAGTCACTGTCTGGATTGTTATACCGTATTAAATAGAATTTTATTTTGGTTTCTTTTCTTGCATTTAAGCTTACACTGAATGACAATTATTTTATGTGTAACCAATTTCCATGAAAAGACAATAATTATTTCTCACACCTTTTAAGGGTGAAAGATGTATGTTTATGTCTTTTTCAAAAGTTTGGTGAACTTGTAAGCTTTTGCACCTTGTTGATAGTCTCACTGTTACTTAGAGAGGAAGAACTGCAATATAAGATTTTCATTTAATTTTTGTTTTGTCTTGTGTGTGCTCATATTTTGTCACTTTTATGCACTGTATACCTTTTTTTTAAACTTTTTTTAGTTTAAATTGGAAGGGAACAAAATTTATCTGAGTTGTTGCTCACTAACAGAAAGGAGTAGGTTCAGTAAGACCACTTTTTGGCCCCAAAATATAACAGTTTTACAAAATTGTGAAAATGTAATTTTTTATCTATTTATTGGAAAGCAAAATGCTTCTGCTACATAAATATGGGCTGTTTGTAATAATATAATGCACATATATCGGGTATTACCATCATTAAGTCATGCTAAATTACCGAAATCTTCATAATTTTAGTTCAATTTTAGACGGTCTCCGTCTTAAATGAAAGTGGCCTGATTCGTCTTCATTCATGATATTGAAATGTATTAAAGTTGTATTTCATGATAATACATAATATATTTATAAAGCAATGAGTGAATATTACACTGTCAAGTTGGAAATATTAGGAGTTTATGTTTTGGCTAATTTCTCAATTAAGATAAAAAAAAATGGTGAAAATATCCCATGGTGTAAATTTTGAACTTTAAAATGATAAGAGTCAAGGATAAAAAAAGAGGCCAAATAAAACCTAGCAAACTTGTTTGACCCTTTGAAACCAGGAAATTAAATCTCTGAAAAAAATTATCCACCTGACAGTATTTTATAGCACTTGTATTTCAGAGTAGTATTCATCACCACAAAGGGTTTTATATTCATTCAATAAATCATCATACCTGATTTATATAGAATAGCTGAAAACACATGCATAATGTCCTCATTGATAGTCTATGTAGTTATGACTCACAATTTTATCAAAAACAATATTTTTCTATGCTGGAGAAAACTAAGGGTAAGTAACTTTATTACTTTAAAATAGACAATATTCAAAATTATCTATACAGACAAAGGAAAGTGCTTTAAGTTCATCTCAATATAAGCCCTAAAGTTCTTTGAAATTTAACTTTTGATTTTATTAATCCGGTTTGATAAGATGTTGACCATTAAAAAAGGATTAAAAAACAAATCTGGTTTTAATTGGCATTTCAATCATTAGAGCATGACAGTTATTTCTGAAGGAAACACAATAGAGGATTAGTTGTTTTAAGTAATATAAATGCATTCAGAAAGATACTACTGATTATATGAGAGCTAAACAACTCTTATTTCTTAAAAAAAATCTTGCCATTATTATTTGTCAGTTAATATCACATAAAATAACTGACCTATATTGGTTAACATATACAAACACATTTACATAAAATGTATATAATATCTGAACGAGTGTAATATGTTCTTACGTGTTTGCAAATGATACAGATGTCTTAGTTTGGTTAAATTTTGCATTTAGGTGAATTTGTCCAGAATTCAGTTATTGAATACCAATGATAGTTCTATTGTTATTACTAACCTATTATAAAGGTCACTGTAATGGACAACACTGGTTAAGTTTCTTAGAAATGAATTATAATATTATGACTAATTATTACCATGCATTTGATACAGCCAAATATTTGTAACTGTGTCTAACACTGGAAAGTTGTAGCTTGTCAAAAATTTCAATGAATCAGATACAATTTTTGTTTAAATTTTTTTTGCATCTCATTTTTTCCTTCTTTTACATCAATAGGATTTAAAAAAATAACTTTTCTTCAAGTATAAAGAGTAAATTCTATTTTTTTTAATGTAACCTCATAGACTTTTTGTTATCTTACCACCAGTAAAAATGTCAATGGTTGAAATGTGGATGAATTGTATATCACAAGCTCACAGCTGTTTACTGTGTTAAAGGGCCAAATAAGAATATATGTATATATCAGCAATATTCTAATCCTTTTATTAATATGCTCCATATCATAAAATCCTCTTTTTGTTGATGTCTCGCCTATGTTTTACATACATCTACTATATTTTTCACATGTAACCGAAATTGTTTAAACTTGTTTCAGCACTTTCTAAAGAAAGTTACAAATTAGTTTGAAATATGATTTCTATAATAATCAAAGATTTCAAATTGTGGGTTTATATTTTCATTCACATATTGGCAAACTTTTGTATCTAACAAGGACTAGATAAATAATAGCATTTCACTCTAGATAAATTCCCTATTTTTAATATCTAGGTTATTTTTTTGAAATTGAAAATTTAAAAAATAATCTTCAAAGTTGGCCATATCTTATGATGCAGAAATTTGCAGTCATCTTGGTGTAACTGGAGCCCAACATAAACATAAACATAAAATCATTATAACCTTTGTGTCTCATTTGTATACCAAACTTATCTTTCATGTGATTAATCTTATGTGAAATTATAGAAGATTGCAATTACATGTTAAATCCTTTATTTTTTCAGGTGGAGGAGTGTCCTTGACCCTCCCTTTTGCCTAATTTTTTGTTGTAATTATAAACTTTTGCGAATATTTACTGCTCATGTAATTTTTTTCTATTTTCTGGATGGTTCAGAAAACATTTATTTCTGTGGGTTTATTACATGCTTCTATATTTGTGTGTGTAAGTATTTGTCAATTGCACTGTAAAATACTGCATACCTTGTCTCAACACACGATACTGTTCCATTTACAATCATCCTTGTATTCCGTCCACTTTATGTTCTGTTTTTATCTTGCATTCCAGATTTTTTATTTTTACTGGTTTTGTATTATTTTATAATTTTATGGTTATTTTAAAAATTATTATACATATAATATTTACAAGAGTTTATTAATAAAAACAAATGTGTTTATAATTTAAAACAAAAGATGAAATAAAATATACCAATGTGATTTCTGTAGTTATTCTGTTGATTACAGCGTGCTAGGTTGTGTTGATGGCAGTTTTTAAAACACAAGACAAATATTGAAATATTCTATACTGATGTGGTAATGAGTACTCACAGAAGGTTGATTGCACTTTACCCAATTGTGGTGATGAGAGTTATTTAAACACAGATGGAATACTGATGAGGTAGAAGTGTTAACTCATTGTTTAAAAAAAAAATTATTTTTATACGCCCATCGTCTTTTAGACGAGATTTTTATAAGCCTGTCATCTTTTATATATGCTCATCGTCTTTTAGACGGGACGTATTATGGTATACCGTTGTCCGTCCGTCCGTCGTCCACACTTCAGACAATAACTCAAAAACACTTTCACTAATTTCCATGAAACTTTGGTGAATTGTTTATATCTATTGGCGTAAGCTCCCTTTCGTTTTTTTTTTAATTTCAGATTTTAAGTTTTGGATTTATGGGCTTTATTCATAAAAAAGGGGGGATTTTCAACACTTCAGACAATAACTCAAAAAGGCTTTCACCAATGTCCATGAAACTTTGGTGAATTGTTTATATCTATTGATGTAAGCTCCCTTTCAATTTTTATAAATTTCAGATTTTAAGTTTTGGATTTATGGGGCTTTATTCATAAAAAAAG
This sequence comes from Mytilus trossulus, assembly GCF_036588685.1. Lineage (NCBI taxonomy): Eukaryota > Metazoa > Mollusca > Bivalvia > Mytilida > Mytilidae > Mytilus > Mytilus trossulus. The sequence goes on along the minus strand of NC_086374.1, from coordinate 26,708,660 downwards.
GGGGGATTTTTAACACTTTGGGCAATAACTCAAAAAGGCTTTCACCAATGTCCATGAAACTTTGGTGAATTGTTTATATCTATTGATGTAAGCTCCCTTTCAATTTTTTATAAATTTCTGATTTTACATTTCTGTGTTATAATTTTTCCAATTTTGGGACAATAACTAACACTTTCACAAAATTTTATGCAACTTTAATAAATTGTTTATATCTATTGACCTTAATAGTGCCAATTTTTTTGTGCATTTTTATTTATTTTTATTATTATTGGGGGGGGGGGGGTGTATTTGACAGGGCTCACACTATTTCTAGTTGATCATATAAATTCATTTAAAGCATAAAAGACAAGTTCAAAGAGCAACAGGCGTATCATGCGCTAAAGCGCAGCCCTTTATTAGGTAAGATTTAAAATTAAAAAAGAAGATGTGGTATGATTGCCAATGAGACAACTATCCACAAAAGACCAAAATGACACAAACATTAACAACTACAGGTCACCGTACGGCCTTCAACAATGAGCAAAGCCCAAACCGCATAGTCAGCTATAAAAGGCCCCGATAAGAAAATGTAAAACAATTCAAACAAGAAAACTAACAGCCTTATTTATGTAAAAAAATGAACGAAAAACAAATATGTAACACATACACAAACGACAACCACTGAATTACAGGCTCCTGACTTGGGACAGGCACATACATAAATAATGTGGCGGGGTTAAATATGTTTGTGGGATCCCAACCCTCCCCCTAACCTGGGACAGTGGTATAACAGCACAACATAAGAACGAACTATAAAAATCAGTTGAAAAAGGCTTAACTCATCAGATAAACAAAAAATACAAGATAAGCTATCTTTCATAAGATACCTTGCAAGGTCCTTCTGCCTGTCAGACAATTTTCATCTGACCTCAAACTCATTTCATGGTTCAGTGAAAAAAGGTTTCATGGTCAATTCTTTTATCTTACATACTATTAGGAATAGGTCTGCTATATGGCATGATTGTTGGGTACATTTCAACTGGCAGCTGTCATCTGACCTTGATCTCATTTCCATGGTTCAGTGGTTATAGTTAAGTTGTGTGTTTTTGTCTGTTTTTCTAATACTGTATGCAAAAGGTCAAATTAATTGGTGTATGTTTTGTTGTACATGTCAGTCTGGCAGGTTTTATTTGACCTTGGTCTCATTTTCATGGCACATTGCTCAATGCTAATCTGTTTTTCAGAAACTTAAGTTTGTTTCTTAGTTTTATTCAATAGGTCAATTATGTTTGATCTATGGAATGGTAAGGTGCATATGTCTGTCTGGCAGGGTTTTGATCTTGACCTCATTTTCATGGTTCATTAAATGATAATATAAAGTTATCATGGTTGGTCTGTTTCTTGTATACTAGCAATAGGTTAACTTTATATATTCAGTGTATGGAATGATTGAAAGGTGTACATATATGTTTGGCTTGGTTTATTTGACCTTGACCTCATTTCCTTGGATCATGTTAAATATATGTGATACTTGTAGTAAAACTTTATACTTTGGACTATCAACAATACATTAATGGTCAGTAAAACAGGTGAGACATTTCAGTGTGTACACTCAGTAAAGCAGGTGAGACATTTCAGTGTGTACACTCAGTAAAGCAGGTGAGACATTTCAGTGTGTACACCCTCAGTCATGTACAGTTAGAGTATATTCTGTTTAATTATCTCCCCTTTTGAAGTAAAACTATATAAGGAGGTGTTTTCTGTCATGACAACATCACGAACTGATTCACGAATAAGTAAATAATTGTTGAATATTCCTTCAACATAATTATATTTGGTAAGTAAAAGATGATTTCTTTTTATGATAATTGAACGAAACCTTTTGTTATGTTGGTAAATTTCAAAATTCTTTTGACAAGTTCAGTTGCTTTAGTTTATGTAATTATGTGCATTATTATTATTGCATCTGTACAAATTCCCTCAATTATTTGCAAAAAGGCAGGACCCACATTCTTATTTGTGAAAACAAAGAAATTAAATAGCTAATATATACATGTAATGAAGTACATATAGTAGCAAAGAAATTTGTATAGCCATTTTGTAGTTTCAAGCAATAATTATGACTGAATCTCAAATGTTTGTCTACTTGATGAGTTCCTATCTTAGTTCTGATTTACAGTAAGTCCCCTGCTGACCTTGACCTAATTTCAATTTCCAGAGACTTGCATTTGATTTTGTAACTTTTATTTTCTTAATTGCTGTTAATAAGATATGAACCCCAGTATAGATAAGTTATAGAAAATCTCTATTTAGAAAGAGATGACATCAAAACCAGATACCAAAATAAGCAAGAAACTAGACAAAGTTATGCCTCCCATTCCACTCTGAAGTAACTGTCTTATAACAAATTCAATGTTGGGCTTTCGTTGAGGTATATTTGTGTCTGAGAGACAAACGATGCCCCAGCAGATGCAAAGTGTTATTTTGAAATACGCAAAATTGAGCATGGGAGCACATAGGTCTATAGTTAACTGTAGGAGGAATAATCTGGACTCTTATGCATGTATGTACTCTAAAAATGAGAAAGTTCAACCATCGCCCAAAAGAGCAAGCATTGATTGTGAATATGACCTCTGTATTGTATTGGACTGATAGGTTGAAATAATGTTCATATGCTAGTTCACAAGGTCAGTCTGCAGGAAACATAGTAATCATCGGCAAGTGGGGTGGGTGGGGGTAAGGAGGAATAAGGTTTTGTTTCATTGAACATTATTTCTGTGTGCGTTTGACCAAAAAGAATAAAATGAATACATTAGGTCAAATGGAAAGGTAAACAATTCATTTCGTCTTTTAAACCTGTTAGCTTTGCTTACGGTACAAGTTTGAAACCTATATAGATCTATGAGAAATACTTCGCATATGTAAGGTAGAAATATACAAGTGGAAGCGTTTTCTTATCACTCTACACATCACGAACTTTATCGAAAAACAACTATTGCATTAAGTTCAACAGATCAGGTTGATACAATCATTCTCGCAAAAACGAAAACGAAACACAAATTTCAAGTCCCTGCTCAACCAGTGTAAATTATGATACTTAGGAAGGTTCCACTGTATGTCATTGACAACTACTTGTATTGTAACCTTTTTTGTCAAAATTAATGTAAGCTGGACTACAACACACAAAGCGCAAAGGAACATTCGTTGATAAACCCTATTGAGATGTGTGAAACCAATTGAAAACAAATGAGAAATGTTTTATAAAAAAAAAACATGTGGTGTCACGTTCTTTCATATTGTTAAACAGAATGAATACACAATATAGTATGTTGGTTGTTTGATTTTCCCTTTTTAGTTTTTTTTTTTAAATATTTTTTGCCTTTGAGTTTCAATGCCATTATGCATGGCGTTTTGAAATTATGTAAACATAAGGTTACTTAAGGTATATGAACTAAAACCCTACATAACATATCAGTTTTTGTTTGAAAAACATTATGGGAAGTCAGTTGGACCAGAGTACTTAGTATATGTCTCTGGTTGTTGGACAAACTTTATGCCATATGTGGGACGGACAGACAAATAGGTGTATAACAATATGCTCCTGACATTATGGTGAGAGGGCTTAAACATAAATCGTTTGTGTGCAAAATACTACCACAATGTTAAAGTCCAATATGGCACTGTTACATGAGCTGCAATGAAAAGAAGGCTGCTCAAGTATGATTCCATTGTAGGAATCTATTTGTGCTGCAAGGCTCTAGCTATATTTTCTACATCTCTTTATCTGTCGCTCACACCGTCTCAGTCTGATAACTTGATTTTGGTTTGATTTACTGATTCATACTACTGAATGCAGGACGTAAGTATCCGTTCGCCTGAAACCACAGTATCTAGTAGAACTACCAAGGTTAGAATGCCCATGCATTTAGTGGGATTATGTTTTTCCGGTATGTGCGTCCGTTCATTCGAATCGTCCATCTGTCTGCCCCGCTTCAGGTTAAAGTTTTTGGTCAATGTAGTGTTGGATGATGTTGAAGTCCAGTCACTTTGAAATATGACACACATGTTCCCTATGCTATGATCTTCCCACTTTTAATGTCAAATTAGAGTTTTTACCCTCAATTTCAAGGTCTACTGAACATAGAAAATGAGTGCGAGTTAGGCGTTCGTGTTCTATGGACACAATCTTGTTTCGTCCTGAACATGCATGAAATATTTGCCACTGGACGTTAAGCAACCCAATAACAATTCAACACAGATGACCACTATCGAAAATAATAAGGGTATTTAACTTTCACTGTCCGATTATGAGGATCAATAAGGTTCTCTTCGCATTTGTGATGGACGACACACATCTAAGCCACACTGTTCTGTTCGAAAGGCCTATATTTTTTAATATTGGCTACAAACTTGTGTAAACTCTTGCAAAGATTTATATTTGAGCCATACCTTCTCTTTTGACGATTCTGTACTGTACGTGTTTTTGTAAATACATTTATTCAGGGATGACAAATGAGTAAGATGCAACTGGGATCCAACTAATAATAGACTTGAGGTTAGCGTTAATATTTTAGTAAGTATAAAAAAAATAAACAATTTACATGCTGACAATGAAGATTTATTCTTTTAATAGGGTGGTTAAAATCAAACGTTTTACCAATCCATACAATCTTTACAAAACTAATCAAACGTTCACTGGTCCCGATTATGAAATGTAGTCCAAACAAATAAATAAAATGTTTATTGACTTCTTTTAAAATTAGTCAGCGAACCTACTTTAATTTCAATGCAATATTCTTACAAACACTTTTCTGGAAAATATCCAGAGACACTAAAACTCATTTTAAAAAAGAATTTCAAGAACTAGCCAGCTTTCGCTGATAAAAAAAAAAGCAAGTCTGTGTACTTAATATATCTGCATGTCTACACAGAAATTTAAATCTCGCATTTCCTTTAACAAAGTTTAATCAATAATAACAAAATGTCGACTGCGCAATCAACAGTGAAAACGGAAATTCAGGCGGCACTGACTTGTGAGATTTGTGAAAATGATCGTAAACTGAAATGGAAGTGCATTGACTGTGGACGCTTCATGTGTCAAAGATGCCGAGATGTAGTCCATCCAAAATGGCCATCGGCTCAGGATCACACCGTTGTAAATATAAAGGATGTTGGTCGAAAACAAAAATCGACTGGTACTGAAACACATAAACTAGACTTTACCAAGCTAAAATGTAGTAAACATGCGGGACAAAACTCCTGTCTTTTTTGCAATTCTTGTGGCAAGCTTGTGTGCGCGACATGTGTTGCTAAAACCCACAAGAAACACGACTTGTTAGAAATTAGCGAAGGATATGAAAATCGTATTGAAAGTATTACAAATGAACAGAAGACTATCGGAAAGAAAATCAAAATCCTAATTGCAGCGACGAAAAAGCTAGAGGAAAGAAAGACATGTGAGCAATCTACATATGAAAAGGTTAAACAAGAAGTTTTTAACTTTGAAAAAGTTTTGGTTGAACAGATAAAGCAACGAACAAATCAAATTGTTGCTGAACTTGATCAGAGTCTCAAAACATTTACAGAACTAGTTGCCAAAGAAGAAAGGGAGGCGAAGAGAAAAGAAAGGACGTTGAAAGAAAAACGGGATGAACTGGTGCGATTAACGGAAACACGAAATGCTCAAGAGGTATTCTCTTTCTCAGAATCATTGGAGCCATCCTTTGAAGTTAACGTGAAGACTTCATTTCCAAATATACCAACCTTCTGTCCGGGAGACTTATCAAACATTGAACATGGTAGGCTGGAAAACAGTATTTCAAAAGACATCAAATTACAGGTCGTCACTCAATTTACAATTGACACCGAGGCTGTCAATGACCTTGTTTCTTGTCCTGACGGTTCATTCTGGGTCTATAACGATACATCAAGACAGGTACAAAAGGCAATCCCCGACGCCGATACCCTCAAGATATTTCCGAATGTAAAACTAGACATGATAGATATGTCTTCTTTCTCTAATGGGGAAATTCTTGCATCAATTCTTGAATCGTCCAACCTAGTGTACATACAGCCTGATAAACAAAAAGTACAGAATTCAAATTTCAGTGTCGCTCCTTTAGCTACACTTGCCGTTCACATAACTCGTGATGAAAAGGTTATAGTAGGGGCAGCCGAGAAAGGGGGTTGGTTTCCAATTCAAGGACCAGGACAACTGATCATAATGGACCAAACAGGGCGTTGGAGAAAACTTTTTGAAGTTGACAGCAAAAACAAACCGTTATTTAGTGTACCAGTCCGTGTAACTACCAGTAGTGACAGTAACATGGCTGTTATAGATGTTATCTCTAATGATTTATTAGGGAGAATCATCGTGCTGAATGAAGGAGGGAAGGTTTTAAACATCTATACTGGAAATCCACAGATAAATAATGAACATTGCCCTTTTAGTCCAATGGACATTGTCACTTCACAATCGGATAGTTTTGTAATTGCTGAGAGTTATAATTGTTTTCTACATATTCTTAGTAGTTCAGGAGTTTTAATGCAATATATAGATATTAAAAAGGTTGGAATAGAACTACCGAAGTCTCTGGCTGTGGATTATAACGGACACTTTTATATTGGAAGTGAAAAAAGTAAACAAAAAGCCAAAATATTTGTCCTGGAGAATTTCTAATTTGAAAAATATATTTTGAAAATAAATCCCAGATTCATTGTTTTCGTTCTAATCTGATTTTCCAAGATGACACCTTAAAGCAATTGCCAAAAAGATGGATACCCGAAAATTTTCGTAGATCGTACACTGACATTTGAATATCTTTAACAATGCAAATTCATGCTATTATACCTTATTCATAACTTATAGATAAATTCTACTGTAAAAAAGCAAATGTATCTGTATCTTTTATCGACTTGATTATCTTCAAAATTACCAACGTTAACAAACACTCACAAAAATATACATTCAGATAGCACACACTTTCTCTCCAAAATGGATTTAACATATAAAAAATAATTAAAGGCACTGGATTTGTTTTACAGTAATGTTATACTAGTACCAATCATTGACTTATAATTTTGTCTTTTTAAATCGGGAACCATAAATTGATTGCATTAAATCAACAAAAAATAATTCTTCATATTTTAAATATCTTTCATATCAATGTTGCTACAAATAATACAGATAATACAGTGTTCAAATTGAAACATTACACAGAGTGGTGTGCTATATAGCCATGGCAAGCATAAAACATTACACAGAATAATGTTATTAAGCCAAGGATGACTCATTTCACAGAATATTGATGCTATATAGCCAAACATGACTGAATGCAGCGAGTGGTGCTATAAAGCCAAGCATCACTCATTGCAGAGAGTGGTGCTTTATAGCCAAGCATAACTTTTATACTGAGTTGTACGTGTTATAAAGCCAAGCATGACTCATTTCACAGAATATTGATGCTACATAGCAAAACATGACTCAATGCAGCGAGTTGTGCTATAAAGCCAAGCATGACTCATTACACTGAGTGGTACTATATAGCCAAGCATGACTCAATATGGAGTAGTGCTATACAACCAAGTATGACTCATTATACACAGTTGTGCTATATAGTCAAGCATGGTTCATTACACAGAAGGTTGGTTTTATATAGGCAAGCATGACTAATTACACAAAGTGGTGCATTATAGCCAATAAAGACTCATTACACAGAGTTGTTACTATACAGCCAAGCAAGACTCCTCACATAGAGTGGTGCTATATGCCATTCTCAAGTATGACTCATTTCACTCATTTGTGCTATATAGCCAAGCAAGACTCATTACACAGAGTGGTGCTATATAACCAAGCATAATTCATTACACAATGTGGTGAAATATAGCCAAGCCTGATTCATTACACAAAGTGGTGCTTTATAGCAAAGCACGACTCATTACACATAGATGTGCAATATAGCTCAGCATGACTCATTGCAGAGAGTAGTGCTATATAGCCAAGCAAGACTCATTACACAGAGTGTTGCTATAAAGCCAAGCAAGACTCATTACACTCATTTGAGCTATATAGCCAAGCATGATTCATCAAACCAAGGGGTGCTATATAGTCAAGCATGACTCATTAAACAGAAGGTTGGTGCTAAATAGCCAAGCATGACTCATTACATACAGTGGTGCTAAATAGCCAAGTATGACTCATTACACCGAAGGTTGGTGCTAAATAGCCAAACATGGCTCAATACACAGAAGATTGGTGCTATATAGCCAAGCATGACTCATTTCACAAAGTTGTGAAAAATAGCCAAACATGGCTCATTACACAGAAGATTGGTGCTATATAGTCAAGCACAACTCATTTCACAAAGTTGTGAAAAATAGCCAAACATGGCTCATTACACAGAATATTGGTGCAACATAGCCAAGCATGACTAATTACACAGAATGGTGCTATATAGCCAAGAGACTCATAACATAGAGTTGTTGCTATACAGTCAAGCAAGACTCATTACATAGAGTGGTGCTATATGCCATTCCCAAGAAGGACTCATTTCACTCATTTGTGCTTTATAGCCAAGCAAGATTCATTACACAGAGTGGTGCTATATAGCCAAGCATAATTCATTACACAATGTGGCGAAATATGGCCAAGCCTGATTCATTACACAAAGTGGTGCTTTATAGCAAATTACGACTCATTACACATAGATGTGCTATACATCTCAGCATGACTCATTGCAGAGAGAAGGGCTATATGCTACACACAAGATTGGTGCTATATAGCCAAGTATGACACATTTCACAAAGTTGTGAAAAATAGCCAAACATGGCTCATTACACAGAAGATTGGTGCTATATAGTCAAGCATGACTCATTTCACAAAATGTTGATATATAGCCAAGAAAGACTTGGCTATATAGCACTCGGTTTGTTGTCTCTTTGACACATTCATTTCCATTCTCAATTTTATCATGACACAGAGATGTTGCTATACAGCCAAGCAAGACTCATTACATAGAGTGGTGCTATATGCCATTTCCAAGTATGACTCATTTCACTCATTTGTGCTATACAGCCAAGCAAGACTCATTACACAGAATGGTGCTTTATAGCCAAGCATAATTCATTACACAATGTGGTGAAATATAGCCAAGCCTGATTCATTACACAAAGTTGTGTTATATAGCCAAGCAAGACTCATTACACATATATGTGCTATACAGCTCAGCATGACTCATTGCAGAGAGTGTTGCTATATAGCCAAGCAAGACTCATTTCACTCATTTGAGCTATATAGCCAAGCACGACTCATCACACCGAGGGGTGCAATATAGCCAAGCTCGACTCATTACACTCATTTGTGCTATATAGTCAAGCATGACTCATTACACAGAAGGTTGGTGCTATATAGCCAAGCATGACTCATTACACACAGTGGTGCTAAATTGCCAAACATGACTCATTCAACAGAGTGGTGCAATATAGCCTAGCATGAATAATTACACAAAGTGGTGCATTATAGCAAAGAAAGACTCATTACACAAAGTGGGGACTATACCGCCAAGCAAGACTCATTACATAGAGTGGTGCTATATAGCAAAGTCAAGTATGACTCTTTACACACAGGTGTGCTGTATAGTCAAGCAGGACTCATTACACAGAAGGTTGGTGCTATATAGCCAAGCAAGACTCATCACACTGAGGGGTGCTATATAGCCAAGCATGACTCATACCACTCATCTGTGCTATAAAACCAAGTAAGACTCATCATAGCGAGTGGTGTTATATAGCCAAGCATGATTCATTACACAAAGTGGTGCTATATAGCCAAGCACTACTCTTCACACTGAGGGGTGCTATATAGCCAAGCATGACTCATTACACTCATCTGTGCTATTAAACCAAGTAAGACTCATACCAAATGATGTTATATAGCCAAGTATGATTCATTACACAAAGTGGTGCTATATTGCCAAGCAAGACTCATTACAAAGAATGGTGCTATATAGCCAAGCAAGGCTCATCACACCGAGTGGTGTTTTATAGCTAAGCATGATTTATTACACAAAGTGGTGCTATATAGCTAAGTACAACTCCTCACACAGAGCTGTGATATATAGCCAAGCACGACTCATCACACTCATCTGTGCTATAAAACCAAGTAAGACTCATTACACCAAGTGGTGCTATATAGTCAAGCATGATTCATTACACAAAGTGGTGCTATATAGCCAATCACGACTTATTTCATAGAGTGGTGCTTTATAGCCAACCATGACTCATTACACAGAGTGGTGCTATGTAGCGAAGGACGACTCATTACACATACATGTATAGAGAGCCGTGGTGTAGTGGTTAGTGCATCGGACTACTAACACACAGGTTCCTGGTTCGATTCCCGTTTGGGATGAAAATTTCAGGAACTCAATTTTCGGCTCTCCCTTGACACCATCTGCGAGTATGGTCTTGAGGAAACGATGATAGTCCGTCGGAAAGGGACGATAAATGGCTGACCCGTGTTAAGAGAGAGCCACATCTCTTGCACGTTAAAGACACCCTTGTAGATTTCGAAAAAGAGTAGGCTAATGCCGCTACAAGGCAGCACTCGCACCCGCAAAGTGGAAAGGGATTAATTTAAGTTGCAAAACTTGTTTCCCAATCCACTATAAATAAATAAATATGTTTAAACTAAACATATTGGGTGGTATATAGCCAAGCAAGACTCATAACACAGAAGGTGGGTGCTACAAAGCCAAGCATGACACATTATACATTAACATTGGCCTACCAGTAATTGTTTCCCTTAAACTGACCCAACCACAAATTAATACATGTAAACTAAGCACAAGTTTTAAAGTCAATAGACCATGACTGAGGGGTGGAGCCAAAGAAAATCATAGAAATGAGATATACCAATGCTTATATAACTGCATACCCAATATAATTTAGCTACCACTATTGGTTATCCATATTCTGACTTATCAAAAACTAATGCATGTAAACTAAGCACAATTTTCAAAGTCAATAGACCATGACTGAGGTGCAGGGTCAAAAAATCTTTGCGGAAATAAGATTTGCCAATGCGAATACAACAGCATACAAAATATAATTGAACTACCACAAGTGGGTCACCATAAACTAGACATAATCACAAACTTATACAGTTGTTGACGCCACTGCTAGTCGAAAATAGAATACCTATGTCTTGCTTTTTGCATCCATCAAGTCGAGACAAAAACAGACTAAACCAAGAAAACTTATCAATGACCAATGAATTATGAAAACAGGATTCAGGACAACAACCTTCAGTTCTTCTACTCTCTGAAATATAAAGCTTAATATGAATAGTATGCCCCCAGCGCTTTTTAATAATGTCTTGTATACTGTAAATTGCATTGTAGGCGAAACAAAAACTGTCACATTATAGCATATAAACCAGAATGTGGAAGTCCCTTTTTACATATAAATATAGCTTACCTAGTTCATAAACATAAATTGATTAATTTCAGTATTTTCAATCTAAAACTGGAATAAACATTTATTTACTTATTTATTGTATCTTAACAATGTGTAGAAATATAAATAATTAATAACAATGGTATTTTATCAAATTATGCAAATAATCTGATTAATAACAAATTGCATGTTAATGCAGAGTTTGTGCAGTTATCGTATCCCATTCACTAAATATAATGTTTTGGTAAGATTTTAAGTGCCAGTCTGCCTAAGAATCAGGCAGTGGTGAAAACATGACCAAAAAACCACACCCCATTTGACATTGATTTCAGTTCATAATATGTAGTTTTGCACAAAAATAACATTCATTTCCTTTTTCTGTTCTGGTAATAGAAGATACAATTTGGTTGAAATGCATTAGAAATTAACGAATAAGGGGAGATAACTCTGTAATTTGCTATCATTCTAACCAATTTTCCAACCAATTTATTTGATATTACCAGACACACACAAACGAAAGACTAATATTTTTTAACTCAGGATGATGATTAGTATTAAATAGCATGATTAGCACGGTGGGTTTTTTCTTATCATGTTTTGATTTTTACCTAAATTGCCTGATTCTTACAAAGACCGGCACTTAAAATAAAAGATCTGCATTGCAACCATCAGGTACTGACACTGATGTTTATATTTAATAAAGGGGTGATAATAATGGTCAGCTTTCTATAGAAGTGTAGATCAGTGAAAGAAAGGAAAAAGACCGGAGATAAATTCACAGGTGGTAATAAAGTTCCAACAAAATGTATTGAGGAATAAACATAATGAAAACAGCACCAAACTCATGTTCATAAAAAGACAACTTAAATCATGTTTAATGCTACAAATATGTCAATAAAATGTTTCTATATGATTTTAAAGATTAATATTAAATTTTTCATGATTATCAATAGAGCTTTATATTACATACAAGTGTTTTTTTCAAAAGATGACTGAAAGACAATGGACTCTCTGTTTGAGATGTAATATCACAGGATCAAAATGATTCAATATTTGGAATGTTCTGAGTTCCTCTCTATCAACCTCTTCTGTAACAAGGACCATGCCTTCTCAACCTAGAAAAAAAATATGAGATCATTCTCTTAATTCTGAAAATTCTTATGATATTAAAACACATATCTTTATCTTATCTACAGTTTTTTGTCAGGAAAAAGGAAATAATATGAAAGTTTTTTTTCTGTAGTTGCAATAATATTGTCCTCAAGGTATCTTTTACCAATAATTGTATGATTTCAATTTTCTTTTATGCATCCAACTTTCAATTTTGATATCAACTTAAAGGCATCCAAACATTGAAACTTTTAGTAAACAATAAACTGTTGACACAAAGATATGTGTCACCTGTCAACAAAATATTCAGAAAAAAAACAATGTGATTGACAGCAACATTGCTTATCAATTCAAAGTCACTTTACCATATAGTGTGAAGGGCCTTAAAATGGTTGAAAAACTAGGATGTACAAACAGTAATGTAACTTGTATGAAATATTATCGATTGTAAGTAGTTCTAATCAAGGAAGGAAGGCATGGGTCTAAAAATTGTTTTCAAATAGATATGTACTGATATTAATGCATCATCATTCACCCTTTTGTTGTCCCAGGCAGGACAAAAAATCAGATGAAAAATCTCTTTCCATTTGAGAGTCGAGTTAGTTTTTAGAAATGTATTACGGGTAAATATGAAATGTAGTATTTTCTCTTTCCTGAAACATGGCAAATCAAACTTAAATTTCTCACCGAAATAAGCAGTGTAGATATAGTTTCTTGGCATATTTCAAGAGTGCATATCATCACTGACTTTGTGTGAAAATTTCCAAAAAAATTCAATGCTATATTTATTCTGTATTGTATGCCATTAAGCATTTATTTCAAAAAACAAATCGTTTCAAACAAACATATACCTGTGTTTGAGTGTACTCATACTCCCATAAAGTACATAGTACAACATTTGAACTTTGAACTCTCTCCTTATTGGATAGTTGTGACTTTAACCTTTTGTTTGCTTCCTCTTCCGTCATATTATTTCTGTCCATCATTCTCTTGACTGCCTAGAATAAAGATGGTGAGTTTAGCCAATTAAGACAAACAAGAATCAATAATAGACACAACTGCTACAAAAACCTGAAAATAATCTTCATAATAAACAATCCCTACTGTGTATTTTGTCAACACAATGCACCTGTTTTCAAGATGTCAATGTGTCAATTAAAGATCTCATCTTTAATGATAATTATTAAATTGCTAAATGATTATGTCCTCTTAGTTTTCACTAGTTCAGGGCAGAGGAAATTATCACAATACATGTACACCATTTCAAATTTGTGTCATTGAAGGAAATAAAAAAAATCTCGTTTTAATTTTGCGTCACAACCAAAAATGTGCATTAAAATCAAGAGTTTTTTTCAAATGTCATTAAATAAAGATCTGTTATTTTTTTTTAATATTGTATTTCTATTTACTCCAGATTGAGAATTCTCCAACATTCTTAATTCCTTAACCTTGTTTCATTATATTAACAACAGAAATGCATATCCCAAGTTTTGTAATAATTAACATACAATATCTTTTGAACCCTTTCTATGGTCTAAGTCATGATTCCATTTTTGTTTTATTTATAGGATTCTATAATTACCTCCCCTGGGGGAACAACAGATGTCCACACTTCATGTACTAGATTGTTCCAGCCTGCATCTAATAGTAAGGCAGCTTCCAATACCACAATTTCTTTACCATCTTTAAAATACAACAAGAGTGAAATTAAATAATATTGAAAATTTTTACTCTGAAGTTTTTTCTGTTAAATGTATCCTAACAATTCAGATACAATCGCATTAAAATTGAGTTTTAGGTTGATGTTGATTTGTATCTTCTTGCATTATTTGCACATTTATGGATTTCAGCAAGTCAACATGGCAGTTCATTCCTTAGTTATAACATGTCAACTCTATATCTGACACAGTTCACCTGTTATAACTGAGGAGTAAGCCGACATGTTGAGTTGCTGAAATCTATAAATGTGCTTATAGAATGCTGGCTTACTTACTTACTTACTTAGGTGGTAAAATAAAACAGCCATACATGTGGCATATTTATCTTAGCTTTGGTTTTACATGTATAAATAACCGTATTTGTCTTATTAGAAGTTTAATAGTTTATGCAAGCCACAGATTTGGATTTGTTTTCATTTTCACATGGCATGGGCCGTCAAATTTGATTTATTGATTGTTGCTGTAAGTAACTTTCAGCCATATTGGTTATGTTGAGGTTGTCAGTGTTTATCCTACAAGATGAAATTTGAATATAAATCAAAGTATAAAACAAATCTATGGCTTGAATGACTAATTTTAATTAGTGAAGAGTAACTTTATAATCAAGTAATGTAATTTTTTGCATGGAAGTCATTAAAAAATATCTATTACAAACTTTCAGCATGTTTCTTTATCTTGTCTTCTGCAAGTTTTCCTATCTCTGGCCAAACAATTCTGTTGAGTAAATGCAGCTTTTCCTGAAATAAGATAATAATATACATCGATAATAATATATTAACTGTTGCGGGAAAGTATAAATCTACAAATAATTAGAGAAACTTATTTATCAAGCATACAATAAATCATGCTTCTCTTTCCTGGCATTTTTAGAAGACATAGTTATATTCCCCCGCAACTAGACACAAAGGGGGCATGAAGGTTTATCATTGTATGTCTTTATGTCTTTCTGTCTGGATATTTGTTTCCATTTTCTAACTTTAGTTTGCCTCAACCAAATTTCGTAAAGCTTTACACAATGCAGCATTATGCTTATTACCACCAAACATAGATCAATTTCTTATTTGGGTGCCATAAATTTCACCATTCTCGAGTTATGTCCCTTTATAAATGGAAATGTTAATGAAATTACATTTTCACATTTACATGTGATCTGTAGCCCATGGACATTCTTCTTGCATTTCCTATCAAGTTCACTTGAAAAATATAACATGGTAGTGAACAATTTGTATGGTGCAAGATAATTTCAAATTTTGATATTTGTCAAATTTAAAGACTGCGGACACAGCAAATCCTAAATCTAAAAATATAAATACAATATTTGTTAATCTCACTGGATTGCTAAATACAATAGATCCTAAGACTCTTCTTTGAATTTCTCCATTTTTACCAACAATTTCATTACCAAACTGTTCTACCAAAGTACTGTAACAGGGTGTTCCTTTCAAATACACTTCATGACCTAGAAATATAAAATTGTATAGTTTGTATTAGTAATAATGTGTACCTATACTAACTTAAGTTAGAATTAATTATTTTCATTTCTGAAGTTTAAGCAATGTGGGATAGCACAAAATCACAAGGGACAGTAAATGTGGGTCTCACATTATATCTAAACTGGTAATTGAAGCATAATTAGTTTAGTCAATTTTCAATCTTAAAATATAAATTGATAACAATTTTAAAAGAAATTTTTAATCATTGTCTACAATGTTTCCTCAATCTACAAAAATTGGATTCAACTAAAATTAATGAATCTTCTATACTTCCCTATATATCCTTATTTGTTATCTCCCTTATCAGACAGAAACAGGACATTTACTACCTTATTTGTTATCTCCCTTATTAAACAGGGCATATACATTTTGTACTTCCTTGTTAGATAGGGCACACTATCCTCTTTATATTCCCATTATCAGACATGGCAAATACTCCTTATTAGTTAGGGCAGCCAAAGGTGCACTTACCTCTTTATATCGCCCTTATAAGACAAGGCATATACATTTTGTACTTCCTTGTCAGATAGGGAAAACTTTATAGCGAAGGTATATTCTCCTTATTTTTTATCTCCCTTATGAGACAGGGCATATACATTGTGCATTTCCTTATATGATAGAGCTATGAACCTTATCATGCTTATCAGACAGGGCATATACAACCTTTTTTTGTTCTATTATATCCCCTTATCAGTCAAAATGTCTAATGAGTGACACACCATAAACATTGATATATAGACATTACCTAATTTGTCACAGTCCACTGTACCAGCACCTAGTTTCTCTAACCTTCCACACAATGCTGACTTCCCGCTAGCTATGCCTCCTGTCAATCCTATTACATAGGGAGAGCTAGGTATGTTTCTGTTTGGCTGAAAAATATATACATTTTCAACTTCCACAAAGTATTGAACACATTTCTATCAAAAGAATTATAGTTGTTTCTAAATTGACCTTCCAAACAAATTCTAATCTCATTAATGACACAACTTATAGCAGCGGCCACGGAATCAACAAAATTCACCATCACTTACCGGTAATTCTTAGATCAATTCTGAGTTGGACAAAATTTTGTACATTATATGAATATTTGCATACAGAATATAATTTTTTTTATTTTGTATAAGACCTTGAACCTTAGATAAGACATTTCAATTTCATCTTATATACAGAGAAGCATGCTACATACCTCATGATTTTCCACATTAAAATAATTCAACCTTTATTTATAGATTGATAACATTACCCAACTGTTATAAGGAATGGAAATACAGAGTATTCTTTAAAAAGGATTACCGGTACTCAAAAACATTATAAAATCAAAGAAGACATACCTTAATAGGATTGATAACAGTTCCAAGCAGCCTCTTTCTTGATGATGATGAACTAATTTTTTCCTCTTCGTATTGATTATGACATGAATCTACAACCAGTTCTATCACATGCTGCTTCAGAACAGTAAATCCCTGAAATAAAACTAGTTTATATTGCCACTTACTCTGATGACAAAAAAATAAAATATCAAGCAGATCTTCAATGCATCAGTTAAACATTGTATCGAAGACTATTTGTTCGGCCAAAATATTTGTCAACACGATTTTATACATGTCATTATCTTTGTATATTACCATCTTATAATAGTATTGTTGAGAAAATCTTTTAAACTCGTTTAAAATTTGTTTCCTTAACTGCTTATTTTAGACAAGGCAGTAAATCTTTGATTAGGTCCTTTTTATAAATTTATATATTATATACAAAAAAGGACTTGTAGGTTAACAAACAATGTCATAGAAATATATATTTTCTCAAAATAATACTGGTTAGCAGTGCTAGTACATGTAGCAGGTGAAAGTAAATATTCCATTGGCAATATAATCAACCTTGCAACCCCAATTTAAAAAATAAATAAATGGTACCCTAATTATACATGTATTATTAAATTCTTCCTATTATAAGGAATGTTTTTGATCCCTTACATGTTTGTTGACCTACTTCTTTAGAACATTCTAACTGATCATAATAAATAAAACAATATTGTCATTTTACACGTATATATATGTTGTAGGGTTGTCACTGACTCAGACGTACTTATGAATATAATTTTTTTCTATGACTGTATCTTACATTAATTTGTAGGATCCTTTACTATAGATAATTTAGCTGATCTGTAACAATAACATCTTCATGCCTTATATATCATGTACTGTAGTACGCTGCTAGATTAAAACTGACGTGGAAAGGTAACACATGCCCACCGAAAGCTCTTTTTTTGAGAGCCCAGGTGGTCGTGTGGTCTAGTGGGACGGCTGCAGTGCAGGCGATTTGGTGTCACGATATCACAGTAGCATGGGTTCGAATCCCGGCGAGAGAAGAACCAAAAATTTGTGAAAGCAAATTTCGCCATCAATGATGGTGATACATGGCTGTGTACATAATATATATACAACTCGTCTAAACATCAACCCAACAATGTTAGATCTGTAAATTTGCTTTCCCAAATTTTTGGTTCTTCCCTCGCTGGGATTCGAACCCATGCTACTGTGATATCGTGACACCAAATCGCCTGCACTGCAGCCGAGCCCAGGTGGTCGTGTGGTCTAGCGGAACGGCTGCAGTGCAGGCGATTTGGTGTCACGATATCACAGTAGCATGGGTTCGAATCCCGGCGAGGGAAGAACCAAAAATTTGCGAAAGCAAATTTACAGATCTAACATTGTTGGGTTGATGTTTAGACGAGTTGTATATATATTATGTACACAGCCATGTATCACCATCATTGATGGCGATCCGATGGATACATCTGTTGTAGGGTTGTCACTGACTCAGACGTACTTATATATATATATATATATATATATATCTACCTTCTTCTGTCTTTCTTCATTAACTATTTCTCCTCCTCTTTTTGTCTCTTCACTCACTACAATAAACTGGAGATCTGGATCAGAGATTGTCGGACCAAACATATCATTGATTGCCACAACTTTATGTTCAATGCATGGCTTGATATCCTGTAGAAAGTCTAAAACCCCTTCAATTCTCTTCTCTGTTGGAGTTATCAGTTCACATAATGTCTTTTCTGAAGAAAAAAAAATGTAATTTTTTTTGTAAGTGTTATTCTCTTGCAGTATATATACAAGCAACTCCATAAAGTGTGTAACCTTGTATGTGCTAAGTGGTTTATCCCCTTTATTTTTGTTCCAGTTTTAATTGTTCAAATATCATGAAGTATGATAAACACACATTTTTGCATATCAGAGATTATCTTGTTTTCAGATAAGAAGTGTTTTTGGAATATATGAAAAGATTATTCACCTAAGAATAATAATGTTGTTTGATGGAGGCATCAATTAGTTTGGGTTATTTAACACTCCTGACAATTTTTTTCATGATGAATAATGTATGAAATTCTTGCCAAATGATGTTAATGATAATTTTTGGTGCATGACCATAAAATGTACACTTTCATTTAGATGATAAAAAAATCTACTGATATTGGCGAATCAGGTTAATTTGTTTATAAAAAATAATGGTACGATAATTATTTGAGACCTCTTACAAATCACAATGAGAATATTTTGACCAATTTTAATATGGTAAAATTTTAACCAATTTGCACTAAAAATTACTGTTTGACCATAAAGGGCATTCCTACCCTCATTGCTGAAGTCAGCATTTAAAATCTTTCATACTAACATCAGTGCTGCATTACAATTGATAAACAATAGAAAAACTTATAATGAAATATATAAGAAGTATTTCAATAACTGATAATGTAAGTGTTGTTTCTTGGAACAAAATAAACATGTATACATGTAGTGGGGTCTATCTTTGGCCTACTTAACACTTTTTCCCTACATTGTCTTAATTTCCTACTTTGATTCATATTTTCATCTGTAACTCCAACTGTTATCTGTCGTTCTGCCAGGAAACATGCTTCACTCAACATTATTTTGTGACCTGCATGTAAACGGTCAAAGGTTCCACCAAGAACAACATTATCAAATGATTCCACTTTATCATCCTCAATCATACTGCTTTGACTGTCAGCAGGCATGCTTAATGTGTGTACTTCTGTTGGTCCTCTTGATCCATCTTTCATTAAGCTTGCTAAAGATTCAGATTTATTTTGAAATTCATCAGCAATCAATTGATTGTCTATCAATACAATATCACAAGGTCTTTTTAAATCAAACTTTAAATTCCTTTCCAATTGTAAATTTGATACATTGTTTAATAATATTCTGACATCTAAATTATTGCATAGCGAAGCACTAGAAGAGTACAACTGTGTCATTAGACATCGGAAGTCTTTAGAACAAGGCACATTCCGGATTTTGAATGTATGTGAACTGGATGATGGTTGAATATGAACATAGAGTGTATTGGATACTACTGTTGCAGCTTCCTCCAAAACCGATTGAACAGCTGATTTTAAAACAGGAAGTGGTCTTGTCAGAATTAAAAGTCCTGTTTTATACATTATAAAAACCTGCAAAACAAAAATCAAAACTAAAGCATGAAAAAAAGAATATCAAAGTAGGAAATTTAGACAATATAGGAAAGAATGTTTAGTAGGCCTACTAATTTATTCCTGTCTGTTCCAAATTACAACACTTATATAAGAAAGAGGGTGTTGTATGATTGACAATGAAACAACTGCCCCCCCCCCCCCCCCATAATATTACAAAATACTTGGACATGTTTTGACCATATAATACCAGAAAGATGTGAGGTTCTTCAGAAAAAGTTTCTTCAAATAATATAAATATGTCACATTATGTGCTCACATGATCAGGGTCAGGATATGTACTTAAAAGTGGTTTTTACAAAAAAAAAATATTTTATCACTTGAAATGTACCCCTCATAAAAAGGAAATATGGTAATTACATTGAGGTTAGGGTCCAATAAACCATTAGATTAAAATGGTATTCAGAATTAAGATTATGGCTAATCCCGATTGGTCTATATGTGTGCTGGTTATTTTTTATTATTAGAGACTTTGTGCACTCTGCATTGTGGGTCTCATTGGGGTCTTAGCATGAAGCAGGATTGGCAGATTTTTTAGGTGTGACACATGAAAGTCAAATAAATAAGCGTGAAAACGGGAAACGAATTTGGTGGGACAGGGGAAATTACAATCCCTATTATGGCAACGAGAAGTTGGATACAGGATTCTCACAATAACAATAAGCAGGATCGTGATTGACAAAAAAATTAACTCGTAAATGGTGATGAGACCCCCCAATCAGACCCCTCCTATATACCAAAGGAAAAAAAATATATTTTCCTTAGCCCTAACAGAACTGAAGTGTCTTTCTATGCTAGGATGAGACATATGGTTTTGAGTGCAAAATTGATAGGTATGGGAGATAAGGCCAAATTATGTTAAGACAAGAGGCTGTCACAACGACAGCAAACCGGATTTATTAACATTTATTTGTGTCCTGGCAATATCACAAGAACCATTACTGATGAACGGTAAAAGTCAAAATCATCATTATTGAACTTGACCTCCATTTTGTCATCAGTAACAACGTATTAAAATTTGGGAAGCTTTGGAAGAACAGTTCATGCGTAAATGCACGGACACGACTGGAAACTCAATTTTTCAATCTTTCAAGAACCATAAGTTATAACTCCTGAACGGTAAAAGTCAAAATCATTTAGTTGTCAGTAACAACATATTAAAATTTTTAAAGCTTTGGTTAAACGGGACAACATTTGATAGTTGCCCCGCCCACCAGCCCGACTGGCCGCCTGCTTGCCGTACATCCCAAAAACAATAACCGACATTTTTGTCACAAAAATCTGGTTAAAAAGCAACAGGCACCTTTATTTTTTGGACCAAACAATTTTTCATTAATTCTAACAAAAAAATCAACTTTCTAAAGTTTGTTTCTCGAAATAGGCCATCATTGTCGCCTTATTAATTTTAATTGTTTATTACAATCTATGAGAAATTACAGTTGTGAGGGGGATAGGACCTTTATCGGGATCCTGGATCGGGTGTTTTTAAGCTCGGGATTTCGGGATACGGGTATTCTATTTTTCGAATTTAGGGACCTCGGGATTTCGTATTTTTAAGCCCTGGATTTCGGATCCCCTCAGTTGTTATGTGGTATAGTGGTTTTAGGTCAGTGGTCAGAAAGTTACAATTTGGTTTTGGAAGTGAGTTAAAGGTTGGTTTAAGGTTATATACATTTTAGTTGATATACCTTTTTATCAAAACCAGAGGTACATTACTAAAAGTTCAATAAAAATTGTAAATCTTAAAAATAAAGAAAAATTGAAATTAATTTTAAAAAGCAACCTCAATCAGGCATGCGCCAGAATGTAATCTTCAAAATGTTGATGGTATTCTGTAACTAAAGAAGAAGACCAGTAAACAAAGGTCAACTTTTGGCACATAAGCAAGGGACACAACTCGGAAAGATGACAAAAGGTGTGATACAAACCCGGGTCTGGACCAGAAAGAAAACGAAATACGAAACACGAACGGTTATTTAATATTATTATAAATTCAATATAATTATAACTGTATGAATCATTTTTGTCTTACTTGTTGGTTAGTTTGTTTGTTTATTATGTTATGAATAATTACAAGGGCACCTTGATTTGTTAATAAAATTATCTGTACAGTGTCCATTTATATCTATAAACAAGGATTTGTATAGTAAGACTTACTATACAAATCCTTGCTATGACTATCTATAACATGACAGGCTTTCAATTGAGAAATACGTATGACAAAAATGCGAATTACATGTCAACTGGTCATCAAAGATATAGATTTGTGGTCTAATCTTTGTAGGCCAAAAAATAAAAATAAATAAAAACGATAACAGGAATCATAAAAAATACCAGACATTACAATTTGAAATCAAACCAACCATTAGCACACAACTTTCCTCGACAAATAAACAGTGCATCCAGGTGACCAACGGGCTGAAGCAGATAACACATAACGGTTGAATTGAATTGAATTGAATTGAATTGAATTGAATTGAATTGAATTGAATTGAATTCAATTCAACCGTTATGTGTTATCTGCTTCAGCCCGTTGGTCACCTGGATGCACTGTTTATTTGTCGAGGAAAGTTGTGTGCTAATGGTTGGTTTGATTTCAAATTGTAATGTCTGGTATTTTTTATGATTCCTGTTATCGTTTTTATTTATTTTTATTTTTTGAATTGAATTGTATTCCTTATGAACTTTGTGGTTTTTGTCATGTTAATATGAAATATGCCATGTTAAAAAAAAAACGCGACAACCCGAACAATGAGTAGAAAACAGCATGCACAAGGCCACCAATGTATCTTCCGAACACAGCGATAAAATCCTGCACCGTAGGCGGGGTTCAAACAGCACCTAAGCACAAATAGGAATACTAGTACAGTGAAAAGAGTATTTTTAGAATTGTGATGCGTGTTTTATTTTAACATTTTACAGAAACTGTAAAGTACTCTCATCCAACTGGCACATGTGTATACTTGTTCAGTGAAAAGAGAATGTTTTGAATTGTGATGCTTTTTTTTCATGTACTCTCTTCCAAATGGCTAAGCATATTAAGCAAATAAAACACGGTTAAATGTTTGGGTTTTTTTTTACCATCAATTCTGTTCTCATGCCTTCAGACGCGTACATTCTCGGAAAAAACCCAACATATAATACTTAGGGACCTCTCAAAGGCCTTTGACGGCCTTTAACTTGGTAAACTGCTGTATGCCGGGACATTTTTTTTAAATTTTGTATTCATCATGTGTGTTTTCTTATATAAATGTCCTTCTTCTGATATTTAATTTATTACACAGGGAGTGCAAATAAAAGACAATAGCATTCGCAGCAATTCGCCGGTTGTTATCTGTACATAAAGCAATGCTAACCGGAGTGCTAACCGCAGGGAAACTGGAATCCGCTTGTATTTACGCTACATTCAATTCTAGATACCATATAGTTTAACGTACATAGAATAGAGAATGGAAATGGGGAATGTGTCAAAGAGACAACAACCCGACCATAGAGCCGACAACCGCCGAAGGCCACCAATGGGTCGTCAATGCAGCGAGGCGCCCTTTAGCTGGCCCCTAATCAAATATATATAATAGTTCAGTGCGGATAATGCTAAACTCCGAGTTATACACAGGAAACTAAAGTTAAAAATCATACAAGACTAACAAAGGCCAGAGGCTCCTGACTTTGGACAGGCGCAAACATGCGGTGGGGTTGAACATTTTTTTGGAAATATCCACCATCCCCCTAGTCCTATAGCTCTAGCCAATGTAAAAAAAAACCCAGACGCACAACAATACGCACCGTGAGTAAAACTCAGTTCAAAAGAAGTCCGAGTCTAATGTCAGAAGAGGAAACAAAATAAAATAACCAAAATGACAATAATACATAAATAACAACAGACTAATAGCAGTTACTGACATGCCAGCTCCAGACCTCAATTAAACTGATTGTCTCAGTGTGTGCCATATTTTTCGTTGTGTATGATAGTTACTTTTAACTTTCAAGTTTTCACGGTTTGAAAAAAAAACTTATGACAAAAAAATCCTTGCATCAAAATTCAAAATTCGATTTTAGCTTGTAAATGCTAGGCATTGGCATAGACTATCAATCAAATGATCATGAAACACATTGGCAAATATGAGGGAAGGAAGCTGGTTCATATTGATTAGTTGAACGTTCATAAGTTCGTATCCATTCCATGCATTCTTTCATAAAAAGATTTGGTCGTTGGATTGCTTGGATTTCATCAAGTAAGAAAAATACGAATAATGGCGGTTGAAACCTTTCAAATAGTAAACAACGTTACACCTGTGTCGTATCTCTCTCCATCTCTATCTAATCTAGTTTACCAAATATTCTTTCAGGTGCACCATTTTTGATATTCTGCATGCCAGGACACAGTTTTTATATATATCAACAAGTGCACACGCTGGAATGTCTCGCCTTCTTTACTAACCATTGATATTATGTTGACCAAGAAAACATTGACCAATGAATCATGAAAATTAGGCCAAGGTCAGATGAACCATGCCAGATAGACATGCACACCTTACAATCAATCTATGCATTAAATATATTTCACCAATTGCTTATAATAGCTATAAGAAACATACTTAACCTTGAAAATTTAACACTGACCAATGAAGCCTAAAATGATATCAAGGTCAGATGAAACCTGCTAGACATACATGTATACAGCTTACATTTCTTCCATACAACAAACATAGATGACCCAAGGATTTGTATAGTACTAAAGTCTATACAAATCATTGGTTGACCCTTTACTTACAGTTAAGAAAAACAGACCAAAACACAAAAACTTCACCAAACAATGAACAATGAACCGTGAAAATCAGGTAAAGATGAAATTAAACCTGCGATATTGCGTGACGTGTACATCATATATTTGCATACAGTGGCGGATCCAGAAATTTTTATAAGTGGGGGCCCACTGACTGCCTAAGAGGGGTCCCGATCTCGTCACGCTTCAGTGATTCCCCAAATGAGCAACCAATTTTTTTTCTCAAAAAGGGGGGGGGGGGGCACTTGGCCCTCCCCTAAATCCGCCTCTGTGTATACACCAAATATAGTTGACCTATTGCATATACAGTATTAGAAAAAAGACCATCTCAAACACTTAAATTTGACCACTGAACCGTGAAAATGAGTTCAAGGTCAGATTACACCTGTCAATTGGACATGCACACCTTACACTCATTCGATTCATACACTTAATATAGAATACCTATATATATTGCATACAGTATAAAAAAAACATTCCAAAACACCATAAACTGAACTAGACTCACGGAACCATGAAAATGAGGTCAAGGTCAGAAGACACCTGCCAGTTGGACATAAATTTACACCTCAGTTACAATCCTTCCATACACCAAATATACTAGACCTTTTGCTTAAAGTATCGAAGATATGGACCTTCAAGAACACCAAAACTTTATCTTATTCATTGATTCGTGAAATGAGGTCAAGGACGAGTGAAAGCTGTCTGACCGGTATGAGGATCTTGCAAGGTAAGCACATACGTATATATAATTATACTAGTATTACATGTACTCATAATAAGAGAGAAGTCAACATTACAAACAATCTTCATTTTTTTTTCAAGCAGTCACTGAATGATCCTGAATCATCAGTGAAAATGAGGTAACGGCCAATGGACATGTGACAGACGGAAACATTTTTGCGGCGGCTTCTTTATGCCCAGGAACAGCTGCCCAGACTATTTCAAGACTAATACATTTTTGTTAACAATTGAAGTGCGTCGATGTAATTTGGGTAACGGACGTTACTCCACCTTACAGAATCATGGGTCTTTTGGAGGTCCGTTCAATGGAAATAAGAGTGTGGCATGAGTGCCAATGAGACAACTATCCATACAAGTCACAATTTGTAAAAAGTTAACAATTATAGTTATCAAAGTGCGGTCGTCAACACGAAGCCTTAATTGCCGCTCGGCACACCGAAAAGCCAGCTATAAGGGATCACAAAATGACGCTGTCTAAAGCAATTCAAACAGTAAAACTAACGGTCTAATCTACATTGTATACACAAATAAACCACTGAACAAATGTTTCCAGAATAATGACAGGTGCAAATTAAAATGCAGCGGGTTTAAACGTTTTTAACAGGCGCCAACCTTCACCCTAACCTGAAACACGGTAGTATAACATTATTTAAAACATTGAAAGACAACCCTATTTCTATGATTCAATATCGATTCTAAATCAAATTGGTAGAACTACATAGTAAATAATGATGCATCTACAAAATAAACACAGAATGGGAACATTTATCTGTGTCGTTATATTAAAATAAACGTGAAAAACTGTCACTAGAAAAAACTGCCGAATTTTGGCACTACGTTTATAATTATGTCTTAATGAAGTTTCTTATTTCGTCAAGAATAAAATTAATTATTTGTATGTATGTGGTTTGAGTAATATCTGCAGGCAAATTTTTCTTTCATCATCACATCTTAATGTTGACAATTTGTAAAGATTAAGATTTATCTAAACCCCAAGGTACGAATACAAAATCACCTCCGTCACCGATTTGATTCAGAAAGTACGTGTACCAACCTCGATTTCAAATCTAACAATGACTAGTGCCCTGATTTCGAGCGTTGGAAGTAGTTACCTTTAACTTTGACTGCATAAAGTTAATAAGTGGTTTTCAGATAGTATTAACAGTGATTTTTTAAGCAGCACTTAACTACTTATTTATCTTTGTAATATGGAAGTAATTTTAAACAGCATATAAAATTATTTTGCTGTTCAGTGCCCATGAAATGAATGGAATGTGAAGAATTTCAGTGCTATTTTTGGTTTGTGTATTTCAAATATTTAAATTTCACACTACAAACTGTGAAGGTACAAAAGGAAAAGCCACCTGGAGTGTTAACGTATTGCTTACATTATGTGATATAACTTTTGAAGCTAAATAGAAAATAAAAACTTGAGAACAATGATGTTGAATGGGTATAACCATCATTACCATAATAGTGTTTCAGGGTTTAGTCCACCAGGGAAAGAGAAATACCAACCTAATACGAACATTAAAACACATTGTCTCAGTGATGATTATACTGTTGTTGAGGATATAGGAAGGTAGGTTTACAGCATAGATAAATGTTATCCACTTCTTTCCCAATTTATTATGTACTATTTACATGTACATGTATGATGTACACTACAATCATTAACAGCTAGATTCACTTCATTTGAAGGGATAACGTGATTTAAAGGGCAATACATGTAGCTACAAATTCAATAGAAAAATAAAATATATAAGTGAACATGCATTTAAAAATTAAATTTGACAGTTCATGCTTCTTGAAAAAAATAAGTTACTAGTATATTATTTGATTACGTCAAAACATTTATTTTCTTGCATAGTTCATTACATGTACATATGAATATTGTAGATGTTGATGTTTTATCCTCTCCCCAAAAATATTTATACTCATTTTCATAGATATAGGAAGATGCGAGACAACTCTCCATTCAAATACCAATATAGGTCAAGGTACGGCCTTCAACACGAAGCCAAGGTTGGCTCACACCGAACAGCAAGCTATAAAGGGCCTCAAAAATAAGTAATGTAAAACCATTCAAAAGGGAAAACAAACGGTCTAATCTATATAAGAATATATAGATATATCATAATATGTACCTGTACAGTACGAAATGTATTAAGACTTTTTAAATTGTCCCCCTTTAACCCCTTACATGGTGTACCAATAGATTATCACATCAATGTTTAGGGCAATATTAAAACAATAGATGAATTCTGTATGTGACCTTTTCATAATTTCCTTATCTTCTTGTATTATGTATAATGTACATGTACAAATGTATACTAACCATGTTATGGTTGGGTTGTGTCTAAAAGTTGCTATAACACAGACTTTATGGAGGGGCTTCTCAAGAAGGTTGAACATCTGGTTTACTCTATCTATCCTTTAATTTCACATTCCCTATATATAGCTAGCTACATGTGTTACACTGAAATCAGACTGATCAAGCTTGGTGACTGCACATTCTGACCTTCTCACTTAGGCGAGTCGATGAGTCCTGGACTCATTGAAATATATATGTCAGGATTCAGAATCAATCAACTGTTGGGCTCACCATTGCCAAAAAAACTAGTCCCTGGAATCACCTTAAACATCATTAGTGAGAGCATTAATCTGCCTCATTGAACTTCACTTTGATTAGTCCCTTAATTTTCTTTCTTTTTTTCATTTACAATGTCAAAAAAGAATAGTGACCTTTGATGCTTTGATACAGGTACTTGTTCAACTGCTACATGTACTTGCAGATTCCAGGGGATAATAGTACTCTTTCTCGATTCTAAATATTATTTCTAAATACCATTTAAATTTCAATTTTTTCAAGCAATGACTTGAAGTTTGGTAATACACAACATTTCTCTGTTGATTCACCTGTAGATGATAATTGACCAAATACTTGCCATTTATTGTGATCATGGTCATGATGGTGTAATAAAACTATTAAAGGATTAACAGTATACCATTAACTTCATGTCATTACAAATACATGTATATTGTATTGGCCATTGTTGAATGAATTGCTTACCAACTAAGTTTAACCTAACTATATATATATGATTAATATTAATTTACAGCATGATACGCATTATACATTAGTAATACAATGTATTAAACAGAGAATTTGAATTGGACAGTACATTGAATTCAATACAGTACTTTATAATGCCTTAGACATTAAGACTATTGAGAGACATGAGACAAGTTTTGAATTTTTATGATTATTTCAGTAATGTATTTGTATATAACATGTACAAAATGTATAACCTTCAAACAAATTCTTTGTCTTGTTCTTAGTCTGTTTTCATGTTCTGGCCAATAATAAGTTACTACAAAAGTGGTAATTGATATGGGAATTTGGGAGTTTCTTGTGGACTGAGTTTAGCTGAATGTAATGTAATTGATCTTTATACAGTTTTATAGTGTAATAGTGTATATTATATATTTTCTTACACTACACAGTAATACATGTACATCATCATATATCTGTATTCTGTTCTTAGCAAGTACATGTTTAAATTTTTGGAAAACAATATTGACCATAAACATGATAAAGACGATTATTATTAATATTTTCTCTTTAATTTGAAATATCTGGAATGTGCGATTATAGATTTGATCAGTAATCAGTTGGTAAATTTGCTGGAGGGACATATTTTAACATATTACAAGGTCTATAATTATCATGAAAATCTGTCACCCGTAACATAAAAAGTTGTGATAACTACATGAACTACTGGATGTAAAAAATGTACAACATGTATTGTACATTGTATATTGTATTTGGGATGTCCCCCAAAATATTTTGTTTAATACATTTTGTAGTTTGTTTCTTTATTAGAAGTTGAGTGTATTTGTTTTTGTACATACTATTTTGTGTACAAAATGTATAAAGGAAGGGTATTTTGAAAGGACTCATGGGCTCGCCTTAGATAACCCTGTATGATTCTATTTATACACTTACAATATGTCATGTATGTAACTCGTCAAGAAATTAATATTTCATTTAAATGAAATGAATTAAAATATAAAGTAATCTAAATCTGATGTAGGTTATTTTATAAAGACAAGAAGACTTAAAAGATGAGCGAAAAAGCTTTGATGATACTGATATCAATTATGTCAGAACTGATGACTCATCGTTTTTGTTGACTGGTCACTGTTCTAACAAAAATGGCAAGTCCAGACTCATCAGACAAATTTGAATGTAAATTATTACTAAGATTCATTGAAAAAAAAAGACATTGATTGGATAAGTGTATTAATTGATAACATTTTTGTCCTGTCTGCACTGATGAAATAAAGAAGAGACTCTGAGTCAATGTAGGATATAAAGGTTGAAACCATCTGTACTTTTTTTTAAAAACCATTAAACATGAGGGCTACATGTACACCATGTATGTTTGAGTTGAAAGATATATTGCTATAAATCTGCCATTATAATTTCCTAAAATTGATAAGACATTTTCTTCCTTATAAAGAAGCCCACACTGTTTTTGGACTAGTAGCTAATTGTGCAGACTATACATGTACAGTATATGACCAAATTAATGTGACAATTTGAGTAGCACTAATTTTCAGCATTTTCCTTATACACAAATTATGATATTGATGTATTTTCCCAATAGTTTATAGGATCATTCATGTCATTGCTAGATATACCTTAGAAATTGAAACCAATAATGTAAATTAGCACAAAGCTGTTAACAGATTATTATACAATAAGTAATGAATTAAAATGGTGAGTCACCATAGTACAAATGTATGTAAAATGTTTTATAGATCTTAAAATTGTCAGTTTATTTCTAATGAAATCATTAACAAAAGGAAAATTTCTCAACTTTCATAAATGACATACACACATTTATTGATGAGGTTTTTTTTATGTACGAAAATAGAACTTTGAATATCGAAAAAGGATTCTAATAAAGAAGTTTTGAAGGGGGACTCATCTTTACTATAAAAGTCTCAATATCATGCACCGTGAGAAAAAGAAATGTTATTCCTTTAAACCGTAATTTATTATTTCAGTCTCCATGCCAAAAAGAGCTATGAAATGACATCCAACTTAGATTAATTTTAAGATTTTGCTTATAAAATTATTTGTGTGCTCAGTTTAGAAAAAGATGACTCCATTCAGATTTTCAAGAGTCCAGGACACAGGAAATCCCTTTAGTGAGAACCCTAAATAGGAGTGCTTGCCACAATAATTAAATACTGTTATTAATTTCTTATATCCAGACTGAATGAGAAATCGAAATAATTTTAAGTGAAGCTGTAAATAATTTTCAATTCCATACAAGGGCAGTAGTCTTTTTAAGTTTAAGTTACAAAAGATAAAAAAACACTTCTTCCTGTATAAAATGAAATGATTTCAAGGTCAGACATGTTAAAAAGGCATAAATTAATACTTGACCCGGCTTTTTGTTGATAGTTTTTGCTGCTACTTGAAATTCTTTGTTTTATTAATCACAAATAGAAATGAAAGAATGACAGTGCCCTAAAGGGATAACCTAGGTCGTAACCACACAAGTTGATGATTGTTATGTAATTTGTTCATCACAAAATATTTTGGTGTGAATCATGATGATCTAAGATAATTTTGATGAATTGATTCAAATAAAATCAATATTTATCAGGGAATATTTGTCTGTAATTTAATTGACTTCCTCCTTTTGGTAAATTGTTTAGTAATTTAAGGCATAGTCATCAATGCTTTTCATCAATAATTAAGATTGTTCACTGATGGAATAGCAGAAAATGTTTCCACTTCAATGGGTTCATGCTACTGTTATGACTATATATAGCTTTAAGTGATATTTTATTCAGCTAATGAAAAATATGGATAATCTTTACCTATTGTCCTTAAATTGTTCTTGAGAATAGGACTGTTTTCTGTTATGGTTAATCTACATATAATTGAGAATGGAAATGGGGATTGTGTAAAAAAGATGAAAACCCTACCAAATAGTAAAAAACAGCCCTAGGCCACCAATGGGTCTTCACCACACCAAGAAAATCCAGCACCCTGAAGCAGGCTTCATTGTATGAAAGTTGTTTCAGCGAGTACAGTCTGCACCAAAAAATTTTCAACTACTAGTCCGAAGACCAATATTTCAATATTTTTCTTATTAGTCCAGACCTAAGTTTTGCAATAACTTACTAGTCCCAAAATTAAATAACTTACTAGTCCCAAAATTAAATTACACAAGTCTGGGGCATCAGACTAGTGGATAACCGTTCAGACTGCCAGTAATTTCTTACATTTCTATCATGGTTTCAAGATTATACCAATTGTTAACAGGCTCACAAACAGTGAAAAATCATTGCCATATATAGAAACTTGCAAATTCATTCAAACTATTTAAATTATCTCTTGCATTTCTTTCACAATCATATTTCATAATCACTTTTTAGAATAGAAAAGCTCATGTAAGCCAATTGCATATAAACATATATGTATGTAAGAAATACATACACTAAGGTTATTCTTGAAAATGAGATTTAAATGAAAGACGATTTTCAGTTTTGTTTTTTAAAGGAAAAGAGACAAGTAACTAGAAATATCTAGCCTAGAGATACATGTCTTTGTTAAGATAAGTACATGTTTATTTTCTTCCTGTTATTGATATAATGACTTATAACATAGTACAGATATATAATATTCTATGTATATTCACACTATGGGGTCCAAATTCTTTTTAAATATTTAAAACATTGTGTTAAGTAAACTTTCTCCCCTTGAGCTGTTGCAATAGATCAGATGCCCACTGTAAAGTAGAATTTTGTAAACTAGGTTCCAGTAAATAAAAGATTGCTCATTACAATATTAAAAAAGCATATGATAGAGATTAGTTCAAATAGGTCTCAATGTTCTTCAGAATCATAGGGAGAAGTGACTTCTCTTTTTAGCCATGGCCCTGTCAGTTTATTTTCGAATTATGAGTTTGGATGTCCCTTTGGAATCCTTTGCATCTCTTATAAACTAAAAAGGCATCATTATCCTTCTGCTTGTTTGGATAGACATACAGATTAAACCCAATTTCCAAAATATAGAAATGTATTCTTCTATGATTGAAAGGAGTTTTGGGGTATGTGTTAATGAGACAGAAAACGTTCTACCTTTTCTAAAACTAGTGGGTGATCTGCCTCTAACATTACTACTTTTTGTTAACTTTAATTAAAATCTAAATGTTTAATTTTGTTGACAACTAGATTATATATCTTAAACTTATTTGAAATTGATTTTGAGCATGTTAATTTTATCCAATTTATCTCAATACAACACTTGACCGTTGTGAGTGGACATAAATTCCTTGTCAAAGAAATTATTAAATTTCTATTTATTGAAATAGTATTTAAGCTGTTGAAGATAATAGTGGCGTCATCAAAAGATTCATTACAGCAAAGTTTACTTTCATGTTGTTAGAACAGGTCAAATTGTTTGTTGTTTACCCCCTCATTGATAAGAAACCCTGGTGTATTTACACTTCAGATATTGTGACAATACACAGGATTTCCATCGCTTTTTTTCTCTCCTGTCCTGATCAGTTTATTAGTAGAATCACAACAAGAGTTGCATGTATCAGACAGCCATTCAGTTTCTGACCAAACTGTTTGTAGATTATATCATACAATGTATACAATGTTAAAGTATGATAAGAAATTAGTTAGTGCTTACATTATACATGTATATATATATATGTCAGGATGACCTTGATAAATGTTAAATATCACAGTTACCATGGGCCCTTTCTATTATTTATAAAACTAGTTAACATTTTGGTACTGATAATCATTTGCTTTGGGCTTCTGTCTTTAAGCTGCAGTTTTTATTTCATGGAGAAGAAAATGTTTTTTTGGAGTATTTGGGTACTAAATGATATCCATGATATCTGAAACAATGTAAATAAAAATTGTTGAGGGGCATTATGTTTTTCTGACTGTGTGTCTGTTCCTTTGTCAGTCTGTCCATATGTTTGTTCATCTGCCCCCCTTCAGGTCTAAATTTTTGTAAAGGTAGTTTTTGGTGAAGTTGAAGTCCAATCTACTTGAAACTTCAAAAAAAGAAAAAAAATAGAAGAATAATAGTTATCAAACGTACTAGGATTATAATTTTATACGCCAGACGCGCGTTTCATCTAAATAATAAGCAGTTCCTGCTCCATTAGTCAATTTAGTGGCACCCTTGTATGATATTGCTTATAATAATATTAAAGGAAAAGAAATCTGATGCTTTTATACTTTTATAAGTAAATAATTAAACTGCTGAATTGGTTTAAAATTACAGAAAGCTTGATTTTTGTTATACATGTATTGACAAAATATGTATAAGGGATGCACTTTAATTTATTTGCTGCTTTATTTCATTTAAAAATCAAAGTAATTAAACCCATGTCTCTATTTCAATACTTGTTTGAAAAGGTAATCAGCAATAATAAAAATATTAAGGTGGTATGGGTGTCTTCCTCCATCTTGGATTGTAAAAAACAGAGAACCCAGGGTCAAGATTTTCTATCAAGTGAGCAAAATTTGATGCAGGAATGCAGATATTTAATGTGAATTTTCATTTAAAAGAACTAATTTATAAGAATATAGCTTATAAATATTAATATTTTTGCAAATATTGATAATGTAATTATGTTTGGTTGTTTTTAAATAAAAAATATTGGCATTTTAAGGGGAGGTAACTCTAAAAAGTGTAATTTCTGAAGGATTCTACATGGAATTTTCCTATTTTGTATTTTAGGCGGAAAAAATGAACAGTGACCCTATTTTTTCTTTTGATATTCTCAAAGCATTGTCTGAAAGCTACCTTTTCCTTAAGTATTTACGAATTCTATCATTTTGTTTAGTTTCTAATCTCAAAATTGTGTTTTTCCCTGTATAATCCATACAAAATGTGTCATTTTGTCACGTGCTGTAGCTTGAGAAAATGTGCGGTGACCTATCATTTTTATTATATTTTTCTACATATATCAATAGATACTACCTTTTGGCAAAGTATGAACAAATTCTATCATTTTTATTTTAGACTCCCTGGATACCACCTTAAATTATTTTGTTCCTGTTTAAATAGATATAGGAAGATGTGGTGTGAGTGCCAATGAGACAACTCTCCATCCAAATAACAATTTAAAAATTAAACCATTATAGGTTAAAGTACGGCCTTCAACACAGAGCCTTGGCTCACAACGAACAACAAGCTATAAAGGGCCCCAAAATTACTAGTGTAAAACCATTCAAACGGGAAAACCAACGGTCTAATCTATATAAACAAAACAAGAAACGAGAAACACGTATATATTACATACAACAACTACTGTACATCAGGTTCCTGACTTAGGACACGTGCAAACATTTGCAGCGGGATTAAACGTTTTAATGGATCCAAACCTTCTCCCTTTTTCTGAAACAATAGCATAACATCACAACATAGAAAAACAAACCTATATAATATAAAATGATGATTATATATGTAAACTTGCATAGATTTGTATAATGGCTTTCAAATACAATTTGTGCATTATGTTAACTTTGGAAAAGGATATGTATTTTTTCTAAAGTATCATTATTTATGTACTTTCTTTGGTGCATTAAATACACAAAAACACCAATATCAAGCTTGATTGATTTCAAGGGCCTAGCAGCTAAAGCTGAGAGTGCATTAAAAATAAGTTGAAGGAGTAATTTTAATGAGTTATTATTTAATAAAAGATTTTAGGCCTATTTCCTCAATTTAATTCAAAACAATCCTACCAAGCTTTTTTAACGGAGGTAAATTATCAAGTTAACGTTATACAAATTGTTTATTGATGATGTGGGTAGGCCTCTGGTGACACTGGCCCTGATTACTAAGAAGGTTTTTTAACAAGTTTGTGATCAGCTTGACTGACTCAAGACTAGACACAGTTATGTAAAGTGAGGAGGGATTTTAATATCTTATCTGAATATTTTCTTTGTTATAGTTCTGGCTATAAAGAAAACAAATTACATATTGGATCTTTGAGGTTTAAATAAAAGTAAAAATAGGTTGCAGACATAAAAAGAATTATATACATTTAGAATCAGAAATATTATAATATTGAATCATTTATTCATTCTTGGAATTTGTACAGGAAGGATTTTCAGCAGGATTTGATACACTGTACCTTTGTTTGATATTGTAGTCGTAAGATGTTTACTATAATTCCTTTTTGGTCATAATAGCTCTCAAAGTTCCAGTGTATTTCTGTATCCCTGGCTTTTAAAAATGTTCAGTTTGGGCATTCCTGATGGAGGTAAATACAGAAAAGCCCTTCAAACTTAAAAAATATAATTCATTTACACTTGGCAGTAGTTAAACTTTGTATTATTACATGTTTTATTGATTAGAGGCAGGTGCTACCTGGTGAGCTTCTGAAGGTAATAGGTGCATGTTTGTTTTACTTATCATTATTTTTATAGGAATCAGATATACAAGTTGCAGGAGATTGTATACTGCTATCTGGTATAATTAGAGCTCAGATAATATGCTTCTTTATAAATAAGATTTTGAAACCAGAGAAAAGCGAATAATCTGCATATGGTTAAAGTTCTACATCTACCTTGACCATTCTCAATTTTATATGTTACAACAAGACAACAATTCCCAAATATTGGCACAAAAGTGTTTTATGCCATATGTTTGTGAATTGAATATAATGTCAGATCCACCATGCTTGTTTGTGCTTCAAAATTTAAAGGTAGTGACTAGTCAAACTAGACTAACCATGCCATATTCCTGATGTACCTGTACCAAGCTAGGAGCCTTAAGTTTTGGGATTTTTTTATGTTTACTATATGACATAATTGTTTATGCATTTATGAAATATTATACTTCTATTCCTGTTATAGCTCACTAGTTTTTTCCTGAAAAATACTGAGGGTATATTAAAATAGTTGGTGGTCTATACATCCGTCCCATCTTGTACAAACAGTTTTTATACGACCGCAAATTTTGAAAAAATTTTCGTCGTATATTGCTATCACGTTGGCGTCGTCGTCGTCGTCGTCGTCGTCGTCGTCGTCGTCGTCGTCGTCGTCGTCGTCGTCCGAATACTTTTAGTTTTCGCACTCTAACTTTAGTAAAAGTGAATAGAAATCTATGAAATTTTAACACAAGGTTTATGACCACAAAAGGAAGGTTGGTATTGATTTTGGGAGTTTTGGTCCCAACATTTTAGGAATTAGGGGCCAAAAAGGGCCCAAATAAGCATTTTCTTGGTTTTCGCGCTATAACTTTAGTTTAAGTTAATAGAAATCTATGAAATTTTGACACAAGGTTTATGACCACAAAAGAAAGGTTGGGATTGATTTTGGGAGTTTTGGTTTCAACAGTTTAGGAATTAGGGGCCAAAAAAGGGCCCAAATAAGCATTATTCTTGGTTTTTGAACAATTACTTTAGTTTAAGTTAATAGAAATCAATGAAATTTATACACAATGTTTATTACCACAAAAGGAAGGTTGGTATTGATTTTGGGAGTTTAGGTCCCAACAGTTTAGGAATTAGGGGCCAAAAAGGGACCCAAATAAGCATTTTTCTTGGTTTTCGCACCATAACTTTAGTACAAGTAAATAGAAATCTATGAAATTTAAACACAAGGTTTATGACCATAAAAGGAAGGTTGGTATTGATTTTGGGAGTTTTGGTCCTAACAGTTTAGGAAAAAGGGGCCCAAAGGGTCCAAAATTAAACTTTGTTTGATTTCATCAAGAATTAAATGATTGGGGTTCTTTGATATGCGGAATCTTACTGAGTATGTAGACTCTTAATTTTTGGTCCATTTTCAAATTGGTCTACATTAAGGTCCAAAGGGTCCAAAATTAAACTTAGTTGGATTTTGACAAAAAATTAATCGGTTGGGTTCTTTGATATGCTGAATCTAAAAATGTATTAAGATTCTTGATTATTGGCCCAGTTTTCAAGTTGGTCCAAATCGGGGTCCAAAATTAAACTTTGTTTGATTTCATTAAAAATTGAATAAATGGGGTTCTTTGA
Source organism: Mytilus trossulus (assembly GCF_036588685.1). Lineage (NCBI taxonomy): Eukaryota > Metazoa > Mollusca > Bivalvia > Mytilida > Mytilidae > Mytilus > Mytilus trossulus. The sequence continues at coordinate 26,670,780 of NC_086374.1, read as the reverse complement.
TATGCCAAATCTAACTGTGTATGTAGATTCTTCATTTTTGGTCCTGTTTTCAAATTGGTCTACATTAGAGTCCAAAGGGTCCAAAATTTAACTTAGTTTGATTTTAACAAAAATTGAAATCTTGGGGTTCTTTGATATGCTGAATCCAAACATGTACTTAGAATTTTGATTATGGGCCCAGTTTTCAAGTTGGTCCAAATCAGGATCTAAAATATTATATTAAGTATTGTGCAATAGCAAGTCTTTTCAATTGCACAGTATTGCACAATGGCAAGAAATATCTAATTGCACAATATTGTGAAATAGCAATATTTTTTTTTAATTAGAGTTATCTTTCTTTGTCCAGAATAGTAAGCAAGAAATATCTAATTGCACAATATTGTGAAATAGCAATATTTTTTTTTAATTGGAGTTATCTTTCTTTGTCCAGAACCAACTCAAATCTTTGTTATATACAATGTATATTCACTTTTTACTACCAACTGATAAATTAAAATAATCTTTACCATTCAGTGATAACAAGCAGTTTTTTTACATCTTAATATTTGATGATGTATTTAAATGAGTAGTTATTGTTGCAAACTCCATTAGAAATTTAATTGAGATTAATTTGGAATAAGGGAAAGGGGATGTGATTAAAAAAAATGGGTTCAATTTTCTCATTTGAAATGAAATTTCATAAATAAAAAAATAAAATGAAAATTTCTTCAAACATTTTTTTGAGAGGATTAATATTCAACAGCATAGTGAATTGCTCTAAGAGAAAACAAAAATTTTAAGTTCATTAGAACACATTAATTCTGTGTCAGAAACCTATGCTGTATCAACTATTTAATCACAATCCAAATTTAGAGCTGAATCCAGCTTGAATGTTGTGTCCATACTTGCCCCAACCGTTCAGGGTTCAACCTGTGCGGTCGTATAAAGCTACGCCCTGCGGAGCATCTGGTTTGATGATAAATAAGTTTGCCCATGGTTTGAATTTTAACTTGATTGCATATAAATGAAAAACAATGAGATGTTATATGATTCTATCCACCTAGCCCACTTGGAGAACCTCTGTAGTACAAGCACTAAAGTATCACATATTATATGTATGGTTGAAATTAAATGATCTTTAAACACCCACATTTGATGAGTTGTAACAAGATTAAAACTATTATCATGTTTATAACTTTAATGACTGTAATTGTGCTATCTATATGTTCAACATGATTTGATGTTTAACAAATAAAACATGTGCCAATATTAATACCTAATCAAACATTATAATAAAGAAATATTGGCACAATTTGACTTTTAAATTTGTCATAAAACAAGTTGTTTTATTGGAGGGCCAATAAAGTCAGTAAATCTTTTATGTTTGTCTTCTTTAATAGGGTGATACAAGTAGGTGTTCTTCAATATAATAGAACTAAAAATAATATGGGAAATTCCTGAATTTGAAGAAATGTCATGGCATTACGTTACGTTATACACTATAGTAGCAAAGACTTTAGTGATTTCTTACATAATCAACCATTTTTTTTTAACAAAAGGGAGGGGGTTGAGAAAGTTACCTGGTAAAAGAATGGCTACTGAGATGTTGATTTTTGATTATCAGACATCTCCTCCTGTTAACATGATTAAATACTATCATCTAAGAAAAGCAAAGTCAGTGTGTAAATAACTTCAAAGAACCACATGGTTCATACATAAGCTCAAATAACTGATCATAAATATTATAACAGTGATGAGGATTATCAATAAGATTTGTTGTGCAGTGTATGCTGATAATATATGCCAACTTCTTTCATTCATAATGATGAAAACTTCCTCACAGTTCATTGTATATACATACATGTATTATACAATCAAATACCTTCAATCAGGAGGTCAGATTATTATTGTTTTCACCAAAACTAGTGGTTAAATATTGATGTGTATAATTTTAATACTGTTGCTCAATATATACCGTACTTTAATTTTTGCATAATGCATTGCATTAGTTTAACACTCATTAGCTGAGTTTTGTCCTTTTACTATTTGGTGAATTGACAAACCTATGTACCATCTTATTTGTTCTTAAGATCAGAAAAGAAGGGACTAATTTACTTAGGGACAATTATAATAAGAGCTTATATATATTATATAAACACCTGACGATTGCTGAAGACTTTTTTACCATCTAGAATACTTTGGTTATTTTTGTCATGAGGTTGCTGCCTCATTGAGACGTAGCCCACATACATCTTCTATTCAATTCAACTCATATTCAAACTTTACTTTTTTTCTTTTAATCTTTATTCATTTTAAACTTCTTCTTCAATGTTTAGATATGATACATGAGTGAGGAACAAAGGTTGAGAAGTAATAGACCATGTATTAGGCTCATATCATACTGGAGGGGGATATATAAGGACCTTTATCAGGACTCTGGGATCGAGTATTTTAAGCTCAGGATTTGGGGATTGACCCTTTCGGGATCTGGGATTCTTTTTTCGAAATTCGGGATGTCGGGATTTGAATTTATTTAAGTTCGAGACCTCAGGATTTTGTGTTTTTAAGCCTGGGATTTCGGGATCAGGACCCCTCCTACCTTCCCTCATACTGCAATAGACCAATTATCTGTAATTTTTAGTCCACACAGTAACATAATGAAATTCAGAAATGATGATACAGGAGATTTAGTAATTTGATAGTTGTTGAAGCTTGGTATGTAATTTATTTTGGCACAATATGGATCACCATTACCTATATATTAGAGGGAAGTTACTGATTGTGCTTGGTCTAAATTATTTTAAATGATCTTCAAACGAAATTATTGCACTATTATATGGTATAAGATAGGTAGAAATAGCTCATAAAAATAACATAATTTGTATATTGAATGCTAGAGGCCACACAAGGGTTTATCACGGGTGATTTAAATGACCAGGGATAATGATCTAGATAATTAAAACGAGCAGGTTTATGTGATAATTAAAATGTTTTATGTCATATTAAGAATTCTCTGAAAGTTTTAGTATCTTATGGAAGAAAGAATTTCATTAAATAGGCTGTTTATAGGCTGAATATGGAAATAAAGATATTTGTCCAGTTTTAATGTGACCTTGAGGTACAGATTAGATCTTTTATGGTGTTTTGATGTACAATGTACTAGCTTAAAGATTTTCAACTAGAAAACAAATTTGCATTTACATGGTAATCATTTAATTTTCTTGGATACTAGTATTTAAATTGCTTTAAAAGATGTTATTACAATTTTATTTGCATCAAAAGTACAAATATATTTAGAAGGGAATATGTATGCAGTGTCAGATCAAGAAATGTTTGTACAAGGGGCCCCCTCGAGTCATTTGCCTCAGTAATTCCCTTAGTATGTAATCAACCAATTTCCCTCCTGCATGAAAACAAGCCATCACAGCTTCTTGGTCCTCTCATCAAGTTTCAAGAAAAATAATCAGATGAGTTATAATGTATTTTATATTTTGTCATTGTATGTTCATTTGTTTCTTTTTTGGTTTCAGATGACACAATCCATAGTGTTGCAGTTGTCACCATATGTAAAACATATGTAAAACATATATCTATAATGCACAAGTAAATACACCTGTTTCAGTTCAGATTTATTGTGATGTTTTTGTTTTAGATGACTTTAATCATACTTAAAAGTAAAAAGTTGTGACACAAAGTTCATGCCCTGATCTTGTTTAGAATTTGTCATGTTAATATGTCTCCACCCTCAGTCATGCACATTGCTGATTCATCGTTCACCTGTACTTCATTCATAATTACACTCAGTTTTAGTTGCAGCTTGTTATGTTAAATGTTAAGTTTACTTCCTTTTTGAATTGTATGTAAATACATACATCCCAAAGTTGGTTTGCTTTCTCTAACTTTAGTTTGCCTCAACCAAATGTTATGAAACTTGTATACAATGCTTATTACCACATATTACAGATAACGTTCAAAATTGAGTAGTATCTCTTTTACTTTACATGAGTTATGCCCCTTTATGAGTATTTAAAATGGCAAATTTTTAGTTTCCGTTCTTTAACTTAAGTTTGCCTCAACCAACTGTATGAAACTTATGCACAATGCTTATTACCAAAAATAAATATGGAACAGGATACAGAAGCAGAAGTAATGTGTTATTTGTGCGTTGCAGCACAGTTCATTTTCAACAGAAAAAAATAACCTGGTTTAAATTATCTTGTAAGCACCAGATTTTGAAAATCATTTTGAAAACAAACTTTAGTTTAGTTGATTATTTCCTATACATTGCCCTGAATAGATTTCCCATTGTATACAGAACATTCAAGAAAATGAATAACCATGACAAAAATAATGCCATGGCTGAAAAGATAAACAGCAGACTCAGAAAACTATAGACTATGCAACACAAACCAAAACTGGCTCCAAAAAAGATAACAGGGTTTGCTTTACCTAAGTTTCACCTGTCAAGAAAAAATGTATATTTTATTCTGTAATGTCACAGACACAGTCCTAAATCCATGCACAAGAAAGTGAAAATTTCATATCTTCTCTCAATTATAAAATGGTTAAGAAGTGCTATAAATTTGTCATTTCATACTGATAAGGCGACCGTTGATATTACTTAACAACAGATGTTTTAAACACAAAATTGTAACATTTTGAAAGTTTTAGGAAAATGCACAAACACATTGGGGTTGAAAAGCCTCCCCCTTTTTTTTAAATTTAAAAAAAATAAATTTTGGGGGAAACATTCATTGAGGTTGTTAATCATGACTTTCAAGGTTTATTTGAAAACTATTTTTTTTTGTAGATGGTTTTTAAATTATTCTTATCTTGCAATTTTTGAAAGAAAGAAAAATTAAAAAAAAAATCTAAATCACATACATTTGTATATATAATAAAAAAAAAAGATACTTTTCTTGATTGGTATTGTGTATTCATTTTTATTTCTTCTTTTTTTCCACCTATAAATTGAGAGAGAAACCATGTGGTATCTGTGAACTAACATAACATAATTGATGTGACAGTTTAATTTTAAAATATGGTGTTTTCTAAGTGGTGCAGGAGATAAGTTCACTTTTTATTCAACATCATTTTGATGCAAATTCTTGGGCTTAGATCATGGACTGGACAAGGAAAAGTGGATTGAATTGGAATTACATGTATTTGATTGAATTGGCTGTTTATCATTTATATACTAAAAGACGAATTCTGTATGATCCTTTAACTTTAAGGTTAAGTCAGATAGTGTACATTAAATTCCATGCCTGGTTTTGGAGAGCACCTGACCCCCACCCCCTCTAAATCTGCCTCTGATGTTAAGCTTTAATGTCTGGAGGTGCGAGAGTGCTAATTTCTGTTAGTAAAGAACCTTTGCCAAAAAAAAAAGTGATGTTCTGTAGGTGGCCTACAAGTGACTGATTATGTTCCCTCCCTTCATCTTTGTGACCCCTCTTTGTAGAACACACCCAGATGCATTAATGTTTGCTAGTATTGTGTTTCTGTCCTGTATATAAGTATTCATGAATACAACAATCAATCAATCCTTTAATGTGGAATCTGTACCTTATAATTCCTTTTACAAAGTTCTCTTGATTGACAACTAGTAAATTTATATGAGCTGTAGATATTTATCAAACTTTGCTGACCTTTTGTCAAATAGAACCTGAAGAAACCACAAGACCCTGAGGATATGATATATAGTGTTTCTTGTAACTCACAGTTCAAAGTAAAATGCATATATGTATGTAACAGCAGTAATATGAGGTTGTAATTAAGACCACTACATTTAGTACAGGACTATTGGCTAGGTCAAAGGTCATGATTCTATAGGTACTGTTCTATAATGTTTTTTGAAGGTTATAATCTGCTATTGACATTTTTATTTTCTTTACCTGAATAATTATGCAAGTTCCATGTTTGAAAAAAGGCATCCGCCTTGAAGTTTTACAATCAACTCGACAACATCCTGCTGATGTTTTGTACCATTTTTATTTGTGAATACTTAAAAGAAGTCTTTCAACTTCAACTCAAACAGATATATTAAGTAATAATATTTTATCTGCACACATTTGATAAATTAACAGAAATCAGTTCTACTTTTTGGATAGATTTATGTATGGGTGAATGCAATAACATCCTTTTAAACATAAAAACTATATATTATTGAAAAAGAACCTGATTGTTATTACCTGTGAGATGCACACCTATATCAAATGTTCAAGGACACTTTGTTTAAAGATCTGCTTCAAAGAGGAATGAATTTGAATACAAACTCTTCCTGTACATGTGTATTTTTATCAGCATGTATTGATTTCTATTAAAATGCCAAATACAGATGTCTGTACTTATAAGGAAGTGACATTTATTGAATACCTTGTAATTACATTCTTCACCAGAACACATGGAACAGAGATGGAAGGTTAAAGCAAAGATAGAATTCAATTATCTTCCTCCTTCATTTCTTTACTGATCTTATTATCAGACATCTTAAGATCTCTCTCTCTCTATATATAAAAAGAGAGAAAGAGCGCTAGTTCTTTGGGAGAATACATGTATTATTCTCTGTATAATACTGGCATGTCACATGCATCAGTACTTATCTTGTAAAAAAAAATCATCTTAAATTAATTTTGTATTATGAAAGGAAGCCTTTGAATATCATACAGTGTGCTTTAAATGTAAGAAAAAGGTAAACATGTAATAAAAACTTATAACCTTTTAAGAAGATACCTGCATGAGGTTGCATTTCAATTATATAATTATGAGTCAGACTGTTTAATACAGTGACTGAAAACTCCTTTAATTGACGCATGTTACATAGTTAATCAATGAATGGAAGGCAAAGGAAAGTTAAAAGGGATGAGATGTGAGGTTGAGCTGGTTGAAGTGTGAAATGATTAAAATTAAAACAAGACTGTTACAATAAGCTCACATTTATAACATCTTGCAGAATTAGTACTATAAAAGGGGAATGAGTTCCATCACATGGTTAACTATATGCATTTAAGCAATAATGACTATAGTCACCAGTAAGGGAAATACAAAAAGCTTCAAAATAATGGTACTGTGACAAAAATTGCAGTGTCTGAGACCAGTATATATGTATTACCATCTGAAGGCATAAACTATTTGTATAAAACTTTATATTCAAGAAAGTAGAAGATCTGAATGCTTCATATCTTGTATGCAAATACCTTATGTTAAGAAGATTCTGTCTGATACATGTCCATTGTCCATGACCTCATTCACGGTTAACTGACTGCTTGAAAAAAATTTGAAAGTGATGTCATTTGAATTTCTCACTTATTATGTGAAAAAGAATAACTCACTTGGATACATGGGTATCTTGCAACATCTCCATGTCCATTGGTACATGGGTATCTTGTAACATCTCCATGTCCATCAGACAGGTTTCACCTGACCATGACCTCATATAAATCTGTGATCAAGGTTAAAGTTATGTAATTAGATCCATTTCTCAGATGCTATAACATGTTTAACCAGTAGGTTAATTGTATGTGGTGTATGGAATAATTGTAAGAGGTTCATTACAGTCTGGCAGGTATCATCCTACCTTGACCTCATTTTCATTGTTCATTTGTCAATGTTAAGTTTTCTGTGTTTTATTCTGTATTTCATATACCATGCAACTATACTGGCCATGACTTGGTATATAGAATAGTTGTAAAATGCACATGTCTGTCTGGCAGGATTTATTTGACCCTGACCTTATTAGCTCACCTGACCTGAAAGGTCAAGTGAGCTTTTCTCATCACTTGGCGTCCGTCGTCCGTCGTCCTGCGTCCGTCGTCCGTCGTCCGTCGTCCGTAAACTTTTACAAAAATCTTCTCCTCTGAAACTACTGGGCCAAATTTAACCAAACTTGGCCACAATCATCCTTGGGGTATCTAGTTTTAAAAATGTGTCCTATGACCTGGCCATCCAACCAAGATGGCCGCCATGGCTAAAAATAGAACACAGGGGTAAAATGTATATTTTGGCTTATATCTTTGAAACCAAAACATTAGAGCAAATCTGACATGGGGGTAAAATTGTTGATCAGGTCAAGATCTATCTGCCCTGAAATTTTTAGACAAATGGGACAACTTGTTGTTGGGTTGCTTCCCCTGAATTGGTTATTTTAAGGAAATTTTGCAGTTTTTGGCTATTATCTTGAACACTATTATAGATAGAGATAAACTGTAAACAGCAATAATGCTCAGCAAAGTCAGACCTACAAATAAGTCAACCTGACCAAAATTGTCAGTCAACCCCTTAAGGAGTTATTGCCCTTTATAGTCAATTTTTAACAACTTTTCGTCATTTTTTGTAACTTGTACAAAAATCTTCTTCTCTGAAACTACCTGGCCAAATTTAACCAAACTTGGCCACAATTATCATTGCGGTATATAGTTTAAAAAATGTGTCCGATGACCCTGCCTACCAAACAAAATGGCCGACATGGCTAAAATTAGAACATAGCGGTAAAATGTAGTTTTTGAATTATATCTTTGAAACTAAGACATTTAGGGCAAAGCTTTTCAGATTTAAATGTCCATTAGAATAAGATCTTTCCCCTCACAAATTTTCAGATGAATCCGACAACTCATTGTTGGGTTGCTGCCCTAAAATTGTTAATTTTAAGGAAATTTTGCAGTTTTTGGTTATTATCTTGAATACTATTATAGATAGAGATAAACTGTAAACAGCAATACTGTTCAGCAAAGTAAGATCTACAAATAAGTCAACATGATCAAAATTGTTAGAGGACCCCTTTAGGAGTTATTGCCCTTTATAGTCAATATTGAACAACTTTTCGTCATTTTTGTAACTTGTACAAAAATCGTCTTTTCTGAAACTATGGGCCAAATTTAAACAAACTTGGCCACAATCATTACTAGGGTATCTATTTAAAAAAAGTGTCTAATGACCCCACCTACCAACCAAGATGACCGACATCAGTAGATACAGTAGCAGGTGAGCGACACAGGCTCTTGAGAGCCTCTAGTTTTTCAAGACCTTTAAATATGTTAAGTTTATGTGATACTTGTAGTAAATTCTTTATCCTTAAGACTTTCAACATAAAATCAATGGTCAGTTAACAGGCAAGACATTTCAGCGTGTGCATGTCTGTCTTTTGTATGGATATTCTATGTTTTGCTCTTTTGAAGCTGGAAAAATTATTTTTGTATATGATGCATTTTGTTTGAATGATTTTAAAAAAATATTCTTTTTTTATTTCAGAGGAAAATTTGCTGTAGTGAGAAAATTAGTGCACATAGAAACAAAACAAACAGTTGCTGCAAAGTACATTAAGAAACGTCGACGTGGCAAAACATGTCGGGAGGAAATACTACGGGAAGTTGTGATGTTAGAAAATGCCATATCACATCCAAGACTGGTACAATTACTGGAGGTGTTTGAAACACCGACAGAACTTATTTTAATTACAGAATAGTAAGTATCGGAAGGAAGTTGTAATTAATTACATAAAACAGGATGGGAGTTCAAAATGTTATTTTTAAAAAGATATTTTGTATGTACCAAATATACTACTTTGATATATAATTGAATTTGAAACCAGATTACAAAGGCCAAAAATAAGGAAATTATTATCTAGGGGTGGATCAAAGTTGAAATAATTTATCTTTTGATAAAGTACATGTATACTACAATTTTATCAAGGAAACCACATGTGACAGTTTATGAGACAGCATAAAAGAATTCACAGCTGTTGTAACTTTTATGCATTAAATTTCTTCACTGAGTCATCTTAATCAGTTATACAATGTATTATTTAAAATTACCATGTTAAGCAGTAAACAGGTTTTTTCTGGGATAGGGAAATAAAATTAAATAGTAGAACAAGTTTTATTGTCATGACTTATTTTAATATGAATTTTGATGATTTATGATAAATATACAGGAAAATATTCAGTATAACCAAGTTTGTACATTGACACATTCTTGGAAGCTGAAGAATTTATAAAGAAATCTTAGAGGGATAAAATTCATTGACCTTGAATTGTATTCCATGATGATTAAAAAAATTAGCAATGTGAATTCATTTATTTTCGTGGGTATCGATTTTCATGGATTGAGGAAAACTTGCACTTTCGTGGATATTTTATTTTGTGGTTTTGCCAATCTCTGCATTCAAGGACTACATAAATTTTGCAATTCGTTGAAAATTTGGTTCATCTGTACCCTCGAAATCCATCAATTTGGTATACAATGAATAATAATTAATCCACAGTACATGAAAAACATGGACATTGATATTTTGAATAATTGAAAACAACTGAGATAAAAGTTATATGAAATAAAAAGGATGTTTATACTTTAACTGACATGTAAGGATTACATATAGTAAATGTAATTCAGAGGTGGATTAAGGAGGGGCAGGGGAAATTTTGTTGTTGATTATATAAGGAATCACCGAAGCATGATTGGAACGGGCCTCCTCTTAGGCAGTCAGTGGGCCTCCACTTATGAAAATTTCTGGATCCGTCAATGCAATCATAAACTAATCAATCCTTCAATTTACGTATTCTAAAAGGTAATGGGTTCAACAATTTAATAAGATAATTATATATTGTTTTATACCCCTCCTCTAACTATATATATCCATAAATATCTTGTAACTTCCTTTAAATTGGTGATCCGTATGACCTCTGATCTTTACGAAACATAAGAAACAAGGAAGACTGTTTTTAGCACTTTTATCATAATTCCTTAAACCAATTATTTACTTCAGCTGTAATTGAAATGGACATTAAGTAGGTAGTTATTGTATTATACCTCATTATATTTACATTTAATTTAATGCATGACTTAGTCTTATTTCATGCTTCATTAAGTTTGATGCTTATTTCAGCTGCTCTGGTGGAGAACTGTTTCATGAATGTGTTACAGAAGAATCTTTTGAAGAAAGAGATGTTGTTAAGATTATGAAACAGATCCTAGAAGGACTTGACTATCTTCATCAAAGAAATATAGTACATTTAGATATAAAGGTATTGGTCAAATACATTTTGGCTGAAAAAGATTAAAATGATTAATTTAATAAGTACAAACTTGGTTTTACATTCATAAAGTATTTATTGCTACCAACTATATTGGGAGTAAGCTGAATTGAATGAAGTTTGTGTGAGTGATTTTGTATGTCTTTTGTTGCACGGTCGGGAATACCTGATACAAAATTGCTTCATGCTATTGACAAAACCAGAAGCTTAGCAACACCTTTTTTGTCACCTTTGTTTATCTTAAACTCACTGAAACCTGCACCAAGGCCCAACAACTTACACTTCAGTGCTAAATCAAGAATGCCTCTACACTGTTTTTAAAATTATACTTGTAGAAATGTCAAACACACAACATCTTAGTCTGAGATTACTCAAACATCTGAAATCCTTTTAAGCTCACCTGAATAAGCTTTAATTATCATGTGGGTCTGTGTCTGTCATTGTCTGTTGTTGCACAAGAATGAAATTATGCAGTTACATGACAGCTTGTACATAGTGAAAGAACAAAGCAAAAGTTGGGGGAGATTCTTTGTGCTACAGGGGGTCAGTAGGAGAAAAAAGTTACATATTCTTGGAATGAAATGAAAATCAAACAGTTTATGATTTATCTTAAGTAGGTAGTTGAAAATGGATCTATTACAATTTCTAGTTTGAAATTTGTAATTGATATTTTCAAAATGTACTGCCCTCTGATGTCATATGGCCCCAGCCAGTCCTATAAAAGAAGCTTTTAGAGGTCAGAACAATCTTGTACCAGATACATTAAATTATTGAAGAACACAATATGAGAATAATATTTCAAGTTACAAAGTATGACGAACAAAGAATCATATAGATATTGTTAAAATTTGCTCAACATGATATTGCATAATTGTCATTGTTAAAAAACCCAGGAAGACAACTATTGGGCACATCAAGTTTGTTGATAACTATTATTTCAGTCTTTTAGAATTAAGAATGAGATATACTAGTATTAAGGGTAGAGAAGTTAAGTTTGTTGATAACTATTATTTCAGTCTTTTAGAATTAAGAATGAGATATACTAGTATTAAGGGTAGAGAAGTTAAGTTTGTTTATAACTATTATTTCAGTCTTTTAGAATTAAGAATGAGATATACTTGTATTAAGGGTAGAGAAGTTAAGTTTGTTTATAACTATTATTTCAGTCTTTTAGAATTAAGAATGAGATATACTAGTATTAAGGGTAGAGAAGTTAAGTTTGTTGATAACTATTATTTCAGTCTTTTAGAATTAAGAATGAGATATACTAGTATTAAGGGTAGAGAAGTTAAGTTTGTTTATAACTATTATTTCAGTCTTTTAGAATTAAGAATGAGATATACTTGTATTAAGGGTAGAGAAGTTAAGTTTGTTGATAACTATTATTTCAGTCTTTTAGAATTAAGAATGAGATATACTAGTATTAAGGGTAGAGAAGTTAAGTTTGTTTATAACTATTATTTCAGTCTTTTAGAATTAAGAATGAGATATACTAGTATTAAGGGTAGAGAAGTTAAGTTTGTTTATAACTATTATTTCAGTCTTTTAGAATTAAGAATGAGATATACTAGTATTAAGGGTAGAGAAGTTAAGTTTGTTTATAACTATTATTTCAGTCTTTTAGAATTAAGAATGAGATATACTAGTATTAAGGGTAGAGAAGTTAAGTTTGTTTATAACTATTATTTCAGTCTTTTAGAATTAAAAATGAGATATACTAGTATTAAGGGTAGAGAAGTTAAGTTTGTTGATAACTATTATTTCAGTCTTTTAGAATTAAGAATGAGATATACTAGTATTAAGGGTAGAGAAGTTAAGTTTGTTGATAACTATTATTTCAGTCTTTTAGAATTAAGAATGAGATATACTAGTATTAAGGGTAGAGAAGTTAAGTTTGTTTATAACTATTATTTCAGTCTTTTAGAATTAAGAATGAGATATACTAGTATTAAGGGTAGAGAAGTTAAGTTTGTTTATAACTATTATTTCAGTCTTTTAGAATTAAGAATGAGATATACTAGTATTAAGGGTAGAGAAGTTAAGTTTGTTTATAACTATTATTTCAGTCTTTTAGAATTAAGAATGAGATATACTAGTATTAAGGGTAGAGAAGTTAAGTTTGTTGATAACTATTATTTCAGTCTTTTAGAATTAAGAATGAGATATACTTGTATTAAGGGTAGAGAAGTTAAGTTTGTTTATAACTATTATTTCAGTCTTTTAGAATTAAGAATGAGATATACTAGTATTAAGGGTAGAGAAGTTAAGTTTGTTTATAACTATTATTTCAGTCTTTTAGAATTAAGAATGAGATATACTAGTATTAAGGGTAGAGAAGTTAAGTTTGTTTATAACTATTATTTCAGTCTTTTAGAATTAAGAATGAGATATACTAGTATTAAGGGTAGAGAAGTTAAGTTTGTTTATAACTATTATTTCAGTCTTTTAGAATTAAGAATGAGATATACTAGTATTAAGGGTAGAGAAGTTAAGTTTGTTGATAACTATTATTTCAGTCTTTTAGAATTAAGAATGAGATATACTAGTATTAAGGGTAGAGAAGTTAAGTTTGTTGATAACTATTATTTCAGTCTTTTAGAATTAAGAATGAGATATACTAGTATTAAGGGTAGAGAAGTTAAGTTTGTTTATAACTATTATTTCAGTCTTTTAGAATTAAGAATGAGATATACTAGTATTAAGGGTAGAGAAGTTAAGTTTGTTTATAACTATTATTTCAGTCTTTTAGAATTAAGAATGAGATATACTAGTATTAAGGGTAGAGAAGTTAAGTTTGTTTATAACTATTATTTCAGTCTTTTAGAATTAAGAATGAGATATACTAGTATTAAGGGTAGAGAAGTTAAGTTTGTTGATAACTATTATTTCAGTCTTTTAGAATTAAGAATGAGATATACTAGTATTAAGGGTAGAGAAGTTAAGTTTGTTTATAACTATTATTTCAGTCTTTTAGAATTAAGAATGAGATATACTAGTATTAAGGGTAGAGAAGTTAAGTTTGTTGATAACTATTATTTCAGTCTTTTAGAATTAAGAATGAGATATACTAGTATTAAGGGTAGAGAAGTTAAGTTTGTTGATAACTATTATTTCAGTCTTTTAGAATTAAGAATGAGATATACTAGTATTAAGGGTAGAGAAGTTAAGTTTGTTTATAACTATTATTTCAGTCTTTTAGAATTAAGAATGAGATATACTAGTATTAAGGGTAGAGAAGTTAAGTTTGTTGATAACTATTATTTCAGTCTTTTAGAATTAAGAATGAGATATACTAGTATTAAGGGTAGAGAAGTTAAGTTTGTTTATAACTATTATTTCAGTCTTTTAGAATTAAGAATGAGATATACTAGTATTAAGGGTAGAGAAGTTAAGTTTGTTGATAACTATTATTTCAGTCTTTTAGAATTAAGAATGAGATATACTAGTATTAAGGGTAGAGAAGTTAAGTTTGTTGATAACTATTATTTCAGTCTTTTAGAATTAAGAATGAGATATACTAGTATTAAGGGTAGAGAAGTTAAGTTTGTTGATAACTATTATTTCAGTCTTTTAGAATTAAGAATGAGATATACTAGTATTAAGGGTAGAGAAGTTAAGTTTGTTTATAACTATTATTTCAGTCTTTTAGAATTAAGAATGAGATATACTAGTATTAAGGGTAGAGAAGTTAAGTTTGTTGATAACTATTATTTCAGTCTTTTAGAATTAAGAATGAGATATACTAGTATTAAGGGTAGAGAAGTTAAGTTTGTTTATAACTATTATTTCAGTCTTTTAGAATTAAGAATGAGATATACTAGTATTAAGGGTAGAGAAGTTAAGTTTGTTTATAACTATTATTTCAGTCTTTTAGAATTAAGAATGAGATATACTAGTATTAAGGGTAGAGAAGTTAAGTTTGTTGATAACTATTATTTCAGTCTTTTAGAATTAAGAATGAGATATACTAGTATTAAGGGTAGAGAAGTTAAGTTTGTTGATAACTATTATTTCAGTCTTTTAGAATTAAGAATGAGATATACTAGTATTAAGGGTAGAGAAGTTAAGTTTGTTGATAACTATTATTTCAGTCTTTTAGAATTAAGAATGAGATATACTAGTATTAAGGGTAGAGAAGTTAAGTTTGTTGATAACTATTATTTCAGTCTTTTAGAATTAAGAATGAGATATACTAGTATTAAGGGTAGAGAAGTTAAGTTTGTTGATAACTATTATTTCAGTCTTTTAGAATTAAGAATGAGATATACTAGTATTAAGGGTAGAGAAGTTAAGTTTGTTGATAACTATTATTTCAGTCTTTTAGAATTAAGAATGAGATATACTAGTATTAAGGGTAGAGAAGTTAAGTTTGTTTATAACTATTATTTCAGTCTTTTAGAATTAAGAATGAGATATACTAGTATTAAGGGTAGAGAAGTTAAGTTTGTTTATAACTATTATTTCAGTCTTTTAGAATTAAGAATGAGATATACTAGTATTAAGGGTAGAGAAGTTAAGTTTGTTGATAACTATTATTTCAGTCTTTTAGAATTAAGAATGAGATATACTAGTATTAAGGGTAGAGAAGTTAAGTTTGTTTATAACTATTATTTCAGTCTTTTAGAATTAAGAATGAGATATACTAGTATTAAGGGTAGAGAACTTAAGTTTGTTGATAACTATTATTTCAGTCTTTTAGAATTAAGAATGAGATATACTAGTATTAAGGGTAGAGAAGTTAAGTTTGTTGATAACTATTATTTCAGTCTTTTAGAATTAAGAATGAGATATACTAGTATTAAGGGTAGAGAAGTTAAGTTTGTTTATAACTATTATTTCAGTCTTTTAGAATTAAGAATGAGATATACTTGTATTAAGGGTAGAGAAGTTAAGTTTGTTGATAACTATTATTTCAGTCTTTTAGAATTAAGAATGAGATATACTAGTATTAAGGGTAGAGAAGTTAAGTTTGTTTATAACTATTATTTCAGTCTTTTAGAATTAAGAATGAGATATACTTGTATTAAGGGTAGAGAAGTTAAGTTTGTTGATAACTATTATTTCAGTCTTTTAGAATTAAGAATGAGATATACTAGTATTAAGGGTAGAGAAGTTAAGTTTGTTGATAACTATTATTTCAGTCTTTTAGAATTAAGAATGAGATATACTTGTATTAAGGGTAGAGAAGTTAAGTTTGTTTATAACTATTATTTCAGTCTTTTAGAATTAAGAATGAGATATACTAGTATTAAGGGTAGAGAAGTTAAGTTTGTTGATAACTATTATTTCAGTCTTTTAGAATTAAGAATGAGATATACTAGTATTAAGGGTAGAGAAGTTAAGTTTGTTTATAACTATTATTTCAGTCTTTTAGAATTAAGAATGAGATATACTAGTATTAAGGGTAGAGAAGTTAAGTTTGTTTATAACTATTATTTCAGTCTTTTAGAATTAAGAATGAGATATACTAGTATTAAGGGTAGAGAAGTTAAGTTTGTTTATAACTATTATTTCAGTCTTTTAGAATTAAGAATGAGATATACTAGTATTAAGGGTAGAGAAGTTAAGTTTGTTGATAACTATTATTTCAGTCTTTTAGAATTAAGAATGAGATATACTAGTATTAAGGGTAGAGAAGTTAAGTTTGTTTATAACTATTATTTCAGTCTTTTAGAATTAAGAATGAGATATACTAGTATTAAGGGTAGAGAAGTTAAGTTTTTTGATAACTATTATTTCAGTCTTTTAGAATTAAGAATGAGATATACTAGTATTAAGGGTAGAGAAGTTAAGTTTGTTGATAACTATTATTTCAGTCTTTTAGAATTAAGAATGAGATATACTAGTATTAAGGGTAGAGAAGTTAAGTTTGTTGATAACTATTATTTCAGTCTTTTAGAATTAAGAATGAGATATACTAGTATTAAGGGTAGAGAAGTTAAGTTTGTTTATAACTATTATTTCAGTCTTTTAGAATTAAGAATGAGATATACTAGTATTAAGGGTAGAGAAGTTAAGTTTGTTTATAACTATTATTTCAGTCTTTTAGAATTAAGAATGAGATATACTAGTATTAAGGGTAGAGAAGTTAAGTTTGTTTATAACTATTATTTCAGTCTTTTAGAATTAAGAATGAGATATACTAGTATTAAGGGTAGAGAAGTTAAGTTTGTTGATAACTATTATTTCAGTCTTTTAGAATTAAGAATGAGATATACTAGTATTAAGGGTAGAGAAGTTAAGTTTGTTTATAACTATTATTTCAGTCTTTTAGAATTAAGAATGAGATATACTAGTATTAAGGGTAGAGAAGTTAAGTTTGTTTATAACTATTATTTCAGTCTTTTAGAATTAAGAATGAGATATACTAGTATTAAGGGTAGAGAAGTTAAGTTTGTTGATAACTATTATTTCAGTCTTTTAGAATTAAGAATGAGATATACTAGTATTAAGGGTAGAGAAGTTAAGTTTGTTTATAACTATTATTTCAGTCTTTTAGAATTAAGAATGAGATATACTAGTATTAAGGGTAGAGAAGTTAAGTTTGTTGATAACTATTATTTCAGTCTTTTAGAATTAAGAATGAGATATACTAGTATTAAGGGTAGAGAAGTTAAGTTTGTTTATAACTATTATTTCAGTCTTTTAGAATTAAGAATGAGATATACTAGTATTAAGGGTAGAGAAGTTAAGTTTGTTTATAACTATTATTTCAGTCTTTTAGAATTAAGAATGAGATATACTAGTATTAAGGGTAGAGAAGTTAAGTTTGTTTATAACTATTATTTCAGTCTTTTAGAATTAAGAATGAGATATACTAGTATTAAGGGTAGAGAAGTTAAGTTTGTTTATAACTATTATTTCAGTCTTTTAGAATTAAGAATGAGATATACTAGTATTAAGGGTAGAGAAGTTAAGTTTGTTGATAACTATTATTTCAGTCTTTTAGAATTAAGAATGAGATATACTAGTATTAAGGGTAGAGAAGTTAAGTTTGTTGATAACTATTATTTCAGTCTTTTAGAATTAAGAATGAGATATACTAGTATTAAGGGTAGAGAAGTTAAGTTTGTTGATAACTATTATTTCAGTCTTTTAGAATTAAGAATGAGATATACTAGTATTAAGGGTAGCGAAGTTAAGTTTGTTTATAACTATTATTTCAGTCTTTTAGAATTAAGAATGAGATATACTAGTATTAAGGGTAGAGAAGTTAAGTTTGTTTATAACTATTATTTCAGTCTTTTAGAATTAAGAATGAGATATACTAGTATTAAGGGTAGAGAAGTTAAGTTTGTTGATAACTATTATTTCAGTCTTTTAGAATTAAGAATGAGATATACTAGTATTAAGGGTAGAGAAGTTAAGTTTGTTGATAACTATTATTTCAGTCTTTTAGAATTAAGAATGAGATATACTAGTATTAAGGGTAGAGAAGTTAAGTTTGTTTATAACTATTATTTCAGTCTTTTAGAATTAAGAATGAGATATACTAGTATTAAGGGTAGAGAAGTTAAGTTTGTTTATAACTATTATTTCAGTCTTTTAGAATTAAGAATGAGATATACTAGTATTAAGGGTAGAGAAGTTAAGTTTGTTGATAACTATTATTTCAGTCTTTTAGAATTAAGAATGAGATATACTTGTATTAAGGGTAGAGAAGTTAAGTTTGTTTATAACTATTATTTCAGTCTTTTAGAATTAAGAATGAGATATACTAGTATTAAGGGTAGAGAAGTTAAGTTTGTTGATAACTATTATTTCAGTCTTTTAGAATTAAGAATGAGATATACTAGTATTAAGAGAAGAGAAGTTAAGTTTGTTTATAGTTATGTATGAGGAAATGTGTGCTTATATGTTTGTTTGTTTTTTTCAGCCACAGAATATATTACTGACGCATCCCTTTCCTAAGGGTGATATAAAATTGTGTGATTTGGGATTTGCTTGTCTCGTGAACACAGGAGAAGATATCAGGGATATTATAGGAACAGTTGACTATGTTGGTAAGTATGCTCAAATAATAGACTTAGAAAATTAAATTATCTGTCATTCATTTAACTTTTGGACTATCTTTCAGCATATGTACAACCATTAAATCCAAGTTTGAGATTTAACACAACAACACCTTTAATCATATTAAAAAAAAATCTCCAATTTGAGGAAAGCTGTTGTACATGAAAATTGATATTACAAACTTTTTATTTGCATATCAACTCTACTTTTTTTTCAGATTTGAAATTACACAGAAAACAATGATAACATATATTGAGATGTAATATTGAGAATAGCTGCTTTGTTATTATTAATTATATATGTCAATAAATCTAGAAGACAATGTATTAAATTCTCTCTATATATTTTAGCACCTGAAGTTCTAGATTATGAACCTCTTGGTCTTCATACAGATATGTGGTAAGTCAAGAAAAGTACTGTGTATTATAATAGTCTATATTCTTTGAGATGAAACATATTGTTTTTCATATATGGTGGTATTTTACATCAACTCAATATAAGAAAAAATAGATGTGGTATGATTGCCAATGAGACAACTCTTCATATTGGAACAAAAGTCATAGAAATTAACAACTATAACCCCTTACAACCTTCAACAATGAACAAATCCCATATCACATAGTCAACTATAAAAGGACCAAGAATGATAAATGTAAAATAATTCAGATGAGAAAACTTATGGCATAATTTAAGTTCCAATTTTTTTTTAAATAGAAACAAATATGTTGTACAGCAACAAATGACAATCACTGAATTACAGGCTCCTGATTTGGACAGGCACATATATACAGAATGTGGCGGGGTTACTCATGTTAGCGGGATCCCAACCATCCCCTTACATGAGGCAGTGATGTAACAGTACAACATAAGAATGAACTATAAAACTCAGTTGAGAAAAGCTCAACTCATCAGATTGATGCAAATAGAAATTTATCTAACAAACACAGAGTGGATGTGGCCGGGTTCTTGAACTCCCAATAACAAAAAGACACTAAGTACAGATCTGAGACCACAGTTACTTTATAGTGCATTTTCTTTAGACAATAAATGAAAATTCAAAAAAATCCCACTTGCGCTTTCTGAATGATATTTGTACAGTGTTTACAGTATTTTGTACTACTTTTGGAACAAATTATATCAAAATTATAGAAAACTTCATCAGCTCGAACTCAAAATATGGACAATTTTATGTTAAGGGGGTCTTGAAATATTTTGACAGTTTCCAAAATGCTAATTTTTAACCTTTTTTAGCTGAACTAAATCACTACTTGACTTTCAATTCATGACCCAAATTTTTAAGTGTAATTTCATCCCCCCTACTTGCTCTTTGAGGCATAACACATGATAAATAAAGTTGGAAAGAGTATAAAAAGAATTGGCAAGTAACACACTGTCCACACTAGGGACTATATTTGTTGACAACGAAAATCAAAGGATGATTACTGTGTACTCAGACCAGTACTCAAGTGGCTGACAGATAGTCCATAGCCAATGCCAACTAATAATGAAAAATCATGCATCTAATAAGAAATTATCAATTATTGCACATCCAACATCCAATGTATTTAGTGTAAAGAGATCATAATCAGTCAGAGAAAAAAACATGATCTTGTGCCATGCCAAATTATAGGTATCAACAGATTGAAGATCCACAAATGTTCATATGTATATATAACAATAATATTTAAGTTTGCTTTTAATTTACTGTTAACAAAATCAATACTAAAAGTTGTAATATCAAACACAAGTGGAGCTCCATAGCTGGAGATTGTTAAAGGGCAGACAGATACAGCAGATTAAATGAATTTAAATAATCTAGTTATCACATGTTTTAATAAAAATATTCAGAATGTCAAATTAAACTACTTTCCATTTCTACCTAAATTAAGCAGATTGTTCTAAATACGAAGAGTTGCACTTAAGGTAAATTATACATAATTGGTCAATATAAAAAGTACACATGAATGTATTGAACATTTGCATACCTACAAGATTGTGTACAAGATATTAATATGATACTAAAAATTATTGGAAAAGTCACTGGTTATGTTATGTTTTATGTATTTCATATAAAAAAATCTTAAAAACTGTACGCCACCTGTATACATTAATCCATTTGTTTATTATTTTTCAGGAGTTTAGGTGTTTTAGCCTATGTAATGTTAACAGCCCATTCACCGTTTGCTGACGACAACCAACAAAAGACTTTCCTTAATATATCGCAAGTTAATTTAGAATTCCCAGAAAACCTCTTTTCTCATCTCAGCTCTGCATCTCAGGATTTTATATGTAAACTGTTAATTAAAAATCCAAAGTAAGTGGTTTGTATAGAAGATATATTTGAGGTTTATTTTTGTGGTCATCATAAATCTCTAAAATCTTAATCCTTTTGCCAACAAATCTTGGTTAACTGGGATTCACACTTGTGACCATGAGTCCTGGTTTACTGTGAACGGAATACCTCTTTTATTTTTTCAGCTGAAAAACATTGCAAATACAAGTTATCTTTTTTTGCTTAATACCTGGATGAAAGTGTAAACATGTTGGTTCTCCTTGTTGAAAATGTGTCAAAATCAGTAACACTACATTTTAATTTCATGCTGGATGCCCCACCAGTACTTATTTATTAATTGAAGAAGTAAAAATCATTAATTGATATTTTTTTTACAGATAAATCAATAAAATAAAAAAACATCTTGAACATTAAACAAGTAACAATAATGAAGAAAAACACAATATTAATGGAAAAATCATCTGTATTTGTGTAAAATACGCATCCTCTCTATAAACTACATATTTGGGGTTCAAAAATGCATACCATACTAAAAATATTTAAAATAAGTTTAATATGTTACTTAAAAAGAGAAACACTGATACTCTGCTGTACACCCTAAGAGGAATTAAAAATAACTTACTTCCCTTAATAATAAGACAAGAGAGTGACCTGTAACACATGTACACATTGAAGAAAAGGTTCAATGCTAATATATATTATAGAAAGACTGTCTTGACAAATTAAATGAATGACACATCAACTGTTCTGAATTATATCCTGCGGTTCAAATTTTTATGTAAGTTAATAACTTGAATTTTTTGACAACATATATTTACTATTTTTAGAAAAAGAATGAATACCATACAGTGTTTAGAGCATCCTTGGATAAGTGGAGTTATCTCCCCTGAAACATTGCTAGGTGATAGTGAAAATTGTAAAAACAGTGAAGAAAATATGATTGAAAGTTGTGATGAACAAGAGGAAAAGTCTGATGTTATTGCTGAAAAAGAAATACCTGTTGAAATTGTCCAAAACTGTTCCGAATCCAGTGACAGTTTACCAAGTGAACATAAAGATTTAAATCTAGTTTTAGAAGAACCAGAAAACATTGATAGTGAGGATAGCATCCCAAGTAAAATATTCAAGTGCAATTCTAACTCAAATATTCTTGATGAATGTGAGAAGACAAAAGGTACTGAAAACATGACATGTTCTGAGAATGAATGTATGAAGGACAGTTACAAGATGGACGATGTCAACAGTAATTTATCTACGCAAGCTGTAGTATAATTATGGACAACTATAGACCCTAAAACTAACCCAAAGACTTACCACATATCTGTGAAACATATCATATTTAATGCAATGTATTCCTAATTTTAAAATTATTTTAAGTGTTCTACTTCAATGTAATTTTCAATGAAAGGATATTGCTTTATTATCTCACAAAAACTAGATGCAGATAAATATTTGCATTTTGAACTATAGTTACTAATCATGTTTTTGAAGATTTGAAATATTGACAAGATGCTAGGTTCTTGAAAAAATAAACTAAATG
The DNA here is from genome assembly GCF_036588685.1 of Mytilus trossulus. Lineage (NCBI taxonomy): Eukaryota > Metazoa > Mollusca > Bivalvia > Mytilida > Mytilidae > Mytilus > Mytilus trossulus. Next base: position 26,647,928 of record NC_086374.1, on the reverse strand, counting down.
TTTCAGGTGTAACACATATAAAATAAATAACAATTATTTGACCAATCTGCAAACAAAATTCTGTCTCACAGTTACAAAGATCAGATACAAAAATATGAAATTCCATGTAATTCCAAGACAAAAATAGATTTATCTTTTTACTTTTGCATTAATTTAATGAATTTATGAAGATACTTAGTTATCCAGGCATCATTTATGTGGGTGAATATCCAAAACAATATTACTTCTATTTAAGAGAAAAGAATAGTATAACATTTTTTAAAATAACAAAACTGTAATTATATTATTAGTATTGTTCTATGCACATTAATGCAAATAATAAATAGATACTCCTGCAATAACTCAATAGATGGTACTACCAGTCATATGATATATTTAAGCTTGCTTCCTTCATATTTTCATACTATTTGCAGTTGCTATAAGCTTTTTATATAATTTAAAACACAGTACAGGGAGTGCCATATAATTTACAAACAGTTGTTGTAGTGTGATGTACTAAAGATAAAAGGGTTGATAATTCTCAAATACATTATTTGTATGAAAAATAATACTGTAAATTAAAAAAAAAATTATGAAAGGGTTGTAGAAAAAACTTAAAAGTGCTAGGAAAAATTCAAACAAATTTGATAAATAGATACCTACATATATATGTATAGAGAAAACTGTATGTCTTATTTTGATTCATTCAAGGTCTTAAAACTTGCTAGCTAATGTTAAGAGTTATCTGAATTTAACACTGGCCATGGTTACCTTAAATTAAAAAATTATAGTTTTTTTTCATTTTTGATCAATGGTAAAGTTTATGGTTTAAGACCATACATAAATTGGTGTTCTCAGAGAAATACATATTAAAGAATGTTGGACTGAATTATTTATTATGCCTGTACATGTATTATTTTATGAAGTAATATACATTTATAACTGTAAATGACCAAAAGATATGTAATTGTTAATCGACCAAGTCAGAAATATACCTTTATACAAAAAAGTCAAAGAAAAAACGATCACTTAAACGACAGAAGACTTTTTATTGATACATCAGACCAGTACTTCAGCATACAAAAATTCAGAATATGACAGAACTAGACAAGAATCATACCAAATTTTAATATAAACAGTTTCCTGTCATGTTCATTCGTGAAAAAGTAAGCCTTTACTAACATTAATATGGAGTTGTTTGAGAAAATAATATTTGGCATTAAAAGTATCAAATTATAATGTCAAAATCATTATCAAATTTCTAGCTACCAAATGAGATATAGCAATTCATGTTTTAATTCACATTGTCATTCATTTGTTCATGACATGCAATTTCAAGATGTTTAAATGTGTTGTATGAAAATGAAAAGAAAAGGAAACAACTATTGCTAATGGGAAACCTTGTACAAATTTAAATATAAAGAACATTTTTGGAGTAGAAAATATAAAATCAAGTTAAAAATAATCTGGAAATTATAAACAAAGATCTTATAGAATTATCATATATAATCATAAATTGTCATTTTATGAATTATTTTTTTTATACAATTATACATAAGATGAAAAGCTCTGCTTAAAAGTCTTTTTGAATCACACATAGCTATTTGCAGCAACATTTCTTGATGAGTAGATTGCACAATTTTTCAGGACCAATGATAACTTTATTTGAAATTAAACACATATGCTATTGTTACTGTTAACGGACAGGCAAGTGTTTTCGTATTATAATTATGATGATAATATATACATTGATTTAGTCTTTTCTCAATAGAATGACAAAAAAGAAGCCTTCAAGGAAAGCCTATTTCTGGCCTATGCAATACATAAGGTAGAATAGACAAACCAAAGGTCCAGTTATCTGTCCGTCTGTTAGTTCTTGTAAACACTATCACAACTACATTTTTTTAACAATCTTTATGAAATTTATGTCCAAGGTTTATATAGGCAATGTTCTTAAAATCAGTGCAGATCATGTATGTATGGGAGTAAATGACTCCAGGGTTATTTCAGTAAAAAAAATATAATCTTGTATTGATGTTTAAATATTTTTTGACTAAAGATTGAAAAAATTATACATTTGAATTAGTTAGTATGGGCTGATTTAACATAAAATGTCAATGTTACAACCAATAACTGTCAGTTAACAGTAACAAAAAAGTAGAATCAACTACACAATTTGTGGGAACATAGTGATTAAAATTTATTTGGTGCTGAATATACATGAAGTTTTACATGTATAGTTTTGGTACACATTTTTTGATACATCAGCATTATGCATACATTTAATCATTATCAGTATTTCATGACCAATATTTTTAGATAATTTTTTGACCAAAATGTTGTTTTTTTCTTTTCTATACATGTGTTATTTTTTTTTGATGTTGTGAAATGATTATGGAATTTATCATGTTAATATATTTTTCTTACAACATAATTGCAGTTTTCAAATACCCTCATCTTAATTCATGATTCCAAAAATAAAGATAAGAATCAACTTTACTAATTATGGAAATCTGCAATTAAAAAAAAGTATATACTAACACGTGCAACAGTTGCATGTTAATTCTAAAATATGCTATCATTTCTTTTTTGTGTTGTTGTAGTAACTTTTTGGACCATATTCCCCCAAAAGAACAATTCCAATTTTATATTAGTATATGTAATAGTATATATTATTACTTCATGTCATGTTTTATTTTGTTTTCAATTTCGAGAATAAAATAGTATACTCAGACCATTAGATTTTGTTTATATGGGCTCATTCCAGACTCTGGTATAACAAGACATTAGTTAAAGGTAACAACAGGTTTGATTATCATTATATTAACATTCAAGAAATATTTACATGGGATTTTACTTCTTATACCCTTGATAATATTTACATTGAATTCTTTTTATAACCTCCCCTTAAACTATTTTTCCTGTTTATATTTATGGTTAAAAATACCAGTCTCTTTGTTCATGTATTGTATTGTTAGAACTAATTAAATGTGTTAAGCATGTCTACAAAATTAGTGTAAATAGACAAATTTGTTTTTTTGTAATAGAAGTTTAGTTGTAAAAAAAATTATAGTTTGTATAGACTATAAACATATTAACATCAATTTTATTAAAAGAAATAATTTAGAATATATTAGTTTGCTTTTATATTGAAATATATATATAGTTTCTACCTAATAGTTAACAGCTTGTACATAAAAAAAAATGATAGTGTGCTTGTAAGCCATCTTGACATTATTTTTGTTTTCATTAACCTTTTACACTGTTTCTGTTAAGTCTGTGCATTTATAAATATGTGTTTTACACCCCAAAAAATTTACACAAAGTGACACAGACAATTGTTTGAAAGGCTGAACATCAATTACTATAAAAAAATTCAATCATATGAGACACATGATACTTATTTGGTTCATTGAATACAATCATTTTGTTTGTGAACATCAGAGCACAATACACTGGAATACGGTTACACACAATGGTAAACGAAAAGAAAATAACAGCAATTCTGTGAGTTTGAACCCTGTCCATGCTAGTGCACTGGACTCCAATCTTAATTCATAGGATTGTCAGTTTTACTATCAAGGTCAGTGTGTTTCTCAGGGCTTTAACTTTCTTCACCAATAAAACTGCCGCCATGAAATAACCCCAAAGTGGAACTTAAAAGTGGTGTTAAAACGCCAACAATCAATCAATCAATTAAACCTCTGTATAATGAAATGCAAATGTTGCACTGCTATGAAAAGATTGAATCATTTTGGACTCAATGGTTCTAGTTTGTTTCCTACTCATAATTAAAATGTTTCCAGTCGTGTCCGTGCATTAACACATGAACTGTTCTACCAAAGCTTCCCAAATTTTAATATGTTGTTACTGATGACTAAATGGAAGTCAAGTTCAATAATGACGATTTTGACTTTTACCGTTCAGGAGTTATGGTTCTTGAAAGATCGTAAAATGTTGTTTCCATTCACGTTGTTGCATTTACTCATGAACCATTCAATCTAAGCTTTTCAAATTTTAATATGTTGATACTGATGACAATATAGAGGTCAAATTTTATATTGACGATTTTCACTTTCACCAATCATCAGTAATGGTTCTTGTGATATTGCCAGGACACAAATAAATGCTAATAAATCCGGTTTGCTGTCGTTGTGACAGCCTCTTGTATTGACAAATGTTTGCTAGCCTTTGAAAAAGTCTTTGGTAAAGGTATATTATATGAAATTGCAGCCAAATTATTGTTGCCACAGAAATACAATTATCCTGGAGATAACTCAATAAAAAATTTCCTCAAATATATGTGAAAGGTTAATTTTTCAAGGTTTTGTGTGCTGCCTAGGTTTTTCGTTTAGGAATTCTTTTACCTTGATATTCCAAATGTAAATAATTCCTTTAATTTCTGTACACCATCGTAGGCAGTTTAAGAATATTACCATTAACACTGATTGCAGACAATTTGCTTATTTTTGCATTATACCACGCCAGGTTAGATAGTCTATTATTATCTTTTGGTGGTAAGGTGGACAAAAATGTGTTGTTGGGATGGTTGCTTATTCTTCCGAATTTACAGAGGAAGAAAGGGGTATAAAAGAGGGACGAAAGATACCAAAGGGACAGTCAAACTCATAAATCAAAAATAAACTGACAATGCAATGGATAAAAATGAAAAAGACAAACAGACAAACAATAGTACACATGACACAACATAGAAAAATAAAGAATAAACAACACGAACCCCACCAAAAACTAGGGGTGATCTCAGGTGCTCCGGAAGGGTAAGCAGATCCTGCTCCACATGTGGCACCCGTCGTGTTGCTTATGTGATAACAAATCAGGTAAATAGTCTAATTCGGTAGGTCACACTCATAAAAGGGAAGGGGATTGTAGTAACGACATAAGGAACATATCCGATATCATTTGTGAAATGGTTATTCCGTAACGGACAACCAACTCGTGATGGCGTCCGTAAAATTTACGAAGGGATGATTTCAACTTCACCATTTGGAACTTTTGGTTTAATAGCTTCCTTGTGAGCAGCAAGCTTCTATCAAGAAAATCATAATAGGAAATGCAAGCACGGGAATATCGTATCAATTGGTAGATATATACCCCGTATGCAGGTGCTGCTGGAATGTTGCTACTTAGAAATGGAAAGTTCACAATTATAAAGCTGAAATCAAATCTTTTGTCGTAAAGTTTTGTTATCAACCGACCCTCATTGTCAATTTCTAGATCTAAGTCAAGATATGAGGCCTATTTGTACTGCTGTTCTTTTAAATGAAGATAAGGAGTGAAGTTATTTGGTAGAAGGAAATGATTATAAATGAGAGATGTTTTTTTTCTCTCCAGAATATCCAAAGAACATTATTCTTATGTTTAAATGCTCTTTTTATATAAAAAATAGTTTTAATCTTTCACTTCATTGTTCAGTTGCTTAAATCCGTTCATAAGTTATCAGGTAAATCTTGGTACCTTTGAAAACTATTTACACTGCTGGGTCGATGCCACTGCTGGTGGACGTTTCGTCCCCGAAGGTATCACCAGCCCAGTAGTCAACACTTCGGTGTTGACATGAATATCAATAATGTGGTCATTTTTATAAATTTCCTGTTTACAAAACTTTGAATTTTTCGAAAACTAAGGATTTTCTTATCCCAGGCATAGATTACCTTAGCCGTATTTGGCACAACTTTTTGGATTTTGGATCCTCAATGCTCTTCAAATTTGTACTTATTTGGCTTTACAAATATTTTGATATGAGCGTCACTGATGCGTATTATGTAGACGAAATGCGCGTCTGGCGTACTAAATTATAATCCTGGTACCTTTGATAACTATTATCAAGTAGAGATTTATAGTATATATCTCGCAATTGGTACGATATTTCTATGCTTGTATATCCTATCATGATTTCCTTTATAGAGGATTGTTTCCCACTAGGAAGATATTAATTCAAATTGTGAAGTTGAAATCACCCCTTCGTAAAATTTAACAGGAGTTGGCTGACCGTTATGGAATTTTTATGTTTCAGATGATCTGTTCCATATGTCGTTATTGCATTCCCGTTCACTTTTTACGAATATGTTCTAGCGAATTAGAATTATTACCAGATTCATAAAAACATGAGCAACATGACGGGTGCCACATGTGGAACAGGATCTGCCTACCCTCCCGGAGCACCTGCGATTGCCCTAGTTCTTGGTGTAATTCGTGTTGCTAAGTTGTAGTGTTTTCTGTTCTATTGTTTTTTTTTATAAGCTATGGCGTCAGTTTATTTTCGATTTATGAGTTTAATGGCCCTCTTTTATAGAATAATATTATTTTTCTTATTCAAAGATTCATCGTAGCTCCCGATTTAACTATGGTCTCATTCAGCTATATGTTCCTATATGTTCCCAAGCTTTTGTCTGTAATATAAGTTGGCTTCCATTTATTACAGAGACAATGAATCAGGAAGAGGTGGTAAAAATACCAAAGGAGTTATTAAACTCCTAAGTCGCAAACAAACTGACAATGCAATGGCAAACACAAACAAAAATATCAAAAGACAAACATGATACAAAATACAATATTGAAACCGAAGTATGAGAAACTGGAACACGACCTAAAACTGCGAGCGATCTTATGAACTCTGGTAGAGTAAGCAGATCCTGCTACACGGGACTTTGGGTTGAACGGAGGTTGGATTTAAGGACTATTTACTCATGTTGCAAGCGACAAATTTAGAAAATTTGGACCGCATTTTAAGTAGAATCTTATTTTGATTTTATCACAAAATACTTCTACTGAATATCATGAGGGTATTTATTGTCTCTTAAATGATATATTTGACGATTTTGTCATAGCTTATATCTCCCGCGATAGTGAAATTTTCTGTAGATTTGCCAATTGCATGAATCTATAGACAGGAAAAGCCAAATATACTGCACAGTGCTACAAACCACACCCGCTACTACTGTCAAACAGACAAACAACCAATAACAAGAAAGTAACAAAAAAAGGCATATAATTTGAAAAGTGTTATCATAATATGCTTGCTACTACAGGAAACTAGTCAAAGTTGCCACAGCTGTTGGATGGATACTACCATTATCTTTTATTTTCATAACTTAATGTACGGGAGGCAAATGATTTATCAAAAGTAGTTCACAAAGAACCGCTCATGGACGCCATTGCAGATCCGATGTTGTGAATGGTTGATATTTTCACATACTACAAATTTTTATTTTTTTAATCAGGCAGAATAAGATACGCAGCAGTGGGGTCACCAATGTTATATATCAATTAGATCAGGTGGTTTCAAAAATTCAGATTGATTGATTGTTAGTTGCTACACGCCCGGTGGCAAATATTTCATGCATATTCAGGACGAAAACAAGTTAACAATAATTACTATAGGTAGGTCTTCTCATAATAGAGGCCATTCGGGATGATAGTCGGGGAAATTTGGACTGCCACTGAAAAATGAGGGTATATTGACATTTTGTCTTGCAACAGGCCACATTCACTCAAAGAGTTGTTGCAAGGGTTGTTTGCACGAGGAATCGGATTTAACTTCCCCAATCTGACCGAACGTGACTGCGAACTTAATACATCCCGCACAGCCAAATGGACGCCCCACTTCGGCAAAGTGTTATTTTTCTGCCGGTCGGAAGAACCAAGTGACCATATTTTTATTCCCCAGTCACCCTTGGTGGGGCAAAAATGCAGAAAACAAATAAAGGCAACAGAAGTATACCGCTGTTCAAAACTCATAATTCGATTGAGAAAAAACAAAACAAATCCGGGTTACAAACTAAAACTGATGGAAACGCATCATATATATAAGAGGAGATCAACGCCACAACAGAAACACAACATTAAAATGTAACACACACAAAAACGATCTATAATATAACAATGGCCATTTTCCTAACTTGGTACAGAACATTTTAAGAAAAAAATGTGGGTTTAACACTATCATGAATCACCCTTTCGATTTCGGAATTTCTTTGAATACTGATTATATCACGTTTCGTATTGATGGAATCAAGTTTGACGACAAACGCAGTCTTCTCAGAACCAGAATCTATGACAAACGAGACGATATTAATTTTGAAATAATTAATTTCAACCACCTCAGTAGCAATATAACAACTGCACCTTGATATGAGATATATATTTCCCAACTTACTCGGTGTTCGTGATCTTGCAGGTGCTACTCAGACTTTGTAAAACATCACAAGAGATTTGAGAGTTGAATAGCAAGCGTATGTCAAAGAACGTCTCGTACGTTTTCATAACACTGTTCCTCGTAAAGTACCCATATCTTGTTTATAAATATTCAGTATCAACATCACAAATAATACATAATGGTCTTGAATTGTAGATTATGGGTACTGACGTTGTTAATCATCTTAATAACTTGTTATAATATTCTTTTATTTGTATTAACTAGTAATAATAATACTTTGACTGTTTATTAATTGTCTTTATGAATTATACTTTTTCGTTTATAGTGATTAAGATTATAACACAATGTTGACTGCTTTACCCTAATTTTAGACATTTTTACCTATCATGTCTGTGCGTTTTGTTCACATATCGTTGTCAATATAATTGAATTTGAGGCGACTATCATAAAAGTGAGAGCTTTAGCTAGCTTTAAAACCATATTTTATCCTCCATTTTCTACATACGAAAATGTATATACCAAGTCAGTAATATATGACAGTTGTTATCCATTCGTATGATGTGTTTGAGCTTTTTATTTTGGCATTCGACCAGGGGGTTTCCTTTTTGAATTTTCCTTAAGAGTTCAGTATTTTTGTGATTACACTTTGACCGATTAGTTTGTTTAAGTGATATCCATTTGACGTGGTTCTGTACTAATACATCACGTCATTGTGATGTTGTGCTATTATGAATTATTGCATCCTTGTATTTCGCTTTTGTTAGTGTGCTTTGTATAAATATGTGTTTCTCTGTTACATACTTGTTTGTTTAATGGTGATTGGGATTGTGGCACAGTGTTGACTGCTGTACCCCTATTTTTGACACTTTTACGAATTATGTTTACATATCGTTGTCAATAAAGTGGAATTTTAAACGACTGTCATACAAGTGAGAACTTTAGCTTAAAAACCATGTTTAATCCACCATTTTCTACATAGGGAATTGCCTGTACACAGCCAGGAATATGACAGCTATTATCCATTTGTTTGATATGTGCTTTTGATTTTGCCTTTTGATTACGAACTTTCCGTTTTGAATTTTCCTCGGAATTCGGTATTTTTGTTATTATACTTTTTATTATACTTTTTATGAAACGGATTAAATCATTGTTTTGATTTGATATTTCGAAAAAAACCACAATCAGGCGAAAACGGCGGTATGTATATTTTGGAAACAGTTATAATGAATGATAATATATGATTGCCTAAGTGATAACTATCCACCTAAGACCCGAAGTCCAGGATTTCAACGTCAAAGGGTCATAGTACGGCCTTTAACAACGAGACAAGTAAAAGACTGATTTACACTGAGTTTTACTGTGCGTATTGTTGTGGGTTTTTTTTCTACATTGCCTAGATGTATAGAGGGAGGGTTGAGATATCACCAAAAATGTTTAACCCCGTGGGATTTTTGCGCCTGTCCCAAGTCAGGAGCCTCTGGTCTTTGTTGGTCTTCAATGATTTTTAATTTTAGTTACTTGTGTATAACTCGGAGTTTAGTATGACGTCCATTATCACCCAACTAGTATACATATTTGTTTAGGGGCTAGCTGAAGGACTCCTTCGTGTGTGGGAGTTTCTCGCTGCGTTGAAGACCTATCGGTGGCCTTCGGATGTTGTCTGCTCTATGGTCGAGTTGTTGTCTCTTTGACATATTCCCCATTTCCATTTTCAATTATATCAAACGCAAAACAAATATTAAGTTGTTAACTTCTGGGTGACCTCATTTGGTGGAGATTTGTGTCAATATCAACCATACCACGTTGTCTTAAGTCGAAATAGAAGAAAGCATTCTACGACAACAACTGTAAAACAGGCAAATTCATAATGTTGTTTTGTTATGTAAATCATGTTATTAGTACTCTGCCTTCTCTCAAATGAGTTCAAATGGGCTTGGTTTCGTCTAACACCAACCGAAGACAACTTGACACCTCATTTACAACTTGCTATTTACAATGAAAGAGAAGAGTTTTACATCATGGTAAAGTAATTTTTCTTTGATGCTAAAATCATTAGTTTTTTCCAATCTTATAGTTTTTGAAGAAAAAAGAATCATTTTATGAGCAGTTTTTTCTAGGATATACTAGTAATGTAATCGATATTGCATTAACATTGGTTTTCTATTTTAACGAATTTGCCAATGACTTGGAAATAATCAGAACTAAACAATTTTCAGAAATCAACCTTCATTGCTATTGGCATAAGTTCAACATTCTCAGTAATGAATTATACAATAATACTTTGAGTCTCGAATGAAGATATTTATAGAGCCTAAAACATCCAGAGGTGGCATATATGATTACTTTCCAACAGACTATTGGAATCCCAATTGGTACCGATTGCGCTCCTCTACTTACAGATTTGTTTTTGTATTTCTATGAAGCATAATTTATCCGAGGGCTTGTAAAGAAAGAAGGAAAGAAATTAGCCCAGTCTTTTAATTTCACCTTTCAGTCTATTGATGATGTCCTGTCTCTTAATAAAAACAGATTTAGTGATCACTTACATTTAATATATCCAAGTGAACTTGAAATTAAAGATACTACCGACACAGTCTGCTTCGTATTTAGACCTTTTCATCGAAATGACTACTGATGGCAGGCTAAATACCAAAATTTATGATAAACGCAACGATTTTAATTTTCCTATAGTCAACTTTCCAATTTCGTGTAGCAACATCCCAGCGGCACAAGCATATGATACTCTACTCTAGAGCTAGCTCAAAGTACTTTGATTTTGTTGAACGAGGAATACTGCTTTCTCAAAAGTTGCTAAGACAGTGATATGAATCAATAAAATAAAGGTCATCACTCAAGAAATTTTACGGTCGCCATCATGAGTTGATTGGCCATTGTGACAAAAGTGTGTCAGAAATCATATCTGATATTCTCATAATATCCTTCCATCATTACCAAACTGAACAAAGAAATAACACGACGGGTGCCGTATACGGTACATGAAATGGCTTCCCTTCCGGAGCACATGATTTCACTCCCGGTTTTTAGTGGAGTTCGTGTTGTTTCTTATTTGTTATTTGTAACTGTTGATGTAAATGTTTTTGGTTTTATGATAAAATTGCGAATGGCAATGGGGAATGCGTCAAAGTCTTTGTTTCCTCATTGGTTTTGATTATTATTGTCTTCAGACACCTTTGACATTTGTCAATCCTACTCCATCTCCTTATTTCAATATGTTATGGTATAATGTTTTATCGCTATTTTACAAAATTATCCATTGATCATACTGACTGATAATTTCCTTTCTTAAGACAGTAGAGTGATATGAAAAATTATCGCTAGAAACTGAGGTAGCACGTATTTTTTTTTATCTGTTACTACTGACAGAAGGATGGATGGATAGAAGGATGGAAGGACAGACAGAGGTAAAACAGTATACCCCCTTTTTTCAAAGCGGGGATATAAATATGTGAACATTTGATTGGTTTACTTCTAATGATAAATATTCTTTTTTTGTTCACAGAAATGTTATGTGAAAGTTTATCTATGGTACTGGACATGATACACATTAACTCATGCCAAATAATACTTTATTTGAAACAAAGAAAAATTCTGCACAATTTTTTTAAATGTGCAATCATAGCATTTGTAAATGTTCAGTGCCAACTTTTACTATTTTTGAGTGTACTATTTGTTTTAAATTTGGTTAGTCACCACACCTCACCTATCCTCTTCATGCCGATCGGCATGTAAAGCCCTGATACATTTTTTTTCATTTCACAAGGAATTTAGCAGCTGCTCTTGTCATAGCTCAGTTGTTCCATCCAAGTGATGTTCTTTCAGTCTCTACAGTCAAGCTCAATGTGGTTTTGGGACGTCCAATTTTCCTTTTTCCCTCTGGTTTCTATGTCAGTGCACCGAGTATATAGTGCTGGTATCCATCCTTAGTACATGACCAATCCATCTCCAACGCCGTTCTATTATATCATCACTTAGTTCTTTTGTTCTTTGTTCCAGATTTTATGTGGAGGTTCTCGATTGATATAGTATTGGGCCATCTTCTTTTTGGTATCTGTCGTAGACATCTGTTTTGGAAGGTGTTTAATGTCTTCTTGTCTTGTTCAGTTGTTTTGGAGGTTTCACATCCATACAGTGGGATTGATATTACTAAACTGTTAAATAACCTGACCTTTGTTTTTAATGACAGTACCGATGATCTCCATATTTTTTTAGCCTGCTTAATTGACCTTTAGCTTTCTTCCGCCTGTTGTCCATGTCATTGTCACAGCCATCTTTTGTAGTAACTATTCCTCCTAGGTAAGTGAATGTATCTACATCTTCTATGTCGTTCTTGTTTAACTTCACTGGGTTATTATTTGTGGTGTCCATCCGCATTACTAAGTACTTATGTTTTAGAGGTGTTAATCTTTAGCTCTATTTTGCTGGCATAATTTGGGCAATAATTGACAATAACAATAAGTAAGTAAGTAAATTATTTATTATAGTGACATGTGTTTTCACAAAATTTATAATACAATGATATATAAAAACAATAATTAGAACACCCGACCCTTTGGGTCTATAAGTCACTTTAAACATAGATTTCAATGGTACGACGAACAAAAATAAATAAAATGTTATCGAAAATGTTCATATAAAAAGTTTTTTCTCTTATTGAAAGCTTCCAATAGATATTTAGCAGTTTTTCTCGGGTTTTGACATAGTAAATATTTAAACTGTTCTTCATTTGAAAGTATACATAAATTGTCTATTTGAGAGAAATGTTGCAGTCGCAGATTGTTATAAAAGTTACAGTTGATAAGGAAATGAAATTCGTTTTCCACACAGTTATCGCTACACATTTTACATAAACGGTCACATTCGTTTTCACCTACAAAACGACCAGTTTCTAACCTGAGTGGAAGAATGCCACACCTGAGTTGCGCTATTATGGATCTTTCAGTACGGTTAAGATTAAGTTCAATGTATTGTTCACAGCAGTATTCAGATTTTATGAGCCTGTATGTTCGTAGTTTCGGAAAGTTTGTTAAACCTTTCTGCCAATCTGCGGAGCATTTATCTTTGAGCAATGTTTCACACATCAGTGAATCGCAAGTGTTTTTTGTAATAAAATTGTTCTCTAGTCCTATAACTGACATAATGTTTTTCACTTCGGATGACCAATTTTTCATGCAAATTTCGTAGTCCCAATTGAAGACGCGTTTACATATACGAGTGTCGTCCATTGATATAAGCTTGTTCCAATACCTTATCATATTGCACCATCGTCGTTCCTTTGAGTTCACCCAACCAACTTCACCGTTAATTGCAAATGTCGGTGCAAATTCATGGACGCCAAGAAAATAACGAATTGCTTTGTTCTGGATTTGATTCAAGCAAGCAAAGTCTTTGTATCCCCAGATCGAAGAGCTGTAGTCAAGCACTGGTACTACACAAGAAGTAAAAAGTTTCTCAAAAGTTTTAATTCCGAAGTCTTTTAGATGATGAATCTTGGAGATAACTCCTCCTAACGCTCTACCTCCAGCTTCTGATAGTCTATTTGCATTGTCTTTAAAGTCCTTTAGGTCGTGAAAAGTTACACCGAGGTATTTGTATGTGTCAGTTATTTCAAGTAGATTGTCACCGATTTTGAACTGGAATTCACTTCTTTTAGATCGAGACGGACGGAAATGCATAACTTTTGATTTCTCTGTATTTATCAAAACACGCCATCGCTTGCACCACTCATGGACTTTATCAAGCATGCATTGCATGTCAGTTTCGGATGATGCCAACAAGACTATGTCGTCCGCATATAAAAGTAACGAAAGCGTTGAGTCGCCAATATTTACACCAAGTCCGAGACTGTTTACTTCCTCTACCAGATCGTTGATAAAAATTGAAAATAACGTCGGGGATAAATTATCCCCTTGTTTAACACCAGAACTACATACAAACCACTGTGAAAGTTTGTTGTTCACACGAACACAAGCAGAAGTACTAAGGTAAATGTTTTTAATCGAATTGTAAGTTTTCCCATCAATGTTATTTAACAAAAGCTTATATAACAGCAAATCTCGGTCAACAAAATCGAACGCTTTCTTAAGATCAATAAAGGTTGCAAATGAAGTCTTCAGGTTTCTCGATACAGCATTAAGAGTAAATACATGGTCCTCACACGATCGATCGGAGCGAAAACCGTTTTGTTCGTCTGCTAAAATATCGTTGGACTCTAAATATGATGATAATCGACTGTTTATGAATGCACTGTACAGTTTTGATATACAAGTAAGTAAACTAATTCCTCTGTAATTGAGAGGTACACGTGGATCGGAAGATTTGTCTTTTAGAATTGGACAAAGTATAGCTTGTCTCCAAACAGACGGAATTATACTGGTTTCAAAAATCAGTTGGAACAAGGAATGAATCACGGCCACTATAGGTTCATACTTCAGTACTTCGTATGGAATACTATCTATACCACAACTTTTGCCGTTTTTTGTTTTGTACACAAGCCGTCTAACTTCTTCGATGGTTATAGTTGTATTTATTTCTTGATTTTCATTATAAAGCGGGTCAAGCATTTTGTCCTCTAATGACGATTTGTGTGTTGAAACTTGCCTATAAAATTCATCGTCGAAATTTGAAGCGGCATTATCCGTATTGTATATGTTCTGAAATTCCGTTTTCCATTTATTCAATATAGTTTCATCATCCGTGAGAATCGTTCCATCTTCGCCGTATACCTCCATCGGGATTCTCTGGGTTTTACGAGGTCCGAGTTTTTTAATTTTTTCCCAAAACTCATTAGGGTTCGATGTTGTCATGTTTTCAACTTCAACACAAAATGAATGTCTAAATTGTCGTTCACATCGCTTTAAAGTGCGGTCAAATATATTCTGGGCAGTATGAAATTCTTTACGGAGTTTACGTTTAACGGACAAATTACCTCTAAATTTAAGAAATCCTTTTTCTTTATTACGCATTGAATGCCACAGTGAGCCAAGATGTTCATTCCAATAAGGTTTTCCCACTTTAAAACGTTTACTTGTCTTTCTACTAGTGTCGAGAACTGGAATTTTAGCGTCCATTTCGTCAATGATAATATTACACAAATCGGAATATATATTATCCATATTAGTCTGATTTTCTCTTGTGGTTTCTATTCTGAATATCAAAGTTTGCAAAGCGGTTTTACGCATGTCCGACGCTAGAAAATCATTTGGTATTGAGTTTAATTTGTATCGTTTTGGCAGAGAACTCGTAACTTGGTATGATTCGTTAGCTTCCTCGTAGGTTTTGAATTCTGTTAATATAACGGAATGATCAGGAACTTTACTTCTTTCTCCAAGAAACTCAAAAAGATTGAAATTTTCAACTATTGATCGTGCAGTAATAACTTGAAATGACTTTATCAGTTTTAGAGCGTCATGCGGAACGCAAATATAGTCCACTACTGATTTTCCTCTACCGGAAACACAAGTGAAGTCATCATGTACAGGGTCATACCTTCCGTTCAAAACACACATTTTCGACTCATTTAAAAATTCTATGAAAGATTTCCCATGTTGATTTTTAGTTTTATCTATTACATTTCTAGTAGGAATACAATCAAATTCAGAGTAGTCTTTTAGGTTTCCTATTCGAGAATTGAAATCACCGCATAGAATAATCATATCGCTCTCAGATTGGTCATACATATTTGTTAGAACCTGAGCAAAAAAACCTTGTGAATCTCTGCCCCAAATGGAGGTTTCAGGCGGTAAATAACATGAAAGTACCGTAAAGGTAAAATTTGTAGATTTTGATGTAAAACGAACACAAAATATTCCTTCAAAGCTACCGTCAATCAGTTCGCAGTTATAATCGTTCAATATCCATTGTTTTATCAGGAGTCCGACTCCACCCGAACCTTTTGGAGCATTTCGATGAATGCAATGTCTGTTTAATCCTTTCCATGTATACCCGTCTACTTGTAAATTGTCAGTTGATTTAAGGTGTGTTTCGCATACACTAAAAATGTCAGCATCGATGCTACAAACAATGTTTTTTCGCAATAAACTGTTGTTCTGTGTCCATCCGCAAGCGTTGAAATGTCCGACTTTAATAACACCATTGCGTCGGGTTATATCCTATCTGTGCGCGCCGCCTTGCGAGTTTTGAGCTTCCATATTTTCTGTTGGGTTGCCGCCGTTGTCATTCGTTTCCTCATTTCTTTTTCGAAGTATACAATATTAAGGCTTGCTTGATATTAAACCTAAGGTCTAACTTGAATAAAGACAGTGTGTTGACGTGGATGTAAGCAACTGAATGTATCTCTACGGATTTAAACAGTAAGAAAACAGGATACGGTATAATCAGATCAAAAAGGTAAAAAAATGACAGAATGTGAAAATTCAAACAAGAAACCAAGTCTGATTTATGACCAAATAATAAAGAAAACTAAATATAACAGACGGCAAAAAAAAACCTTGCATTGATTTGCATGCTACAGACATGCAGCTGACAGATTAAAAATATTGCGGGGTTAAACATGTCTGAGCGCTAATATTCCACTAACCCGAGACAGTGTTGTAACAACACAACATCAGAAGACATTGTAAGTTTGTTTAAATTGGCAAATGGTTAAAGTGGAGGAGATTTGGTCTCCAATAGTTTATATTTACGCATCTATCCTATTGAACTAGATATAAAGGATACAACAGATACAGTTAAGTCGGTCTCATATCTTGACTTACATCTAGAAATTGACAATGAGGATCGATTAAAAATAAAACTTTACGACAAAAGAGATGATTTTAGCTCTCAAATTGTGAACTTTCCATTTCTAAGTATCAAGCATATGGTGTATATATCTCCCAACTGATACAATATTCCCGTGCTTGCGTTTCCTATCATGATTTTCTTGATAGAGGGTTGTTGCTCACAAGGAAGCTATTAAATCAAGAGTTCCAAATAGTAAAGTTGAAATCATCCCTTCGTGAATTTTACGGACGCCATCACGAGATCACAAATGATATCGGATATGTTCCTTACGTCCCCTTTAATAAATGTGACCTACCGAATTAGACTATTACCGGATTTGTTATCTCATAAGCAACACGACGGGTGCCGCATGTGGTGCATGATCTGCTTACCCTTCCGGAGCACCTGATATCACCTCTAGTGTTTAGTGGGGTTCGTGTTGTTTATGCCCTAGTTTTCTATGTGTCATGTGTACTATTGTTTGTCTGTTTGTCCTTTTCATTTTTAGCCATGTCGTTGCCAGTTTATTTTCGATTTGTGAGTTTGACTGTCCCTCTGGTATCTTTCGTCGCTCTTTTACGGCGGACTTCACATGATGATCAAGGCTCACTGAGTCATTATGCCAGGTATGCTCAAACAAAAGCGAGGTGTATAGGTTAACCCTATCAATTGAACACAAAGACGTCGAAGAAAATCTAACAACTGGAATTCTTCATTTATGATAATCAAATGAAACAGCCAACATCATGAATATATATATATATATATATGTTTGTGGCACAACATCGTGGCCACAAGTTAAAAAAAAATCTGTTTAGTATTAAATTTATATTAAGATCCATTTTGTTACATCTTGTGATCAATTTTATTTTGTAATCGCCAATGGCAGTCAGCAGGGTAAAAGAACATCAGTTGTTCAAATGCGTTTTGTTTAAATATACTTTTTCAATTTTTTGGTCTTTTGGAAAATGTTATTTGTGCTGTTTTTAGACCCTTCTACAACGAAATTTGTTTAACATGCACACGTATAAAAATTGCGGTTCCTATCCAACGTTATCATAGGTTTAAACGTACTTTACATTTTAGACTCGTTTATATTTTTTCGTTTGGGCTTGTATCATATTTTCACTCCGGTTTATATGATCCGTTCATCCTATATTGACTCGTAAAATTCAAAAATGAGGGTACTTTTTATATGGTCTTCCAAATACCGTTTCGATCACTAACATCACTGAAGAGACATTTATTGTCGAAATCCGGATTTGGTTTACTAAAAAAATATTGGCACCGTATGCTTGTGGCATAACATCGTGGCCACAATTTAAATTTTTTTTCTGTTTAGTATGAAATTTATATTAAGATCCATTTTGTTACATCTTGTGATCAATTTTATTTGGCAATCGGCAATGGCAGTCAGCAGGGTTAAAGAACATCAGTTATTCGACATGTTTGTCATATGCGTTTTCTTTTAATATACTTTTTCACTTTTTTTGGTCTTTCGGAAAATGTTGTTTGTGCTGTTTTTAGCCCTTTCTACAACGAATTTGATTTACATGCACACGTATAAAAATTGCGGTTTTATCCAACGCAATCATAGGTGTGAACGCAGTTTTCAATTTAGACTCGTTTATATATGAATATGCTAATATAAAGTAAGTATTTATAAGTTATGCGACATATCGTTTCTGGTCTTCTATATAGACCTTTTATTATTATATACATGTTTAAGCTAATGTTATCATATGCAGTTAATATATATAAAGTATATGACATGTCAATTCTGTTACTGTATATAATTTTTTTCTTTCATTAGTATCCCTTTCATTTTTGACAATCTAGAAACTTTTTCTTCACTTTATACTTGTAAGAGGAATATTTTCTCTTTTTATCTTAAAAAAACATATATACTCGCTCCTTACTTGTTAAATAAATGACACCAATCCATAAGGTATTTATGTTACATGTGTTCTTGTAAATGCAGATATTTCAATTGATGCATTTTGATCCAAATGGTTTGGTAAATGAGAATCCACAATATATAAGTTTATTAATTGATAAAGTGTCAATTACTGATAATTGACGCTAGTTGTCAGTTTCTTGTAAGAGATCTTCATGTGGCTGTTCGAACTTTAGTGCATCTCTCACCTGCAAAACAGACAAATTAAATAAAAAACCGAAATGCTTCTGGTGAAACAATTATAAGCCTGGTATCTTTGATGAATTTAAGCTACCCCTGTTTCGAGGCCACTGCTGTTTGAAGTTTTTGCGCTGATGCTGCGTAAAACACATATTGGGATATTTTTTTAATTGCTATCTTATCATGATTAATTTGGCCTTCAAACTATTTTGGCCTTTAAACTATTTTGACACAATTGTCACTGACAAGTCTGGAAGAGACAAAACGCGTATCAAATTATTATTCAGCATTTTTTTTTATAAGTTTTTCAGACATTTAGGACTGTAAACAGATCCTGCTATAATCAATTCACTTGACAATGATTTTTGAATGTTTTTTTTTATTTTCTATATAATTCTTAAAAAAACAATAGTTTAAATGTACCAACCTCTTCCGTCCTTTTTAAAACTCTTATGAGGTTTAAGCCGGATAGTTTGCCCAATTCTTCCTCAGTCCAGTTTCTTTTTACCAATTCCGCAAACAGATACGGGTACTTTGATACGTCTTCTAAACCTTTAGGTACTCTAATGGACGGAAATTCGAAAATTGTTAAAAGTCATAATCGAAATGCGTTGACATTGTAAAGTTTCTACAACATAAGTTGCGTTTCAATATTTGGAGGAAAATAACAGGGTCAAAATTAAAATCGTACAATATTTAAACAGGATTCTTAATTTCAATTTAGAGTGCCTTTTTATATAACTATATTTTTAAAACAAAAGAAACGCATCACCTCCATCAATTTCTTTTGAGTATTTATTTACAGCATATAATATCTTATAAAGGTATTTGAAAACAGTAAAAAAATGACACAACATTTTTAAATCGTAAACACAACCCCAAATTCTGTGAAAATGAGAATGTTCCAACTTTAAATTTTTGACAAAACACATTTCATAGAAAAAGGTCAAATACGCAACAATTGGTAAGCAATCGTCATTAAAGGGCAATAACTACAATTATGGGCCTTCACTTTCAAGATAGAGGTAATTGTCAAT
This sequence comes from Mytilus trossulus, assembly GCF_036588685.1. NCBI lineage: Eukaryota > Metazoa > Mollusca > Bivalvia > Mytilida > Mytilidae > Mytilus > Mytilus trossulus. The sequence goes on along the minus strand of NC_086374.1, from coordinate 26,627,857 downwards.
GGTACGCAAAACGTGGGTTTGGGTCACTGCTTACTTGTGTTAAATATAAAAAAATATATATCAAAATATAAATAGGTTACTTTTCAAATACCACCAAGGTGAAGGGCAGAGATTACTTTTATTTTGCAGTTTTATAGATTTTTAAATAAAATTTGTGAACCAGTGAGAAAAATATCAATTGATTGTCAATTGTTTAACATCGTAAAAATTTTAAAAGTTTGTACTCACATTTCTATACCGTCAAAGTCACTACCAATCCCAACATGATCGACACCAATGTTCTTCTTTATGTGTTGAATATGATCTAAAAGAATACATGGTAAACAAGGGAAAAAAAAGACAGAAATGACACACATACGAACATTGACCATATTCCCTTAAAAGCTATTCCAGTCACATATTTACATTAAAAACAAGAATGCATTCAAAGTACCCGGATGCCCCACTCGTGCTATCTTTTACTATGTTCAGTGGACTGTAACATTTGGATAAAAAAAAAAAATCATATTAGAACTCTGATTTGGCCTCGAAATTAGTAAGATAATATCACAAGGAACATGTGTACTAAGTTTCATATTAATTTGACTTCGTCAAAACTATTTTGTCCAAAGCACGTTAACCAAAATCTTAACCGGAAGCGGGACGAACGGACGAACGAAGGAACGAACGAACGAATGGACAGACAAATAAACGAGCGGACATACATACCGAAAAAACAAACAGCCCCTCAGTGAACTGATTAACATTAAATGCACAAACACTTGTTGATAATTGAGTTAGGTGCTAGATGATTATTTACTTCACATTTTTAAGGTTTTTATATCTTTAATTATTGAAAAATAATGAATAAAATAATATTTTTTAAATTGAAAGAATAAGGTGATGTGAATTTTGTTTTCTTTTAGTTTTGATTGGTTTTTCTACATTTGAAAAGATATGTTCAAGTATACGTATATAGATTTCTATCTATCTATGATGAGTTTATTTTCATTGTTAAATGTAAACATGCCAAAAAATCTATTTGAAACGTACCCACAACTTGGGATATAGTGGCAACTTCTTTACAGCTTACAAAATAAGGATAAAAGTTAACCATGACTATTCCATCATTTTCTTTCTAAAAATAAACAACGTTAAAGAATGATAACTGTTGAATTAAAACACTATATCCTTAAAAATAATAATTTTTTTTCTCTCTAGACTTCAGAAACTTAGCATGAAAGCTTCATTTTCTTTTCCGGATTAACATGGGCTAGCGTTGATTAGAAAATCCATATATATATATAGTTGTTTCATAAACGAATTACCTTAGCATCCGTTTTAAGCTGGTAATTTTAATCTAAGTGTGATTGTTAGTTTCTGCAATGTCAACTTGCCAACTGATATTGTCTCGAAATTCTTTCTTTTGACTAAGTTAAATAAAAACACTATTTTGTACAATGTTGGAAGGAAAGTATTAAAAACTTAAACAATGTGTATACATATTGTCATGTGGTTCGCTAGTTTTAGTAACATGGAGCGAATAGATAAAGGTAGACTAGGTGTTAAAACATACTCAATGAGTTATTGTTATAGACCAATTTTACTGACCACTAGAGAAAGGACATCGTCCTGCACATTTCTAGTTGCATTACAAAGACTGTAAGCGGAGCTGTGACTGAAGATGACCGGAGCACGTGACACGGAAATGGCATCCTTCATTGTTTTCTTAGAAACATGAGACAAATCAACTAACATTCCTAACCTGTTCATTTCCTTCACCACAGTCTAGAATTAAAATAGTGACCATATATACATATGTTATTGTATTACAAAGTTATTTATTTCAATAAGTAGTACAAATCAAAACAAAAAAAAATACTTCAACCATGCTTCAACATAGCATGAAAGGAACTGCTTAATATCGAGTGTCTTTGGGTGATTTTTTTGTGTTTTCATTTTTGTTTTTGTCTAGTTTATATATATCCCTCATCTAATTTGATTCATATGTATAAATATGTGTGTATATACAATTGTAGTCACGTTGAATAGCAATTCAGGTCATTGACAACAATAGTAAATAGGTGTCAAAGGTACCAGGCTTATAATTTAATACGCTAAACGCGCGTTTCATCTACAGAAAACTCATCAGTAACGCACAGATCAAAATATTTATAAAGTCCAAAGTTGAAGAGCATTGAGGACCCAAAATTTCAAAAAGGTGTTCCAAATACGACTAAGGTATTCTCTGCCTGGGATTATAAAATACTTAGCATTTCGAAAAATTCACACTTTTGTAAACAGGAAATTTATAAAAATGACCATATATTGGTAATTGACATTTATGTCAACAGTGATGTACTGACTACACTGGGTTGGTGAAACCGTAAAGAGGATCACAAATTTGAAATGTACAAGATTTTTTACTCCATGTTCTGATAAGGTAACGATAATCGTTTTCCCCCGGCCAAGTAGAGGACATGGGATGAGAGAATTATTACTCTATTTAACAACGATCATGCCGTATGGAACATCGAAACATTTATTATTAACACAAACTGACAAATGACAATAGCAAAATTCTATAATAATTAGCAATATCCTTTAAACCAATTCAGTTAAAAAAATAATTCTACAAAGTAAAAAATTCATGAATGGAATTCAAAACGAATTCGTTATGCTTGGATAAGATTTTTCCAAACTGCTATCGCTACAAGGTTCTCAACTAATCATCTACCAGAATGATGAAAAATCACAACAACAACATACTATTGCAATGTGGTGAAAGGATATTCAACCAGTACACAAATTTCAAAATGTACGTACCTTTCCAAATTTGGTCAATCCATTGTGCTTTGGTATAGAAGCATTTCTATCTACTATATGACTGTCTGCCCTAAACGCAATATTATTTCAGAAAATGAACTATATCAGAAACATGTACATTCAATATAATGTTAAATATGTACAGTAACTTTGGCAAAGCATACTATCAAGAGATAGTTGTCATTATATTCATTTGTAAGGAAATCAATACTTTAGTTTTGAAACTGCAAACGATTGCACATTTTATCAAAGACTCAATATCTACAAGATAATACTGAATAATGATAATATTTGGTAGTATCGATAAGTCTTTTTGACGATGATGCGAACAATTTTAATTCCTAACTTAAGAAAGGCATTTCCGAACAACAGCGTCTGATGGAAATAACTTTGTAGTTGATGTTTAGATATTTCAAGAATATTTTACACGGCTTGAACACGTTTTGTTTAATGTACGACCTGATTTTACAAGCATTACAATGAAATGCAGAAAAAATACTGCACTAGAGTTAGTTAAATATTACAGACAAAGAAATATAAAAGCTTACCAAGGTGGATTACAGTTATGAGTTAGCGTCATATATCGTATACCCAAGTCATAGAACATCCGTAGTGTTGCAAGACTGCTATTGATAGCATGACCGCCCTCCAGTCCCATCAAACTGGCAAACTTTCCTTCATCGAAAGCTCTCTGTATTCCTTTGTTGAATTAAAAATAGTCTTATTATATTAATTTTCAACTATGTATCTGTAAAATAATATAACACTTATAGAAAACACATTAAAACATTTAATAACAAATCTGCATATTTTCGCTGCTTATTATTTCATTTGAAGACATTTTTATTTAAAAAAAAAACACTGCTAACTTTACACATGTTTTTGTAAACGGTTGCATCGGAAGTCAAATTTTTTTTAAACAGTTGAATCGGAGGTCACATGTTTTTGTAAACGGTTGCATCGGAGGTCACATGTTTTTGTAAACGGTTGCTTCGGAGGTCACATGTTTTTGTAAACGATTGCATTGGAGGTTACATGTTTACAAATTTACATAAAAAAAAAAAATGCGAAAAAGAAGTGTAAACGTTTTCTTACCATCAGCAGAAGTGACAAATTTAAGGAAACTCGGATATTTATTGTTTAGTTTCTTAATGACATCGATTTGTTCCAATGTTCTTTGTACTGCATTATGATGTTGTGTTGTACAAGAGACGAATATTGACCAGAACTAAAAACGTAAAAAAACCTACAACTTATGTAACTAAGACTATACTACTTCATTCAATAAACAGTGTCACTTTTCAACTATGTCTTTGTCATGAAACAATAGTGCAAGAGAAAAATATATTATTGCTGTACAATTCAGTTGCAGAAATTCTTACTTATTTACAGATCTATTCCTTAAGATAAAGTGATTAAGATTATTACAAGATGCTGATTGCTGAACCCCACTTTTTGACAATTTTACCTCTTATGACTGTTAGGATTGCTCACACAATGTTGTCAATATAATAATTTTTAATGCGACTGTCATTCGAGTGAGAGGGGTTTAACTACCAAATAAACCAGTTTTATTCACCATTTTCGACATTTTATATGTGTTTAGCTTTATAACTATTTTGATATGAGCGTCACTGATGAGTCTTATGTAGACGAAACGCACGTCTGCCGTACTAAATTATATTACTGGTACCTTTGATAATCATTTACACAACTGGGTCGATGCCTCTGCTGGTGGACGTTTCGTACCTGAGGGTATTACCAGCCCAGTAGTCAGCACTTCGGTGTTGACATGAATATCAAGCGTGTGGTCATTTATATTAATTTCCTGTTTACAAGACTTTGAACTTTTCGAAAAACTAAGGATTTTCTTATCCCAGGCATAGATTATCTTAGCCGTATTTGGTACAACTTTTTGGAATTTTAGATCCTCAATGCTGTTCAACTTTGTATGTATGTATTTGACTTTAACTATTTTGATATGAGCGTCACTGATGAGTCTTATGTAGACGGAACGCGCGTCTGGCGTACTTAATTTAATTCTGGTACCTTTGATAACTATTGTACCAAGTCACGAATAAGACAGTTGTTTTTCATTCGTTTGATGTGTTTAAGCTTTGGGAATTTGTCATTTGATAAATGACATTCCGTTTTAACTTTAAGTTGGGCTTCGGTATTTTTGTTATTTTACTATTTAAAAATGTTGTAAGGCCTAATAAAATACGTAGTCGAAGGAATATATAAAAAAGGTGTGTCAAATCGTTTTGTTCCCTATAATTCAACATCAAGTTAATAAAAAAAAATGAAGAAAATGAACCTATAAATAAAACTCATATCAACACAAAATTGCTGACTTCTGGGTTGGTGTTACCCCCCTGGGGCGTCCAGTTGGATCAGCACAGAGGTTGTTAACCTTATCATAGATACCCGACTTATAATTTGATTATTTAGTCATTATAAAACATATCATTTATACTATGTGTAAATAATTGTTTTGTTCATAGTTACTATATAAGTTACCTGTGCCGATAATTTCCCTTCTCGGAGACGAGGTATGTCAGTATGTGTATAAGTTGTTTGGTTTGCATTATATTGTTTCCTCAGATCTTGACTAAAATCAACCGAGTACACCTTGTTATCAACATTCGCGTAAAACTCGTACGACAGATCATTATGGCTAAAAAACACACAAATATATAGTTATCAAATAAAATCTTTTAAAATGAAATGTTAACCTTACTAGGATTAGTTAGGTTTCTTTGAATATATAAATTAACACATAAACTGATGCAAATTCAGAGAAAAACATGACCTTGTGCAATGCCACGATACAGTAATCGACAGATTGTAGATCTATGAAAGTGTATATGTATAAAAGAATAATATTTAGTTTGCTTTTACTTTATTGATAACATAATCAAGATTACTACCAATAAAACAATATTAAGAGATCTAATTACAGTTGTGAATTGGTAACCTTTTACAATGAAATTACGAAAAAAATATCAATAAGTTTACCAGGATCGTTTTAAAAAGTCCGGCCACGGTTGACAAAATCTCTGTAAAATGAGGATGTGCTATCACATTCGAAAAAAAGTTTTCAACCGGAACAATTAATCTATATAAGAAAATCCGTATAGCTATGGAAGAATTTGATTAAAATGCCATAGGAACATAACCACCAAAAAAGGAAAATTAACAATAGGGAACGAAAAATCGTCCCTTTTGCTATTTACATCTCTGGGTCGATGCCACTGCTGGTGGACGTTTTGTCAGACCAGTAGTCAGCACTTCGGTGTTGACATGAATATCAATTATGTGGCAATTTTTAATAAAATTACCTGTTTACAAAACTTTGAAATATTTCGAAAAAACAATTATTTTCCTATCCCAGGCTTAGATCACCATAGCCGTATTTGGCACAACTTTTTTGAATTTTGGAACCTAAAAGCTTTTCAACTTTGTACTAGTTTGGCTTGATAACTATTTTGATATGAGCGTCACTGATGAGTCTTATGTAGACGTTAAGTCCGTCTGACGTACAAAATTATAATCGTGGTACCTTTGATAACTATTGTCAGAATTTTTGTGTGGAGATTCCCTTGTAAAACTACCATATCTTAATCTAGGACTGTTATAAGCGTTTTTGGTTTGAATTTTTTCCTGCAATTTCCTTTTGGTAACTTTTGGTTTTAAATTTTGAAAATTCTTATAAAAAATATCATCAAGGTAACGACAAGTGCTGTTGAGTTAATTAGTTATATACAATTCAGGGTCTTTACTGAGTTTGGTCACAAACTGTAATTCATTACTGTACAAAAACAAAATGATATCAGTGTCCATCAAAATACCTACAATCTATCGATACACTTGTTGTCGAAACGTACATAAATATTATCAAGTAGAAAATTAACAGCTTCAATCTTCATAACACACCTCAAGTAAGTATATCTGGCATATTTTCACACATTGTTATCAATTGAATGAAACTGTATGAGACTGTCATACAAGTGAGTTAGCGGTAAAATATACCATCTTCTACATAAAGGAAATGCCTGGCCCAAGTCAGGAATAGGCAACACTCGCACCTGCAAAGTGGAAAGGGGTTGATATAAGTTGTAATGACTTGACTTGTTTCCAAGTCCGATATCAATTAATATGTTTAAACTAATATTACAGTTGTTTTCCATCTGTTTCATGTGTTGGAACTTTTGATTTTACCAATTGATATAGGACTTTCCGATTTCAGTTTCCCTCTGAATTCGGTATTTTGGTTATTTAATGTTCACTGTTACATGTTTATTAACACTCACCCATCTACAAGTGGATAATGATCCAAAATACATTTGGCATATTCTAAATTCGGATTTTGTGCTTTTGTGTTTTTGGTACACTTCTGACACGATGTCAGCTGGGTTGTCCTTTGTCGTCCAGTAGGTGACGTCTCTGTTCTTTCTGTCTCTTTGTACACTACTTCCGTTGATTTATTAGCCAAAACACCTACTGCTACTGACAATGCTACTACAACACAAAGGACGCTTATTCCTATTATGAACAATGTTTTATTTCGGACCACGCTACTGTTGTGGAAGATCTCCATCTTTTCATGTGTTTGTTAGTGATGCAACTATTTAACTCAATAGATAATCGTTATCAGTTTACATATGTCTTTAGATAATAACAAATTCGACTGAAATATATTTCATATAGGTTAGTTAACTGTGTACAGAAGGAGATGCCTGTACCAAGTCAGGAAAGTGACAGTTGGTTTCCATTCGTTAGATGTTAGAGTTTTTGATTTTGCTATTTTATAAAGGACTTTCCGTTGTAGTGTAGTATTTTTGTTATTCATATTTTTTTTGTATAGGCACCTGTCTTCTTAAAAATTCAACTTTTTTGCATCGTGTTACCTATTAATTTCACGAAGTTATCAATTTTACATGTACGGATGGAACATACTAATTCTGCCGTCAATGAAATTATTCAAGCAGATTTTCATGACTCAAGGAACTTAAAACGGAAACTATATTCCTCTTGTTTTCACGAACTCTTTCAAATCAATACTTTATACCTAAGCCTTTCAATTGGTGAATTGGTGAAATTGGTGAAGACCTTAATTTTTTTTTAATGAACGGTAGTTTATTTTGACTATCAGAGAAAAAAGGCACCAGTAGTATACCACTGTTAAAAAGTCATTAATCAAATTAGAAAAAAACAAATCAGGGTAACAAACTAAAATCGAGGAAAGCACATCAACTATAAGAAGAAAACAACGAAATAACAGAACGCAGACGTGCAACAAAAAACAAACAACAATACAACATTCATAGAAACTAACTTTAAGATAACAACTGCCATATTCATGACTTGATATAGGACATTTAATTTTAAGAAAAAAAATGGTGGGCTGAACCTGATTGTGTGGCTAGCCAAACCTCTGCTCTTTATGGCAATGTAAAAAATACAGCTAAAATGACAACATTGCATGACAAGAATACAGTTCAAATAAATGTAAAAACACTTAAGACCGAGAAATACATAAAACATAATATAAAAGTACATTTTAACATTTTATAATTTCAGAGATTTATACACAAGTTATTGACTGAAACTAAAAAAAAATGCTTATTTTGGCCCTTTTTGGTCCCAAATTCCTTCACATTTGGGACAATAACCCCCAAAGTCAATTCAAACCTTATACCTGTGGTATTAAAGATTGCTAGTACAATTTCAGAGCAATTGAAATGCTTATACACAAGTTGATATCCTGAAAGGAGAAAAATGCTTGTTTTTGGTCCCTTTTGGACACCTAATTACAAAATGATAGGGACTAGCATCCCCAAAATCATTCCCAACCTTCCTTTTGAGGTATTTAATACAATTTCCTAGAGATCCATTCACTTCAACTTAAGTTATTGTCTGGACACCAAATGTGACAATGCAGACACAGACGATGACATTATACCATTATACGACAAAAAAAAATTATGCGGTGGTATAAAAATCATAATATTCAGAAAGGGTATGAATGCTTTTATGTGCCTTCATTGTAGGCGCAAATAAAGGGTAAAACAGAATAGTGCAGTATTGAAACCATGTCAATTAATCAAGAAATAAAGCATGGTGGTATATTGATTACTTATCTATCAATAATATACATCAAATTGACGAAATGGTATTGAGTTCCCATATCAGCATATGGACCAAAAGAATATTTGAAGATATTTACTAGATATTACTAAGGTTATACTGATAAAATAGATTTTCAAACTAATATTAGGAATGAAACCTTGCCAATTCAAATAAAGTAACTAAAATATTAATATTGCATGCCATACTGTGTACTGTTTATGGGATGGCAATACCTAGAAAAAGAATAAGCAAAACAGACCTATTGAAGTATTTTATTGAAAAAAAATTAAATCCGTACATCATATGTAAAAATTAAATGTAGTATGATTTCCCATGAAACATCAATCCACCAGAGATAAAATGAAGTGGTAGTTAACAATGGCAACAGTAGTATACCCCTGTTCAAAAATAATTCATGATGGTATTTAAACTAGTAGTGTGTTATAATCCAATTAGTCATATGATATATATATAAATGTCAAGATATGTGTAATTGTTTGGATCGTTTAAATCACATGTCAAACGACCATATGTGAAGGTGTGTTTGATGGCTTATATTGACCGGCATATATGTTTATTTCAATTTTGTTCTGTTATTATACCACTTCTGTATATTATGTATATCTGCCTCTTGTAACAGTGTAAACTGTCTGAGTGTACAGTAAAGTCTTGAAATCTTGAAAGTAGGAAGTTCTACCTAATCAAATTGGTTTAAGTTTTGAATTTTTATACAGTGCAATTGACAATAAAATCTCATTTATAGACTGTGTTAATAAATAAAAGAAAGGATATTCTTACCAGACAAAACATGGCAGAATACATGTAATTTGTAATAAATAAGGTTCATTACCTCAATTTGATAATTAGACCTGTAATCAAAGTGAAATTCAACTTCATATAAAATAGACTGAAAAGCTGGTTGGTAATCAGGTTAGTATCTTAGTAAATCAACTTTCAGTTCAAATCCATGAAGTTGTAACTATTGGTCAAAATGAATTATTTTGCATAGAAGGCATCCATACTACACAGGACATGTCCTTACACAAAATATAGAATTGTTGGAAACTTTGTTTTCTATAACTGATTTCAGATGTACACCTCATTATATAGCTCAACTTCATTGAGCCAAATAAAAACATAAACAGAATCAGGTGGCATTATATATTAAATTCAAAACAGACAATGTTTCAAGTTTTATTCTGAAATGACATAGGACTTAAATATCAATAAATATTTGATAAGTAAAACATTAAGCATTCTTTCTACATTAAAAATTCATGATCATCTTCACTTCATGTAACAAATAAGCTAATGATAAATGTATCAACAGACTATAATTTGAACTTTTGAATCATGATATATCTTAAAACCAGAATTTGATATTTAATTCAATGTTACAAAAAGACTCATCCCACCTTTTTTTTTACCATGTTTGTAGTTTTCATACTTGCACAGATTGTCTCTACATGTTTATGTTATTAATCTTTTGCTTGAACTTTTTAATACATATAATCCAGACTGTTCTGCTTCTTTTTATACAAGATACAGCTTAAAAACAAATGAATAATGAACTCTGACTGATGAACTTAAAAAGTAACTTTAGTGTGAACTTTCTTAAAAGCCCTAGAGATTCGCCATGAGTTAGGATCTTCATATTTGTTATAAAGTGGTTCAATCTTCTGTTGTTTCTTCTGTTTGCTGAGTTTGGTTGGATCACTATGACGGAAGAACTTGGGTGCAAACTCCACTAGCCATTTAGGATCTATAGTGGTTACTTCTCTCATGTATTCCTTGGTTGTCAACACAAGCTCATGATACACTACCCTGTCAGAATAAAATACAGTTAATTGATTCACGATTCACCAAATCTGGGGGTGGTATAATTATTTGAGACATTTGTTGACATACAAACTGCTTTATGAATTAAAATGAACTAGAATATATAGGAAATGGACATCATCCTGAAATTAAAATATGTCTACATAGGCAAAACTGAGATCATGGCCATGCAGATTAAAACCCATTATGACCAATCCACATTTCAATATTGTTGACCCATGATATATAGTTACTGAATAGCAGACCCAAAATATCTGCAAATTGTAAAACACTACATTTTTGTAACACTTCTTCTAAAAAGAGAACAGTATGTCTAGCCTTCAATAAGTATCAATTCTAAGGTGGGACAATACATTTGAATTATTTTAGATTTATTAATTTCATTGAATTCATCAACACAGGGAGATATAAAAAATACAAAACATTGAATACTTGAAGATGGTCAATAATTTATGGTTGAAGATAAATTCACAGATAGTTCACTTCCTTGTTTCAATGGATCAAGATGAATGATCAACCAAATTGTATAATGGTAGTAATAAAAATGACCAAAGACATTACATGACTGTGACACAAATCACTAGGCTAATCTGGCTATTATCTATAGAAGTAATTTAACTAACCAATCTGGCTATTATATATAGAAGTAATTTAACTAACCAATCTGGCTATTATATATAGAAGTAATTTAACTAACCAATCTGGATATTATCTATAGAAGTAATTTAACTAACCAATCTGGCTATTATCTATAGAAGTAATTTAACTAACCAATCTGGCTATTATCTATAGAAGTAATTTATCTTACCAATCAGGCTGTCTGTTAAATAAAGCACTAGAAGGGTGTATATAAACAACTTGACTATCCACCAATGTTCTGTAGCCCTCCTGGGGATCCTTTTTGGCAGCATTCCTAAAGAAACCACTGCATATAGCCTTTTGTACCCTGGCTGTGTTCTTACCACAACTTACTACATCAAGCTTATGTCTACAAAAAAATATATTTCTTAATAAGTTTTAGATCTTAAATAAATGATATAAACTGAATAAAATAAAGACTTTTCAACTGACTGACTTCATTGTTTAATTTATAATTTTACTGGTTATTTCATATACACAATAATAACAGCAGTTATATTTATAGATTATCGTTGATTATCTCAAAGAGATTGATTTTCTTGCTTGAGCTGGTACAGGGAAAGTGAGAAAAAGCAATCCAGTTGAGATGACCAACGATAATCTGTTTATCGCTATTGTCAATTTCGTTAGCAATGCCACGTGGCCTACTTGGTTTTTAGCGATAATTTTTCCATCTCAAGCAAGAAGTATGATATGAAAATTATCACAAAAAAAGATCAAAGGAAAAATGCACAAAATAGCCATAACTATAAATATAAACAATTTCTGCTTTGTGGATGGCTTCTTAGTCTCATCATCAAATAACTTCTAAAATTTATCACCATCGAGCAGTATATTCATTCGTAAGGAATTAATAGATTTTGGATTCCAATTTTCACTCTTAAAACCATACATTTGTAAACAATAACAAGCACATACTTTTAAAGCCAAAGTAATCAAGGGCAACAAAAATTGACAGATGAGAAATTTATAACATACAATCACTTTTTTTATATACAAATTCCTTTTTAATGATAATAGCAGAATCTATGACAAAAGAGCAACAGCAATAGTATTGACCTAATGTCCATGTCCAGTTAATCTCTGAATTAGGGTTAAATTATTCCTTTATCCAATATTTATAAAAGTTCCTATCATACTGAAAATTAGAACTAAGTTCCAAGTTGAGCAAAACCTTAACCTGACAAGGGATAGATGCACACACTGGAAATCATAGTACCCTCTTCTTTCCCAAACAGGGTATAGGCTGGGAATACAAATCAATGTTTAAACATGTTTTGGGTGTAGAACATGTTATTTTTAAAACGTAATATCAGCAGACTTTTGATATAATTTTTGTCATCAAAATTCCTTACCTGTCCATAATACCCAACATCTGCTTTCTGACATCTTGAGCTCTTTTTAATGTTCTTATCTGCACAAAGTTCTCATAACACCATGGACTAGAGAATTTATTGTTTCTCCATGAGTTATACACAGCTAGTAATGTTAAATGGTCTCCTTCTGTCTGATGGAATTTAGCTTTCTTCTGGTCAGCTATGGCTTGTTTATCCTGTAAAATTTAAATTGAATATTATTGATGTACACAATGTTTTGTTTGCAAGCTCTTAACTACAAAACAAAGTTGGCAGGGGTGAAAGTACAGATGGTGCAAAAACAGGAATATTCAATACTTTCTAATGGAATATATAAGGGCAAAAAATAAAAAATCCAGATATTATCTGAATAATGAAACTCACGAGTTCAACTAATAACAAGATGTCCATAGTAAACAGATGCCCCACTCACACTATCATTTTCTATGTTGAGTGGACCGTGAAAATGTTGTTTATTCAGTTCTCTTCACAAGCTTACAAATAAGACATGTCCTTGCTTTACTTATAAACCTATAGCTATTGTTTACTATGCTGTCAGTAAAGGTATATGTTAAGTAATCCCATTCAATTCTGTTTACCAGTGTATATTTTTGTAATCACAATTGATAAAATCATTACAGCTAAACAACAATATTACCTTAGGTCTGTAGAAAACATTCTGTACAGACAACATAGATACAATTGTCAGAATCTCATCACTGCAGGCTAAATGTACTGACATGATTAACATCTTAGACAACATGGGCTCCAATGGAAACTCTGCCATCTAAAATATAAAATATCACTTGTAAAATAATCCAACAACTCAAGAATATGCATCAAATGTAGGTATATTAGACTAAGGATTGGTAATTGGTATACAATACATAATATGTTCTATTGTAGTTCTAAAATATAAAAAATCATCTGAAATGCTGAAATTCTAAGTCTCCCATAAAGTTGTTTTCACACAATGCAAATTTTGCCTTACTGTTTGTTGCACTATTAAGGTAACTTTAATACATGTAGTAATTCTTATACAGGCATTAAAAAAGATTTAGTATTGCTCTTTTTCTAAAGACTAATGGACAAGTTTTTTAAAAGAGAGGTAAAGTCATACCATACATTAAGTTTAATAAAGCTTGTATATCTTTAAAAAGTCTTTCTGATTGCATAACTGAAATCTTACCCTTCTGCCAAGTCTTGTAAGTAATCCTTCATCATCCAGAGCACTGAGAGCATGCAACTGTTCCATGGCAGAGATGAGGGTCTGCATGGGTGGAGCATCCATAAAATCAAATGATAAAAGATCATTGATCCCCATAGCCTTCAGTGAGAGCACAGTACTGGCCAAATTAGTTCTCTGTATCTCAGGCACATTGGTGGGCAACATTTCATCTCTGTAGGCCCTCTCTGTATACAGTCTGTAACATTTACCTGGGCCAGTCCTTCCCGCTCGACCTGCTCTCTGCTTTGCCTGAGCCTAAAAGTTGATTAAAACAATTTTTATTACATGATTTGATAGTGTTATAGAGAGAAATAAAGCAAAATATATAAGATATCAAACAATTCATTGAGCACAGAATGATAAAACCATTAACATGTCCTCGTAGGAATATTCAACATTTAAAAATACAGTATTGTGCCTGACATGGAAATTTAACTTTAGGTGCAACATAAATTGTAATTATTTACCTCTTTGAACACAATTATTGCTTACAGGTTTCTCATAGCTAAAAAGCCATGGTATATATGCTTAAACTACTAATATGATGGTAAAAGATCTTGTCATGGGGAACTCAATGAAATATCCAATCCAAAGTATTAATCTTAAATTTCTAAGTAACATGTGTAAGTTCTCTCCTTTTTGTACCTTATACATTGAAACATAAAGATCACCCACAAATGTAATTGACAAATGATTTTCAAAATGAAGATTGCATCAAAATCTGACTAAAATAAATGTAGGCATAATTTTAATTAACCTACCTGTGAAATAGGTGTTACAATCAGCTGATCCATTCCAGTTTTAGAATTATATACTTTCTGTTTTACAAATCCAGGGTCTACTACATATAAGATACCATCAATGGTCAGGGATGTCTCAGCAATGTTAGTTGCTATAACAACCTATATAAAAAGAAATAAAACAACAAGTTACAACATAAGAAAACTTATAAGCATCTTCTATTTGATTTGCAAAATTTAAGTTTAATACATAAAAAGACATATATTATTAAATACTTCATATATAATTACATCATATGTCAATATATATCTAAAGGTTGTTTAATATTATGTTTTATTACATTAATTACTTGAAAGTGACTGTGAACTAAATGTAAATCACAATCAGTTTTTTCCATCATAAAAAAACCATTTTAAATTGTTAGCATTTCAGCAATGTATTTACCTTTCTGGATCCAGGTGGTGCAGGTTCAAAAATCCTTGTTTGCATTTCACTTGGCAGTGCACTATACACAGGTAAAATAATCAGGTCAGGTACCTCTGGACCAAGCGCTTTCATTCTCTCATATAATATTTCACAGGCTGTATCAATTTCTTCCTGACCAGTCAAGAACAATAAGACATCTCCTGGGGGCTCCATTAGGTGAATCTGCATCACTGTGATCAAGGATGCATCTAAATAATCTGTTTCTGCCTCTTTAGTGTACAACACTTCTACAGGATAAGTTCTACCAGGTATGGTAAAAATAGGCTGCAGAGAGAAAGATATAAGACATCTATATAACCTATCTAAGACCCATTAGTGTACAACACTTCTACAGGATAAGTTCTACCAGGTATGGTAAAAATAGGCTGTAAGGAGAAAGATATAAGACATCTAAAAAACCTGCCTAAGCATTTTTTGTATATGAAACATATACTAGAATGGTAATGGTATGTTTATGTTGAAGGATGACCAAAACTTGCAGAAAAATAACCTCTGAATTTGTTTATATTTTCACTGCATGAATAAAATGATAAATTCACTTCAAAATAAAAATTTAATTGTAAAAATCTACATAATCAAACCAAAAACTGATTTTTAACAAGAATAATGCCTACTAAGGTGCTAAGTAATTCCAGTTAAGGTCCACATTCATTAAAAGCCAAAAAAATATAGCTTTTAAACATTCCTGGTTGTTGTGGATAAATAAATATGTCAAAACATAACTGATGTTTTTTTATTTATTGGAGGTAAGGCCAACTAAAATTAATTAGTAGATTTTCATCCAAATTTTTGAAAAAAATGGGGTTGGTGGGAGGATTTTATTTTTTAAATTGTATTTCATATCAAACTCTTTTCACAAGTTCTTCATACCGCGGGGTGTATGCTAGTGGAAAACAAGCTTGCATAATGTATATACATGCTGTATAATGGAATCCGACACTATTTTTTAAACTCTTAAATAAAAATCCCTGATTGGCAACCACTGTTATACATGTAATTGCCGCTTTAGAAACCTATTTATAGTATACATCAAAGAGAAGAGAAATGCTCTCTTCAGTTGGACTAGATCTACACCAAATTTATTTTGCTTTCTAAGCAATGGTTTGTAGTCCACATAAAATCAATAAAATGTATTGTTACAATTGTATGCAACACAAGTATTATGAGTACAAAATAAAATGTAAACTCAGTTTGGAAAGTAATTATGATGTAAAACATGAACTTAACCAAAAAGTAGTTGCTGTTTAATGACTAAATTGAGGGTATTGGGACAGTTACAGAGGTTGTTTTCTGTTAGTCAACAAAAACAACAGCCATGAGTAAATATAAGGGAATTAAAATGTGTGTTTGTCGACTTTTTTTTCTCAATAGACAATATACGGTCATAAATCAAACAAATTCCTGTTTGTGTCAATTTCTTTAATCCAGTCATGTTTTTTGTACCAATTTGTTCTACGATTATTGCGCTTTGGATATCATTCACAGTCCAAATTACCTGACACAAAGTCATCGTATAAATAAAGAAAAATACACGGTTTTCAATTCATCTTGTAAATACCGCAATTTGCGTTAAATGACAAGGCGTTTTACTCGTTACTCGAATATTTCATGCCCTTCTCGTTATCAATCATTTCGTTCAAAATAGATTACTTGAAGAAATACAAAAACGAAATTTGAAACAGGAAGTGTTGAATGAAACGAAATTATTGATGGTTCCCGGTAACGGACATGAACAAAATCCGGAAATCGTATTTTTGGTAAATAAAAAAAATCGGGGCGGGACGATTTCAGAGGGGCGGGCTGGGATGAAAATCTTGCACTTAATTTTAATTGGCCTAATACAAAACAATTGGACTTTGAATGTTTAACAAAATACAAAAGAGTTCATTGTAAACAAATTCTGCTTAGTTTGTGACACTTTTTAATAAAATTTTACATTCTTGTGTTTGATCAATATTTTTCTGACATTTATGTTGCTATTTGCTTACTCTTTTCTTTTACTGTTTAATACAGGTAATTAATTTACACCACTTGAATTAACTTACAGCTTCAAAAAAGTAAGATGAAAATTTAACAGCATCAAGTGTGGCTGATGTTACAATCAATTTCATGCCAGTCCTTTTCTTCACAGCTTCCTTCAATAGTCCAAACAGGACATCTGTATGAATGGTCCTCTCATGAGCCTCGTCTAACATAATAATGGCATACTGAGACAAATCTGGGTCAATCAGACATTCTCTTAACATCATACCATCTGTCATGTATTTGATCTTTGTCTCTGGGCTTGTACAGTCCTCAAAACGGATGGTATAACCTACCTACAATACAATAAACAGATTAAAGTATTATTAGCTCAAGAATGAAAAAGTTCTCTATACAGATGATGTACCCCAGTTCAAACCAGATGCTCCACAGGGCAAAGCTTGATACGACTACAGAGGTCGAACCCTGAACATTGTAGACACAATATTCAAGCTTGTTACAGCTCTGAATTTGGATTTTGATTAAATAGTTGACACAGAATAGGTTTCTAACACAGATTGAATGCATTTGGGCAATGAACTTAAAAAATTTAATTTGGACATTTACCTATTATGGTCCAATATCCAAAATCTAAATTTAAATACATGGTTAGATTCAGCGTATCAAAGAACCCAGACAAAGTTTAATTTGGACCCTTCTGGCCTTTAATTCCTGAATTGTTGGGACGAAAAAATCCCAAATCAACCCCAACCTTAATTTTGTCGTCATAGACCTTGTGTTTAAATTTCATAGATTTCTATTTACTTATACTAAAGTTATTGTGTGAAAGCCAAGAAAAATGCTTATTTGTGTCCCTTTTTGGCCCCAAATTCCTAAACTGTTGGGACCCATACCCACAAAATCAATTCCAACCTTCCTTCAGTGGTTATAAATTTTTTATTGATTTCTATTTACTTATACTAAAGTTATCACCCAGAAATCATCCATCTTCAGCATGTTCAGACAATACTGACAAAGACGACGTAATACCAATATACGACCATTTTAAAAAAAAAATTTGCAGTCGTATGTAAACACTACAAACAAGTGAATTTGTGAGCAACTGTTCACTGATGTACACCTGCCCAAATATTTGGGTAAACAGAAAGATGTTGCGTGATGAATCTAAAGATCCATCACATGGTATAGCCGACTCATATAAACCCTGAAACCAAATATCAGAAATCCTTATGATGTAGTTCCTGAGAAATATGCGCTGAAAAATACTCATGGGACAGATGGACAGACAGACAGAGATAAAACAGTAAAAAGTGGATGTATAGTAAAGCGGTGGTATAATACCAAGTTTCAAATCTTTGGACAAGTAGTTTCAGAAGTGAATAATGTCATATAACTAAACAGCCTATGAAGGATGACAAAAGTAATGGAATAAAACTCATAATAGATACCAGGATTAAAATATTATATTTACACCAGATGCGTATTTCTTCCACAAAATACTCATCAGTGACGCTCGACCCAAAAAATGTTAAAAAATCCAAATAAAGAACGAAGTTGAGGAGCATTGAGGACCAAAAATTCCTAAAAGTTTTGCCAAATACAATTTAATCTATTCCTGAGGTAGAAAAGCCTTAAAATTTCAAAAGTTCAATGTTTTGTTAACAGTTAATTTATAGTTATCAACATATCAATGACTACTGGGCTGGTGATACCCTAGGGGAATTAAAACTCCACCAGCAGTGGCATGGACTGGAAATTACTTGTGTGTAAAATATAGATCTGTCATAATTATTTCTGTTGAAAAGTTTGAAAGGATTAAAATCTAATTAACCTGCAAATTTTAATTTTAAACATACCTCTTGACCGAGCCTGCAACCAAATTCTTCTGATACTCTCTTAGCAACAGACATGGCTGCCACACGACGAGGCTGTGTACATCCAATCTTGCCTTTTGTTGTGTATCCTGCCTCAGCTAGATATTGTGTAATCTGAGTAGTTTTTCCTGATCCTGTCTCACCAATTACAATCAATACCTGATTATCATTTACTGCCTGAAATTATTACAAACCATACATAAAATATCATTACGGCCTAAAAGGAATACAAACCATACATAAAATTCTCATTTTGCCTGTAATACATGCATTTCAAGATATGTATCATTTAGAAATTAAAATTAAAGTTTATTAAAGGATATTCTTATTACTTGAGACTTGAAATTGGATTTTTTTACAATTCATACAACAAAAATAGGATTGAAACGCCTATATTTTATGCATTTAATTGTTTTTTATTTAAGAATTGAATGTTTCTTTTTGTAAATTTATTGGGGTGTAAAAGCGTTGACCGAAGTACATTTTGTATGAAGCGCGGAAGCGCTTCATACTAAAAATGTGCGCACGGTCAACGCTTTTACAACCCTATAAAGTTACAAAAAGAAGCATTCAATACTTATAATTACATTTTTTTGCTATGATCACGAAAATACGAATTTTATAATTTTTGTATTTTATTCACCAATGCACTTTATTGTGGGACCACGTGTTATCATGAATGAAAAGTTTTATTGACTGATGCAATTGCTTACGGAATAACAAGTGATGAGCAGTTAGCCAATCATAATAAAGTATCATAATGAAACATACATCAAATGTAATTATTATCAATCATGTACTAATTCTAGGTGAGTGCAAAGCAATAAAATGTTAATTACCCTGAAACTAAACACTTGAATTTCAGCTAGTTATTTAGCAAAAAATTATAAATACTTAAGGTTTTTTTTATCGAAAAGGAAAATGAAATTCTAATAGTGTTGAGTCACCCTCAACAAATGAGAATAAAGTATGCACATAAAGTCATGGTGATCCAGGAGCATTTGAAGAGTTACTTCATATTCTAGCACGACAATTGCAAATATCTAAAAAAAAAAAGAAAGGCAAAACTTTCAAGGCACTAACACACTATAACATCCTGACCAACCTTCAACAGTTCATCTTTTAGTTTATATATAGGTAAACTTTGTCTTTGTTCTAACAATGATTTCTTCTCTTTCTTTCCATATGATGCCTTCTTTCCTCCAGCAATATGTTTCTTCCATTCAGGGAGGTCTTGTGGGGTCATTCCAACACCTCTGATATTTGCTGCCAGCTGTCTACTACCTGTAATAAAACCATAGTTTGATATGAAGATGAACCCTACTTCGTTCTAGACACAAGCTCAGCAAGATTTTAAATCTTAATTCTCAATGTGCATAATCAGTAAGACAGGTACAGTTTTTTAATGTTACCAACATATATTTGTTCTGCCTGACTGAAGTTAAAAAGTCTGACTTTGAGCCACAGTATGTGCTCTTAACTACTGTGCACATAACAGAAGAGCAGCAACTATGATTTTTCAAAGCAGTGGTTAGACCAAGCAATTGACCCAAAGAGCTTCCAAACTTGATTATAATTTATTGACCCTTTTTTATTACAGTACCAGGGAAAAAATTACAGAATTATGCCAAGGAATTAAGGTTAAAAGAGTAATATACATACTGTCTGGCATAGGATCTGTCCAGTTATTATTTAACCCTGCTGGAACCTCCATCTCAGCCTCTCTTTGAATCTGTTTGACTTCACGTCTTTCTTTCTGTAAGGCATTCTGCATCATAGCAGCTTGTGATAATGAACCATCAGGATTCTACAATAAAAGACCAATTTGAATAAATAACAGTTAGGTTTAATTCAACACAAAAGAAGCACCATAATGCATATCCTACATAACATATCCAGAGTTATCATTACAAAAAAATCATTTTCACACCATCTGATGCTTTGGGTGCATGACAGGGTTTATTGTCTAAAAACAAGTGCGACAGTATCATATCACAAGGGTAACTTGAGGAGACTTATACATAGTAGTAAGTATGATAGATTTTATACCTTAACAATCTTTACAGGACTAAGATCTAATCCTCCTCTACCTCCAACTCCTGTTAAAAATGGAGCCTCTTCTTCAACCATTTCTATTTCCACATCTTCATCTGCAAAATAAAACCAACAGAGGTTTGACCATGATGTAACACGAAGTGTATTTATTATTTCCTTATCATAATGAATACATTCACAAAATTCTCCAAATTTTTAACCAACTTCAGTATACATTTGTACTAACTTCATATATACAAACCTGAATCATCTTCTTTTGGTAATAATCCTGTCTCTTCGTCAAAGTCTGGATATTCCGATTTGTCTATCACATTGGCTGCTATCATACGATTAATCTCCCATCTCTCAGGTGATGTCATTCTACGACCTTTTTTCACATCTTTGACCTCATCAAGGTCAGGCATGTCAAGTAATGCCTGTACTGTTGGACGATCAGGATTACGAGCCTCTGTTTCATCTCTGACCTCTCCTCCTGTTAAGGACCTTGTCTGACTGGGGTTAGTATCTTCTCCAGTCTCTTGATCTACATCCTGATAATGATTCAAAAAGGTATAAAATGAATGTGAATAACACACACACACACAGTCACACACAACTAAATGAAATAATACATTGTATTTATGAAGAGATTTTAACAGGGTGACTTTCTATCATAACCCAAGTGTTCAAATATGTCAAATCACTACATATGGAATATCTCTTATTCTAAAACATATATGCATTCTGTGGACTCAACTTATTCGTCATCCTTGTACATAAAGCAAGTAAATAATTCATAAATAACTTTCAAAAGTTGTTTAGAAATTAGCTCCAAGTCTAAAGAATTTCAAATTTTGGACTTACCTTCATAGAAAGACTAGTTTTATTCCCAGTGTAAGACAAGACTTTAATCTTGACTTTTTGACCTTTAGATACTACATCACTGACCTGGGATACTCTGCCTTCTCTTCTTAACTACAATAAAATTGAATATATATACTCAGTGTCAACAAGATGATCTAACATATTACTGTATGCATATTAAAGATGTCAAACTGTATAAACAGATTCTACCACACATATTAAAGATGTCAAACTGTATAAACAGATTCTACCACTGCATTGAGTATGATACAATATTTCTTCATAAGAAACAGATAAATATGCAAATCATATGATTGTTGAAAATGAAGCAAAATGGCATTGCACAGATGAATTTGATTTATAAATGATTTTATTAGATAGGTATGCAAATGTTATCTTTCTTTTTGGATGATCAATGATTTTTTTTACTAGCATCATCATTAGCCATAATTGTTTTTTTTATAATTTTACATCACAAAAAAATACAAAGGAAAGAAAGAAAACTGGTAAATTTTGAACAAAGAAGAACTAAGATAAAACATTGATTGGAAAAAATAAAAAATCTAGGAAAGTTTGAATGGGGTATGAATTGATAGCAAGTGTAGTACTTTTTATTGAATGAATATTTATCATTATGAAATACATTGAATCTAGTGTTTTTTTCAACATAACATTTTTGTTTTTTGAATATATTAATACTTTAGAATGGATGTTCCCAAACATATCAAAGTTTTGCTGTGGACCAAAAAATGACTTTTAACAAATTATGGATCAAGATGGTAAAAGTGTGGTACATTGGGGAATCTGTGATAGCTTTTTCACTTTAACTCATTTTAAACTTTAAACTACCATTGCTATTGCATAACTGACTTAAGGGGGCTCGCAGGTCTAAATCAATTTTTTTATTCTATATAGAATTTCCCTAATATTTTTCTATGAAATGAAAAAAAAAGGGTGTCACTGTTCATTTACACTCACAATCTGCCTTAAAAAAAGCACT
This sequence comes from Mytilus trossulus, assembly GCF_036588685.1. Classification (NCBI taxonomy): domain Eukaryota; kingdom Metazoa; phylum Mollusca; class Bivalvia; order Mytilida; family Mytilidae; genus Mytilus; species Mytilus trossulus. Next base: position 26,604,877 of record NC_086374.1, on the reverse strand, counting down.
TTTTTTTGTTAATGTCCCTTTTTTTTTTTAACTATTAGGAGAAATAGAGGTTATTTCGAAATAAAAAAAAAACTAAATTACAGAAATTGCTTAAATGTTACAAGTATTTAGTTTATGTACAGCTTATTTGAAAACAACAATAAAAAGTATAGGTCAAACAATAAAAAGTATAGGTCACTGATGAGTTAAAAAAGTCTGTTTTAATGTAAAAAAATGGTATTTTTGCACCAAAGGGTGATAATTTTGAGCTTTTTCAATGATATCTTCATTTTAAAAGTCACCTGGGGCCAACACGAATTGATTTTTTGGAATGATTTTTGAACCATATGATAAAGTAACAACTACTAAAGGTAATTAATAAAATTTGTAATGAAAAATAAATGTTTAATTTTTTTCTGAAAAATTATACCTGTGAGCCTCCTTAAGTTTGATCTAATTAATGCAAACACAGTTATTTCCTCAAACATATGTTCTCTTTAGGTAATTACCTACAAAATGTTTTATCTAGGTTTGAACCATTTGGTGATATTACTGTAAAGGTTTTAATATATTTAAGATTGTCCATTCATTCACCTTCTAATAACAAAATAAAATAAACTTAAAACTAACCTGTGAAATATGTACAAGTCCCTCAACCCGCTTTCTTAGTCCTTCTAATTGAACAAAACATCCAAACTGCATCAGTGTAGTCACTCTTCCATCAAATATCTAAGTAAGAATAAATATGTTTAATATAATTAATTTTTAAACAGGTTTAGAATTAGTCGTAGATACAAAATTATTATGATACAATGTATTTTTTTATTCTTGATCAATTTACCGGTACAAATTAGCCCCAAATATACATTATCTTAAAAGTTCTATAATCGCTAAACCTACCATTCCAGCAACTGGTTCCAGAGGTAACTCTTCATGTTTCATTTTTCTGTCTTTTCTATCTTTAGTTCTGTCTCTACTTCTTGACCTTGACCTTCTTCTATACTTCCTGTCAGGACTATCTGATCTATCCCTCTGGCGTTTCCTATCACGGCTGTCTGATCTATCTCTGTGGCGTTTCCTTTCACGGCTGTCTGACCTGTTTCTTTGATGTTTCTTGTATGGTGACCTACTTCTGTTACGATTCCTTTCACGAGATCTACTTCTAGACTTTTTCTTTTTTCTGAAACAAATTTATAAATCATGCTGAATTAAGTGTGGTTATATCTTTACATTTATTCCATTATCAAACTATATACATTTCAGCTGAAACAGTTAATAAATGTACTGAAGTTAAAATAACAGCACTAACGTGATACTATTTTTTTTCATATTATGTTATTTCTCTAATCCATTGATCCTTGTTATGTCTGTTGAAATCTGTTAGAAAGTCAATTCTTATCTAAGATATATTTTTACAAAGACAAAAAGTGTCTTGTAAAATGGTAAAGTTCATAGCTATATATGAAAATTATATATATATCTTACTTCTTTTTATCTCGTTCTCTACTTTTGCTTCTGTCTCTTCTTCTTTCTCTATCTTTTTCAACTCTATAAAACAAAACAAATGCCCACATTTTGATAAAAGGTTTAACTGAAGCCTATTTATTTTGTTCACAATTTTTAATTTAAATTTTTTTTTCTGAGTCATTTTTTCTAAGAACTAATCTGTTACTAGTTTGTCAATTTTGTATAGTATGTAACATTCGAATTCATCTGTGTGCAATTTATAGACAATTCAAAACTTTGCTAGAAGGCATCAAAAACAACTCCTTGGTCATTTTTTTTCTTAAGTCCTCTAAGCAATACCTCAATCAAAGTTTCAAGTTCTCCCAAATCAATATCAGATTTTTACATTTTGACAGGAATAAATTTATCAAATCAAAGATTCAAGTTCTTCCAACATATTATCTGTTTTTACTTTTTATCAGGAAAGGTTCAAGTTCTCCCAACAAACAATCAGTCTATTTACCTTGTAACAGGAATAGGTTTATTCATCAAAGCTTCAAGTTCTCCCAATTAATAATCAATTTTGTTTACATTCTAACAGGAATAGGTTTATGCACCTTTTATCAGGAAAGGTTTATTCATCAAAGCTTCCAGTTCTCCCAATAAATAGTTTTTTTTTACATTTTAACAGGAATAGGTTTATTCATCAAAGCTTCAAGATCTCCCAATAAATAGTTTTTAAACATTCTAACAGTTCAAGTTCTCCAAACAAATAATCAGGTTTTTACTTTTTATCAGGAAAGGTTTATTCATCAAAGCTTCAAGTTCTCCTAAGTCCCAATAAATGATCAAGTTTTTACCTTTTATCAGGAATAGGTTTATTCATCAAAGCTTCAAGTTCTACCAATAAATAATCAGGTTTTTATCTTTTATCAGGAATAGGTTTATTCATCAAAACTTCACGTTCTCCCAACAAATAATCAGATTTTGTTTAACCTTTTTATGAGGAATAGGTTTATTCATCAAAGCTTCAAGTTCTCCCAACAAATAATCAAGTTTTTTACCTTTTATCAGGAATAGGTTTATTCATCAAAGCTTCAAGTTCTCCCAACAAATAATCAAGTTTTTTTACCTTTTATCAGGAATAGGTTTATTCATCAAAGCTTCAAGTTCTCCCAACATATTATCTGCAACAGCTTTATCTTCAGTTGCCTCTACTTTTATTTCTTCATCATTTAACATATTCTGAAATGGCAAAAAATCAATTTTAGGAATCAAAACAATATCCTATATATACTTTCCTTCTGTTGTATCATGTTTGGATGTGTATTATTATACTGATACACTCTTTAGTAAGTTTCCTTCTTTATGTCAATCATTGAATATAAAAATATACATACAATTTGAAAGCTTAGAAACACATGAAACATAGCTTTTGAAAATTGAATTAAATTGAGAATAAAATATTTCAAACAAGAATGTGTCCTCAGTACACGAATGCCCCACTCACACTATCATTTTCTATGTTCAGTGGACCGTGAAATTGGGGTAAAATCTCTAATTTGGCATTAAAATTAGAAAGATCATATCATAGGGAACATGTGTACCAAGTTTGAAGTCGATTGGACTTCAACTTCATCAAAAACTATCTTGACCAAAATTTTAACCTGAAGCAGGACAGACGGACGAACGGACCAGAAAACATAATGCCCCTCTACTATCGAAGGTGGGGCATAAAAATATAAAACTTTGGTCGAGGTCAATTTGCAATTTTGTAAGTGAACAAGTCAACATTATATGTATATCATATTTAAATCAAAATCCATTCTAACCGATTTAAAACTGTTGTGTTTTTTTTTACCTCTATTT